>NC_044026.1:5070833-5445000 GCF_900496995.4 Aquila chrysaetos chrysaetos | reverse complement strand
TTCCCTCATTATCGCATTTATATTTTCATAGCCATACCTGCTGTTTCCTTTCTTTGTTTGTCTGGTGACACGGACCCCAGCAAAGCTAAGCCAGCGCAGAACAAGGCTTGAAAACAAATCTGGCAGTCATGAAAGACAGCAGCATGGTGATTTTGGTGCCCATCAGCTCATTTCACGCAAGCCACTGAAAAACCGCTGCAGCGCAGCTTTCAATCACTGTCAGCAATGGGCCAAGAATGAACCGCTAATTCAACTCCCTTCTAACCTTGGGCAGGGGAAGGTCATCCAGACATGTGGCTACTTTGGGGGCAGAATGATATCCTTCCAGTTCCTGCCTGACCGTGGCCCAAAGCTCGTGTTACCCGTTTCATCAGCTTGCTATCACCTTGTACTCAGGAGCATGCTCCATCTCAGTGTATCGTTCAATTCAAGTTTAAACCTGGCCTTTTCAGGGCTTAGAGTCCCCAGACCAAACCTCAAGCCCTCGTCTGACAACCTCCTCAAACCACCTCAAAACTTCAGTAATAATCTGAGCCAGAGATGAAACAGAAGCAGAGTCAGTCCCCTGGAGGTAAAAAGCTCCTCATCGCCTTATTAGCCAGGCCTCGATCAAATTTGGTTCATTTTGATCCTTTTTTGCCAATCTCTTATGCTTGAGTAGAATTCTCTTGCCCCAAGGGCAAAGGGAGGCAGAAGAGAGAGGAAGAGCTTTCACCTGTTTGTTCTTCATTTGTAGTAATAATTCATATTTCTGAAAGCATGTATTGCTAAGAAAAAGGGACCATTTTCAGTGGTCAGAAATGATGCTTTCACTCTTCCTTAATGTGATTTTTTAGGAAGAATTTTTTTTTCCAGGCATAAATAAGAAGAACCTATTCAAGGCATTTTTGTTTATTAATAGTCAGATTCTTTCTCTAAAAAAAAAAAAAAAAAGCCTCCATAACACCTTGATTGCGTTACTACTTCATATTTGCTTGCGTAAATAAACCTGAAGTTTTACTGCAAGAGAGGCAGCTATTTTAAAGATGGCAAAATGTCAGCTCTTGGATGGTTGGTTTCATTTAACAGGGCTCCACATGAATTTATGAACTGTTCTGTAACGTCTTCTGCCTGCACCAAATGGCAGACTTTAGGCAGAAACCCAATGTATGTTTAGCTAATGTATAACAAACAGAGTATTTACATGGTCAGTGGACCCTATTAGGTATTAAGAATGGTCTCTTTCTAAATTTACTGTTAATTCCCTTCCACAACAACCTAAATAAAGTGTTCGCTTCTCAGAGAAAGCTAAGAAAATATGTGCATCTATGTGCGCGCATGTATGGGTCTTGCATTTTAAAATGTCTTTAACAAAACTTCTGACAGTTATCTTATTTTCTTTTGCTGCAAGTGTGACAATGTAGTTTAAGATATTGTTTCCTGACTTTAAAGGTGCCTTGTGGTTTTTAAGGATATTTCAGCAGCTAAAGAAATTCTACTGCAGACACAATGTACCAGTTCATTTCTTAAGCAATAAATGGCAAGCAGGGTGGTGCTGAATAAGCATGCTTATATGGAATTTCTCTTTGAAAAGCCCACTAGTTAGGCCCTATAACACTTCAGTTGATATTTCTACAGTGCAAACACGATAGTGGAAATTAAGTTGCCCCAGCAAATTCAGTTTAGGAGAAATTTGTTATGAATAAAATGCTGCTGCTGGCCTTAGAACATTGAATTTATCCACCAAATAATATCTTAGAAATACCACTTCAGAAGAAATCAGCTCTAAATAATTGATAAATTTGGTTTGTTTAGAAACCTTTTGACCCCTGTAATAGAAAGTAAAAACACATTTCAGTTATTAAAGTCACATATATTCCCTCTGGTAGGGGAAGCTTTTAATTTTAAGCTGGTCTCTGTTGGGGCCATTTGATAAAGCTTGGAAAAACCTTTTCAACTGCTGCTGGTGGATTTGGGTCAGCTTCCCTTGGGAAAATGGCAAAAGATAAATTTGTAGCTTTTCATAACACATAAGAAAACTTCAGAGATTTTAAACATCAAGAACTATTGGAACTGAAAGACAGAGTTTCTCTTTTGTTTCTCCCCCTCCTCCTCCTGCTCCTTTTTCTCTTTTCTTTCCAAAAAGAACTTTAAATTCTCTTGTTGTTTTAATTTTTATTTTTTTTTAACCACAGAGGTTAGAATGTTTTGGCCTCTCTAACTACACTACTAGTGGTCCTTATTAACGTAAGATTTATTTTGAGATAGAAACCTCATTATGCAGTTTTTGTTTTCAAATTGAGCCATTTCATTCTACTGCTTTCAAAGCCAAGAGCAAAATAAAAAACACCCTATTACTTTTTTTTTTTAAATGCATTTCTTAAACTTTGCTTCAGTTGCTGTTACCAGATCTTTATGTCCACAACTGTAAGTTGGTCTCATTTCCCCAGGACAGTAATCACAGCTTATGAATGAGGGCACTGATTCTACTGGGATTGCCAAAAGGTACCTAACCTCACCACACTGCTGTTTCACAAGAGGAAAATGAATGGGGGCGAGGGACAAGAAACGTATTTAATGCTTATGAAAACAAAAAGACAGAATAACATCGCATACTTGAATATTTAAGTAGCCATTTGTACATGAAGCAAATATTTGCAGGCAACAAGGCAGATCGTGCTGCCCACCGAAGCTCGGACCTACAGGCATCCCTGCTAGTATTTGAAGAGGTTGCTGCTGGTCCACGTCCCTTCGGGAGTTACTTCTGAGAAGTAAACCCCGCAGTCTTTGTGGTGCACATCCATTTCCACACATTCATCTGAGACTACCAGATTCACTTCGTATGAACTACTGGATGGCCATCATTCAACAAAAAAAACCTTCCTTCACTGGTAGCCTGGGCTGAATGAGAACAAACACCCTAGAGGGTAAAATTTATGTATTTTCTCACATTCTCTACAACAACTCAGCCTCTCTCCCCCATTGTCAGTAAGACCAAAGTATGATTCCCTGGGATATACTGGTGAGCACAGAGAGACACTGGGGCGGTAGATGGATCTGGCAAGCCGAGTTCCTGCTCCTGAATTTCATGGTGAATGTCGCATTGGGACTTTTGAAATTACAGATTAGCTGAATTTTTTGAAGACTGGACAATTCCCCAACAATCTCCCTTTTACACAATCTGTGAAGAGGGCACAGCAACAAACTGATAGAAGCAAAGGTTCTTCCCTAGCCAAGTAGCCTTTCTTGAGCAGCCAGTTATTTCTTTTTGCCATTTCATGCTCGGTTGCTATTCCCAGTGTAAGACACTTTGTTGCACAGACTCAGTGGTAAATTATTAAAAGGGTCTCTACCCAGTATCCATTCATGCAACCACAAATAATGTGTTCGTGTACTTCTGCCTATTCTTGGCAGGTGCAGCTCCTCCGTGAGTACTTTAGCAATTCAAACACCTGCATTATTTCATTATGTTAGAGCTGTTCTTCAAACAGTTGCACCTACACCCCATTAGCACGCACAGGGGGAGGCCAACCCTTGGTAATTTATGTTGTGAAGGGATTGCCTTCTTGGACAAGAAAGATGACACGCAGGAAGCTAGGCTGTGATTTTACAGCCACTCTGTTCCAGCTTCCCAAATAAACACACTTAGCACACGTCTTCATGGTCACTTGGTCCACTTGGGTGAGTGAACTGGGCCTCTTTGTATTTACTGTGCGCTCAGGGTTCACATGGGAAATGAGTGAGGAGCCGCCAACGTTCAAAATGGTGACAGCCTGGAGTATTTCATGGTGTTTACCTTGTGCAGGAATGTCTTGGAAGGATGTGACATTTTGCATTGGAAAATTTCTTCTTTTTTTTTTGTTTTTATTTTGTCATTTAATCCTGTTGGTACTGTTCACCTCATGTCTAATGTTCTGTTTGCGCCAAATCAATGTAGGCTGTTCATCATTTATCTCAGACACCGTCTCACAACTCAACACGTGCTCTGACACAAAAACATGGTTTCATTATCGAGGTGTACTATTCAATGTCATCCAGTAGCACACGTTGTCCTGCAGTTTTCATCCAGTTGCAGTCAATCTCCTAGAAATGTAGGTGACCACCTTATTCTGTCTTTTCTTTGACCATTTTGTGTAGTATTTCCACCACTTCTGCTCTTTTTCATTCCTTGGGTTTTTTCCTTTTCTTTTCTTCATCCCCACCTTTTTTTTTTTTTTTTTTTTAGTTCTTCCCCCATTCTTATTCTTCTCTCTTCCACCCACCTTATCATAACCTCCAGCACATAGACAACTGCTGGCTGATCCTCTTCCACTGCCTTTCTCATACTTCAGCAGGCTGATTCTTCCCACCTACTGCATCACACAAACTACTGCTGGCTAATTCCTCATCCCTAACGATTGCTAGCAGTATCTTCCCACGCATATGCACCAGCACTTATTCACCTGCTAGAAGCCTCTTCATGCTTTTTGTCATCTGACACACTGAAATATAGTCTGTTTCTGGCCAAAACAATTGGATGCTTACACTGGTTACAGAGGAAGGAACCAACATATGCAAAGCACAATCATTACAGTTACCCCGAGTGATTAGCTAGAAGAAAAATCACGATGTAAGCAAGAATACTGAAAAATTCTTAAGTTTATGTAGAACCTAAAACATGAGTACGAACTTCTGCAAACTGATTGCCCAACAGCAAAAGCTCCCAAGTCACAAGGCAGTGGAAATACACTCTGTTGGAAAAAAAGGAATCTTGCAACTATTTTTGTCAATAAGCAGATCTTGCTGAATACATATGGGACAAAAGCCAATCAAGATCAAATAGGTAGTGTCTGGCCATGGTGAAATTTGGAAACCATTTTACAGAATCCTTTTTGAAAAGGTGAAAAACAGTGGAAGGAAAGCGATATTGTTAAGAACAGAAATTTTTGAGTATATTTGCATATTTAACATGCTTGATAGTTTCTTCTGCAGGACAGATTTTCCAGAGCACCTGTCTATTGAGTAACAAAACAAGAAAGCCACAGTAAAATGATCAATTCCAGAATACTGCTGACTATTCTTCACACAAATATTATTAATTGCAAATGAAAAACACAAAACAGATCTACCTTTTCAGTGCCAGAATGGGGTAACTCCAGCTGAATAGCCACCAGAAAAGGCAAAATTATTTGGAGGATAAAAATGTTGTAGCACCATAATAACAAAATAACCACTTTACTTTGACACTGTGTGAAGAACACCACTGTGTCACTGTAGCTTAAAGCAAGAAATCAGAAATGGTAACGTTATCCCTCATGCTTCTCTACATAATTAGAAAACAGAATTCGAGATGTCTTATCAAAAATAAAACACCCAACAACAAAATCAGCAGTAAATACTGTAAAGCAAATGCAAACAAAGCATTGAAACCTCATGAGATCCATGATCATGTCAGACTAATGTTGGAACAGATTTATGTGAATCAAATGGGAAGGATTACCTCTTGTAATGATTATTTCTTGAGTATTTTTTAAATTGAGCTGTTGAACAACCCATTGATGCAACAATGTAATGACACACTGAAAATCACAGTTTGCTCATCACAGGATTCCAGATGAGTTAATAGCAGATAATTGCACACATTTCACAAGCATGTCATTTCAACAGTTCTCTCTGATATTTCAATTTTAGTGCACCTTGTAAACTCTGGCTATGTACAGCCAAGTGTGTTGGGAAAAGACTCTTTCCAAAGAGAAATGAACTTAAAACAACGAGATTAAAAACAACCCAAAACCCTATAGTCCAACCAAAAAGCCTTCACTTTCTAGGTTAGATCATTTTGATCAGAAAGGCATAAATGTTAGTGTCAAAATCTAACAAGCTCTCTAAATAAAAGATATTTAAACCTAAGTGAGTTTCAAAAAATACGTATAAACTGGAAACAAGGAAACATGGGGACAAAAATGCCATAACTTATCTGCATTAGCAGCAGAACATTACTGCCAGGAGTTACATCACCAGTACCAAGACCATATACCATCACCATCCTCACTGTTTGTAGTACTGGCGAAACATAAGCCCTTAAAGAGCACCCAGGTGGACACTACTACTCTGGTTTTGAGGTAACACAGATGCAGCCTTCTACACCTCATTAACTTTGGCTCCTGGCTGGAAGGAAGAAGACAATTCTGGGCTGTAATGCATTTTGTCCTAATGCAAACACCTAAAACAAGTTTACCTTCAGTCAGGTAAATCTCACCCAAACTCACCAGCAATAGCGTGCAACAGAAGTAGCATACAAACACGGGTGCACATGTTGCATCACAACGTGAATTCACTTTGGCAACTGCATTTGCCATAGGAAAAGGAATTGTTTGGGGAACAAAAGAGACCAGATATTTCAAACGATAGTTACTGACGGTCATCCTAAATTCCACCTGAGACATTTCTATTCATGTGTGTGTTATGAATAAGTGTCACAAGTTGGTAATGTCTTCATTTCAGCTGGTTTCATTACCTGCGTTTCATTTCCAAAAGAGCGGTGATACAGATCTCCTGGTATCCACTGCAATTAGTAAAATTGATTTCTGCCCTGTTTATATCTGCAGAGAGGCTGAGCGATCCTCCGAGCAGTGTGGCTTCTGAGCCTCTGCCCTGGTGCCAGTGTCTCCGGCTTTATGTCTTTTTAATTGGCAGTAAGAGGTGGGGTAATCATCAGAGCCTCAGTTTATCCGTTTAACGCGGCGCTGACACGTGCTGCCGAGCGTCGGCGTGGCTGGAGCTTTGCAGCACATTCTTAGCCCTTTCCCTGCTGGAAGCAAATAGCAAGTAGGAGGAGGCATGTTCCTATAAGGCTTGGCGCAGTGCTCAGTGCCTCCCCATGCTGCAGAAGACCATCTTAGCTGGAAATCTTTTACAAATGCATTTAGTCATTAGAAACTCAATTCGCATTTTTTGTGCTACCAGTAATATCCCTAGAAAGCTACCGTAATAAAGGACTGAAGAAGCTAGTCTATTTGTTCAAATATAGATCTAAGGACCTTTATACTGCACAGGTAAAGATTTCTACATTAGGATAAAAACATTCTAAGGCATGTGTATGAGTATTTGAACTGCTGCTATTCTGAAGTGAGCTGAAGTAAAGCTAGCGAGAATCACGTCAACTTTACTCATCAGCTGCCAAGTTCCTGAGAGCATATTTCATTTCAGAAGCCCCTGTGAGGGTTCAAAAAATCCCAGAATTCTTATGTCATGAGAAATTCTGAAAGCAAAATATGATTTATCTCTGAATTGGTATAAAACTAAAGCCTGAAATGCCTCTAAACTAGAAATTTATTTTTCACCCAACTCTAGTTATGAAAAGCTTCAGTTGAAACTGAATATGGTCCTCTTGATACGTGTGTGTGGTCCTCTCCAGAATCTGATAATTGTGAGTCCTGGATAAAATTGCTACCTGAGCACAGTGAGCAGTATAGGTCTACGAAAAACTGGTGAAGAAGCAAGTTCTAGCTTTTTGTTTCAGGGCAAAAAACATTCTTCCATAAAGTCCTGAGCAGGGTCTCACAGCATAAGAAGTAAAATATTAGGAGTGTGCAATACCTTCATTGACTGAATTCACAAACCACACTAATTATATGGATTGTGCGGCTATCATGGGTTCTAGGTAGTTCTTTGAAATTCTTAAATCCTGTAATTTTTTAATAAAAGAATGACATACATGAACTAAGATTGACTTTAGTGGATACCATGTGTTATTTCCAAATATAAAAACATAGGAGACTTCGGGCTCATATACTGCTAGGTAAAAATAATTACTTGAACTGTAAAATCAAGCATTTAGGACTAAAATATCGGCATTTTAGTTGTATGTGCTAACCTCCTCTTACCCCCTGAACACCTCCACCCTGAATACTGATTTAGACAGGGTCGGTTGGAAAATGCAGTATGATCATATGTAACACACATTAGCACCAGAGTGCATTCATGTAAAAGGGGATAAATTAGGGTTCAGAGGCATTTCTTAACTCTTAAGTACTAGCTATTGCAGCCTTAGGAAAGTTAATTTAAAGTTAACTCTGCTGTAAATTATTTTAACACTCCTTTTCTTATTTCTGGCATCATAAGTTGCACGTGAATCTTGAACCTTCTGCATTGCAGTACTGGATGCTATTGCTAGAGTTATCAAAAATTGAACTGTACAGATGCACATTAGCTGAAGAAAGGTGCTTTTGTGTGCGTGTGTGTGAACAAGAAAAATTTCTTGAGTCTACAAGGTGTCAAGAAGCAGCCTGGTCTGGCTTACCTTACTCCTACTCCCTGAGCTAAGGATTTTAGGGGGGTGGTTTGGGATGGAAGCTGCTCACTAGGGAATTTTTTATAATGTAGGACAACAGACTTGTTCTCTTCTTCACCTACCTTTCCATTTTCTTGGCTTCAGCTGGTCCAGTGTGTCTCTTGGTGCTGGCAGTGCCAGTGTGAGCCTGGCCTGCAGCCTGGAGCCTACCAGTGTTTTCCCAGGAGATAAAAATAAAAGAAGGGCAATGGCAATTTTTGTCACTTTGCATCCTAGATGGAATTTCATGGGACAAAGAGGGGCCCGAGGGGATTTCCTCTGCTGAATATCAAACACCTTCTACAAACACCAGAAATGTGAGAGATTCTCAAAATAAAAGGTCACAGGGATTTTCTATAATAGAAAGGCTTTAACGACCTGAGTACAGGGTGTTGTCACCAGCTGCCCCTACAGTGAATCAGGGAATATCTTGGTGAGGAGCTTCCTCAATATGTTTTTCTGCAATTCTGAGTAGCCACTAATTTGGGGGATAGCCACTGGAACTGTTCGCCTTCGAGTCAGGGAGTGTGGTGTACATTTAGGAGCAGCCCCGCAAGCAGAGAAGGGAAATAAGAAAGGAATCAAATCAGAAAGAGAGATGACCATCGTACTTGAGATGGCTCGGTGGCAGCATGCCCAGGCTCGCTCTGCACAGGTAGCATCAGCGCGTCAGACACAGGGAACGGCATTTGTTTGAGTGCTGGGAAGAGCCCAAATTCGTTATGAGAAGGGCAGGGGAAGAACATGGCTGGCTAATGATCGCTGACTGCCTGAGGCAGTGAACGGCCTGGCAGCTGCGGAGAGAAAGCGACTCTTCCTCTGCCCACCCCCCACTTGAAAACATGGTGTAAACATCTATTTGTGACCAAATTTGGCTTGGAACCTGATCAAGGATGAGTAAGACAGGAGGTCTGGAAAAGGGCAACAGGCACTGTGGCCATCCTTGCACCTCATTAGGTATCTGTCCCCAGATGTGGGAGCTTCTCCTTTCCAGGGGTGAAAAGGAGCAAGTCCCACAGCTGGACCGGGCTATTAGTCTCACTCCAGAAGTTCGTGTGCTTGAGGGGTTACTAGCACATGTGGATGTAGAGTAATATCAAGTCATTTCAGAATGTGAAGAACATACTAAGAGCAAGTTCCCTCCAGCCTTTCTTTCTCCTCTAGCCCCGGCTCCTTCTAGCTGTCATCATCCCCATCTGGTCACCTCCATCCTCTTCCCCCACCCACCCCTTTCCCCAGGACTCACAAGCTCCATTTCTTCACTCTGGTCATATGTCCTTTATTTCTTTTCCGTTCTAAGCACAGGAAGGCATAGGAAGAGGGACAGCACCTGCACCCCATCCATTTTCAGAACAAAGAATTTGACTTTCAGACCTGAAGGAACAGGAGGGGGTGTGTGTGACACATTTGTCTGTGCTCAGGACATGTATCATGAACACAGTGAGAGGCCTTTTGGCTAGTTCTATCACATGGAAAGACAATGATAATTAATAGAGACTTTGAATATTCAGGAGTATGAAAGTAACATTGCATTTATATGTGTTCTTCTGTAGATAAAAAAGAAGCAATATTTTTGGGACGCCTAGGATTTCAAAATCTGACTTCATATTAAGCATAAAACATGTCTTAAAACACATATTATGGGTCTAGAAGAACACATCTTTGAGAAGTATTTAAAATACTCTGGCAGATGAAGGTAAGAAAATGTTCATTTCAGCTAGTCTTTCACTTTGATACGTGCCGATGACTATGGAAATGTGAAAATGAAACAACTTAAGAATGTGTAGCTCAAATTACATATGAAAATCGTCCATTCGAAGTGTGGATTTAATCATTTTTGTCTTAGTTAGCTCATTCTTTCAAATACCCGTTTCCCATTCCAGGTTACAATACATACACTGTAGTGTAGATTACTATAATTAACAGGTTAAACACATGAAAACAGTTTTTTCCCCTTGATGTGCCTTTGGATCCTTTATTTGGCTAGCAGTTATACAGTAGAGTCACTTCCTACAAAGGAGAAACAACTGCCGCAGGGTTTCTTAATGCTGCTAATGTTCTTTTCTTTCCCTCCAGTAATAACAGTGAGAAATTATTGTCTGTAAATAAAAGAATATAAAGGAGAGTATATGTCAGGAAAAGTATGTTAAAAGCTGTATGTATAACATCCATATCAGCAAGACTCCTTATATTTACAGAGTAGCCAACATTGGTTTTTATTAAGAAGACACAATGAGAACCTTTCTAATCTCATTCTATAGAGAAGCTATTTCTGATCCAAAGAAGCCCCCTCAGTTAGAATACAATTTAATTCTACAGAATAAGGAAGAAAATATCCTATAAATGTCTTTTGTGCTGTGATATTTACAGCAAAGATCGACATTGTTCTTACTTTGTTTTCTCCACCAACACATGCCATGTGGCATATCCATAGATTTATTTATTCTTTAATCATATGTCCTGCTGGTTATAACATAACTTAATGTACCAACTGCAATTAACAGACTGTCAAAGGATCAACTAACAAGTGCTGATAAGCGTCATTTAACTAATTTGAGGAGTGGAAGTTTGATTTTCTTTTTTTTTTTTTCCAGGAAGGTAGCTTGTTTCCTTATTTCCTGTCAAGTGAGCCAACTCCTGTGACCTGTAGTTAAAAGGGCCCTTTGTAATTAAGGCAGTGAGCCTCCAAGTGAACAGTTCTCACAGTGGGGGGGCGGGGAGAGGGGGGAAAAAAAAAAAACCCAAAAAAAAAAAAAAAAAAAAAAAAGGAGGATGCATGACACTGCCTAACTAACTAATCGGAGCTGAGCCAATCCATTTTCCTGCAGGCCAGTCAGTGTACCATGAGTGCGCAGAATCTCGCCCTTCATTGGCTTCATGTCCATTTTATGGACCAGCGAGTCTATTAAGATCTTGGTGAGTGGCCCTATCCGAGGGCAGGGCTCTCTCCTCGTCGTCTGCCCATAGACTACCAGAAACTGATCAGCCGTGTTATATCAATAACGTTCTCACACCAGGTTGTGTAAATTGATCTTTTACAATTTCTCTCGGTGACAGTCTCTGTAACCAACAAGATAAATCATTCCTCCTGTGGCTTTTTTATTGATTGCTGAGACCTGTATAAAAATTACACTGCTCAAGCTGTGAAGTGAACATCCTCATAAAAGAAGACTTTCTATTTACAATCAAAATACGTTTGGGTCCAGATCAAGCACAGATTTACTATCCCAGCACCATAAGAAACCAGAATTTAACCGAGATTCAAAGCACTGACAAAGTAACCCACATAAACTTTTTAAAAAAGAATGGTGCACTACAACTCCAAGCAAAAAAGCAAACAAACAAACAAAAAAACTTCCAAGGTTATAAAGTCTTGTTGAAGTAAAGGCAGTCGTAATAGCAAACCATCTGTTAAAAACAATGATGCAGAAGAAACACAGCAACACAATCAGCCAGCTTTTTTTTTTTTGCAATTGCTTGTACAAACACTAACACAAATTGCTTTCTGATATCATTTTATCATCCATGCAAATATATATTTTTTAAATGGAACAATAAGATTTGAGAGCTCCTTACCTCTTCAGAAAAGAAATATTCTACAACTTTGGAAGATCTGGCAGCTGTAATATCATTCTAGGGAAATTGATTTAAGCTGCTGTATAGTATTGGCTTTACTGCTTTATTAAAGCAAAAAGTCTAATGGTGTTTGACATAAGCAATCAAATGCATCCCTTGTTTTTAGGCAGTATCAACTTCACAATGATTATATACCTTCCACTTCATACCATCATTTTAATTCTATTAAAATAGTCACTAATTTCTGGGGATTTAATTATTTAAACCTTACGCTAATATTGTTTATATACACAGTTTAAAAAAGAGTCTTTTGAAGCAAGTGGACTTATACTGAACAAAACTGTTAAATGTTAAATCATCAAACATGGTGAAAGAATTAGCAAGTGATTTAGAGGGCTGAAGAATAGATATCAGATAGCAAATGCATCGCTTGTACTGACTCAGTCTGTGGCTTTGGGTAAAGACGCTTGCTAGCCAATACCTCAATTTACCCATCTGTAAAAAGGGTATTAAAGCATCGGGAGGAAAAAGGTCATTCCCATATCACACTAATTTAAATCAGTAAGAGATACACCCAAGCCAGCCTTGTCCTCTGGGAAACTGTGAAGTTTAAATAACTGTTTGCAAAGTACTCTGAAACCCTTGATGATGAGACCTACAAGAATGCAAGCTGTTGTTATTACAATTCTCTGACAGAAAAATGAAGGATGCATTCAAGTATTTTGTGTTATCAGAAAACTGTGCAGCCGTGATTAGTGTTACCTGGGAGAACGCTGTACCAAGCAGTCTCTCAAAATGAAGTATTTTGTTAAAGGCTCAACATAGTTCCCATGAGGTCCAAACAGTTAAATTTATCTGTTGATATCAAAATCTGTGGTAGAGCTAAACACCTGTGGTGCTGGAAAAAAGATAGAAAAATCATTCAAAACATTTTGTGTTAAAAAAATTGTGCAAGTGTAACTAGATGTTATGTATTTAGAACTGTTAAGTCCTAAACCACACTAAATTATTTAAAATGACAAAACCTTAGGCTATTTTTACCATTCAGAAACTGGTGGCTCAGTCTTTGCTACAGCGAGAAACATCAGAAATAAGATGTTGTGCATTAATCTGAAAATTCAGAGTATGAAAATTATGAACTTTTTGCTAATGCTATAAATCTGCCCCTAAGTGGCAGAAGCACCTCTCTATTTGCCCAGTGAGCAAGATGATTTCGACACTTAAATGATAAAGAAAGAAGGGAAGGAGTTGTTGGGGTTTTTTTTAATAAACATGGTTATGACTGCACTCTTGTCTCAAGAGGGAGCTGACTTCAGGATAAAATCTGGTGGTACTTTCCATTCCCTTCTCTATTCCTCTTCCTTTCTCTTCCCAAGGCATTTTGAAAGGGGAAGATTTGAAACAGTATTTATTAGAAAAACTTGATTGGGAGAAGTCAGTTGAAGGCCCAGGATCCAAAGACGAAGGATCAGTGCAAAAAAAGGATTGCCTGTGGACAGTAAAAGTAGTGAAATATAAAAATGATGTTAAAGAACATAATCTTTTTATATTTTGGCATACTTTGGCAAAGAACTTGAATTACTCAAATCAGAAGGTTATCTTTTCATTACTAGTTTTATTAATATGCCACTCTCTTGCATCTTAGTGGCGAACTGATGAAAAGCATCAGTATCGTTTAGGATTGAGGGGTTTTGTTTGTTTCCTTTAGGCAAGAACACAAAATAACTGGAGCTAATTTTTAGCAGCATGCTCTTGATTTCTCTTAATCCTGGATTGTGATGACTCTTCAAGCAGCTCATTGGAAGCAATTGTGGGAAAAAGGCCATTCTCTTTTCAGCTGTTCTTCCAAACCCTAATGAGTTAACAATTGAAATACAGAAAGTTGCTTCAGAGGTCAGGAGAGTATATTCTACACAATGGTCGCAGCATTTGAAACCATGACAGCACTATAAATTGACAAACTAAAGCAGAGCACTTGGTGGTCTGAAGTAGAGAAAAGAACATCAGCCAAGAGCGGTAAAAAGACGAGCCATGAAACCACACAGAAAAAATGAGTGATTTTTTTCAGATCACCTTGTTAGAATTTAGTGTATCGGAGGTCAGACGAGTAGAACAATAATAAGGTCCAAGGTTGAATACCAGTGGGGAAGCTTAACCCAGGAGCTCCAGGTCAACCATAAGTGAATGAAGTAGAACAGTGAAACAGTAGTCGCCCGGGAAGGGAACGCACAAAAGTCAGTGGGTTAAGGGGAGGAGCCCGCCAGTTATCAATTAGACTAAGAGAAAGCCCAGGCTCGAGCACCTGGGATAGAAAAATAATCCCAGTGTGATGAAAGGAGATTTTCTCCTGTGCACGGTTCTCGCTCTCTGGTTTTCAGGTTTTGAGAAATTCGAAATGTTGTGGAGCTAAAGATCTTAAATCTGTAACAGATGAGAAAACGCAGGCCAGTTGGATGCATTTTCCCCATGTCTTATGTGCATATGACAATGTTTTCATCCCACGCCGGACAGTCTGCTGAGATAAAAGAGGCATAGAAATAAAGTTCTTTTAAAAATATGAACAAACACACGCACGCATGCGCACACACACACATGCAGGCGCACAAGTACACCCTTGCAAGGGGGTGCTTTTTAACTTCTTTTTTTGTCTTTAGAAAAGTACAATTCACACCAGTTTTATTTTTAACTTATGAGGAGGAATTTCTCCAGATTTGTGAAGAAAATTGCTTCAAGTGATGGAGTAGGGAATATTTAAGTGACATTTTACAATGTAAAATGTACATATATATGTGTTTTTGCAAAATGCCTATACAACTTCCTCTTCCTACAAACATGCATCACCTAATTTAGTAGGAATTTTGACATCGTTTTCACAGGCGCTAGAACAGACCCAAACCAAAGCAGATCATGTCTGATATCCCTTAGTTCAGAGTACATCAAAAATATCCAAGTTAAGCTAACCTTAACTATCCACTAATATGGACGCATGACTTTTCTGCTATGCAGACTTCCCTGCAAGGATTGTTGTAAGGTATGAACAATCGTGGTACTACCGTTGTATGCGTCTGTGTGCATGGGATGGGGGGGGGGCTGGGGGTGCACGTGTCCACACAGCAGAAATTTTGTGCAACATCTACAATATATAGCTGAAATATTATTCAGGCCTCATGAGCAATATGTAATAAGAGGACAAGGATGTATAATGTCAGCTAAAGTCAAGCTCTAAACTTACTCTATTTGCAACCCACCATCCTGTTTTTCTATTTGTCTATTCTTAACCTCACATTTCTGAGGAATTATACGGTCCTGGACTGCTGCTAAAACCAGCAAAACTCTTAGAGGCAGAGTAAGTCTCACCAGCTGTAGTAAAGCATACAGTATCCCTACTATCCTCTGGTGTGTACATGCTACTTTTTGGGTAACAAAAGACCCATTGTAAAGGTATTGTGATAACTTTTCGAACTCTTTGCCTTTTGCCTCTCCAGAACAACAGTATTAGTGCAGATAAAGCAGGGGCTGACTGCTGAGCACACAGGTACGCCCTGCTCCACAGCCAACCCCTTCCCACCACCACGAAAGAAGATGCAGCGATTGCACTGTCCAGTGGCAGCTTTCTGCTTTAAATAAGATGAGTTTTCTGACCTGAAAGCTCCTCCTCCAAACACTGAAGCAGAGAAGCCCAGAGACATAAAAAAAAAAAAAAAACTTTTTTCATCAAAAGAATGTCAATGGTGGCCCCTGAAATCTAGCAGGACTGGAAAAAAAAAATATGGCCTACTTAAAGAAGCTGGGAAAGGGAAAAAGTTTAGGAAAGGAACAGGTAATTCAGGACTGCAGCTTTTAAGCTCATGACCGGGTATCGTGCTTGTTGGAAAAAATAATTGAATATGAAGCTATGATCTTATTGCATATGATGCAGGAAAGAGGTTGTAACTTCTTCACAAGTTGATTTAAAGATATGGTTTGTCCAAAGGAAAAGATACTTGGATTTAATGTATTTCTCTCTAAATGGTCCTTTTTTTTTTATGTCATTAGACAGCTAGATCTACATCCTGGAAATTATGGGAGGTCATGCCAGATGTAAGCAGGGGAATCAAGAAAAAAAGGATTAAAATGTCCCTTGTTTTAAGAGAAGAGATCCTTTTAAAAATATTCTGCAGAAGCGTGGGTGGCAATAGCATTTTTTTTTTGTATGCAACAGGGGAAGTTGGATTAACTAGCATTAGGATTCAATATGCTTTTCTTAGAAGAAAGTTTGTTTCTTTAACTTCACACAAGGGGGAAAAGTGGTGCACCATTCAGTTTAATGACCATTTTTTCCTTCTTACAGAAAAATTCAGTTTCAAATTCAAGTTGATAACATCTGTCTGGGATGCTGCTCCCAGAAAGACAAGTCCTTGTTTGCAGCGTTCCCTAATAGTGTTGCATTTGCCCTCATGAGTCAGTAAAAGTACTCTTTGTGCATTAAACCTCATATATTTAAGATTTTTATACTGCAAATAGTCCCAAGTCATCAAGATCAAAGAAATAACTGATGATTTATTAGAGGCAGTTCCATTAACTGAGTCTGCTGATCCAATGTTACAGTAAACTGAGGTAATAGTGGTAGCTTCACTTGCCAGCAATATGAAATAAGTATAGGCCAGTAACCTATCAGCTAGATGGTTAGAGTTATCGGAACCTAAACATACCACGGTCTTGGGGAAGGACTTGCATAACTAGGTAGGTTAGTTGGAATAGCTCCAAAATCATCTGCATCTGAGCTGTTTTTTCTGTGTTCCCCTGGCAGTCAGTAAGAAAGAATAATCACTTGTAAAGTGAGATTCATCTCACCCTGCAGTAGATACCTGAAATAAGTCAAAGTTACACCATAAAATGTGTATTATTTTCCACTGAAGATAACAGAAAACTAGCTCAGATGAAGATATCTATGTAAGTAGGACAAAGATCTCCTTAGGTCCCAAGCAGTTACTGAGAGCTGGAGAGATTTAAAGATTTGAAAGAAGATAATGAGGTGGCTTTTAGAATTGTTGGTGAGGGTGATCTCTCAAAGGAGGAGGACACCACTGACATCCCATCTGAACTTTAAGCAGTAGATGGTGGATGTCTGCCGGAGACTCCAACAGGAGCAACGCCATGAAGTATTGATAAGCTAAGTCAAGAAGATGAGAAACAAAATGTTCAGTGTGACAGTGAAAGGAAACCCAGTAGAGGGACTTGAGGCAATGATCCCATGAGCTTGGAAAATGGTTATTGGTGTTGTCATTTCAATGGACATAAGCAGGAAACAACAGCAGCTGTCAGTGCTTGAAAGGAAAAAAAATGCAGTTCTCCAGATAAAAGTTAAGGCGAGTTGTAGGTAAGCGATGGAGACAGAGACAAGGATGCATCTTAGACATGCGTTGCAGAGAGTCAGCAAAATTCAGATATGGCCTGGATGTGAGAGATCAGGAAAAAGTGTAAGTCACCAATGACAATAAGCATTACATGTGCGTTAACGGACAGGAAAAAAAGGTTAAGGGATATTTGGCTGTTCTGCTCCGGCTTTGCTGAACTTGAGCTCAGGGCTGGACATTGACAAGGATACATTATCCTGTAAAGGTGAGGGGTTTGCTCGGACATAAGGCAGATTTGGCAAAAACAGATATCTATATGGCCCAAACCAGAACTGATAGCTACATTTATCTAAAATTATCCAAAGGTAAGAAAAAAAAGGGTGGCAAAGAGAGAAGGGAATCAGGAAGAGTCAGGGGGTCTTCACTCACAAGATGGAGGGAGTGTCGGGGGATCTAAGAGACCATATAATGAAGAGTTATTAGAGTGTTAAAACAGCTCAAAGGAGAAAGAGCATAGAAAACCAAAGAAAAGAAAATGGGCATGTGAAGTTAGACATGAATGAATTCTGCTCTGGAAGCAGGAAGGATGCCTGACAGATTTTGTTGAGAGGCGTGCCAGTGAAGACTGACGGATCAGGAAGTGCTGAAGAAATATTTGGAAGAAGAGGAATCCCAGAGAGCCATTATACGTGGTTCAAAGGGACATGGTCAAGGAAATGGGCGTTGCTGAGTACACAAGAAGACCTGTAGTGTTTCCTTGCTTGCTCGCTTGCACGTTCATAATGTGGCAGAGACTAAAATAAATTTGTCCTGTAGGGAAAAAAGCAAAAGAGTACAGATGTTCCAAAAAATAAAAGAAATACAAGAATATGAGTTGGGCAAAGACGATCTGGAGATGCGGTGGGAGTGTTTGCTATGACATGTGAAATGCTGAGTGCTTCCTTGGAGCTCCTGAAGAAACTGTGTGCCTTTAATAGGAAGCACTCAGTTATTTGATGGATTCGCCCCTCGCCTGTTGGATGCAGCTGCCCCTGTGGTTGTGGAAGAGGGATTCCCAACCACAAGAAATGGCAGATATAACACTTCAGCTCCCCTGCCCCCAGCAGATTTATATTCTGCAGGTTTAAAATGGGTCTTCGGCAGTTAAAATGTCAATCGACTCTTATCAGAGGCATGCTATTAGCTGTACCTCATTTTCCTGTACAGTTAGAAAAACTGTATAAATTGGTTATGCAGATTTATCAGTTTGTTAGACAGCAAGACAAGCTCTGGTCATCTTATAGTATCTCTTAGCACATTTTTCCCAGTTGAATGAAGACCAAAGTGACTGATCACATCTTTGTTAAAGATTGCAGGGGGGACACTGGGAAACTGTGGGAGTAGGAGTTCATTGAAGTAAATTATGTGTACTCTCTTGTGTTAGTGCAGAGTGGCAGAGTGGACAGACAGGCAGCATGATCCAGCCTGTCTGTTTTCATAAAACCAGTGAATCCCTGACTATGGGCTCTAAAGGGCTCTGATTGTGAAAAAGGTGGCTAAAAGACCACAGTTAAAAATTACAGTATTGGTGTCAGACAGCCCTGTTATTCAACCTTCAGCATAAAAATATGCAAAGCTTTCAGTAGGGAAGAAAGATAGATATAACTATGAGATAATTTATTATCATGGAGGCCATAATTCCCTCTCCTCACCAATAATAGAAAAGATCCGTTCAGAAGAAAGACTGTATAGTTTTCAAAGATTTTGCAAAACTGGTGATCGTGGGCAAATCAACACCAACTATGCTGTTTCAAATAGTGCTTTCTGTAAAAAGACAATATTCCTTTGTGGCAGTGCTGGATCAAGTTGATACAGTAAGAATTCTGTGGGAAATAAAGTTAACGGCACCACCGCTAACTTGTTTCCGAATTCAATATAGAAAGATGTCTGGCAAGTGGGCAGTCAGAAATGAGGGCATTACCTATCCCCTTTCAAAAAGGGACAAAAATATATCCTTAGAAAGTTCAGCTCACTCTGGTGAGGGGGTGGAATGATTTTCACCCTTTTCTCATCAACTAGAATGCTTTTCACAGCCAACAAATCACAAGGTACAGTTAGATATAAGACCACTTCTGTAGGAAAATGTGTTCATGTTAAAAATGAATAGAAATTATAGCAACAAGAAAATGAAACTTGCAAGCCCCGAGAAATAAAGCAACTTGTTATTTATGATAAACAACAGGGGATTGTTGTAGGTCTGAAGCAATCAAAAGAATCTTGCACCACAAAGCAAATCTGAACAAAAATAATAATAATACTTAGAATTCAGACTTTTCATTTATTGAATTGTTTCTGTACAACAAGCTGTACAGAATAACACAATACATACTAATGCTCTGGAATTAGTAATGAAACAACCTAGTTGTAAAGGAATAGAGAGCTATACAGAACAGAGAGCTGTTATTTTGTTGGTTCGCATGCTTCTTACTCAAATATCCATTGTGTGTGTTTTTCTTCTCTGTCCAAAAAGTGTTCCTCACATTAGTTTTTAAGAGTGTAGGAGTGCATTTAATGATTAACTGGGAGAAATAACTGCTCGATAATGCATTACCATGTGTGGACCTCAACTGGATCACAGTCTTTTATTTCAGTGGCTTTTCAATTCCCTTTGTTATTATTTTATGGTATACTCCCCAGTCCAAAATCTGACTTCTTCCATGGCTTTTGATTTGCGCCCTTGTTCACACTTGATACATCTGCTAAACTCAAAGGAGTGAATATAGCTCTTTTTCAAGCCCCAAACATAGGACACAAAAAAATCAGTAATCACTGTCTGATTACAGATCTCTCCTTTTTAAAAATTTGCAAACCTCTAACAAACCTTATCCCAGTCTGCTCGAGAAAGTCAATATTCCAGTGGTGCACAAGTCAGGACACTATTCAATCTTATCCCCATGTAAGAAAAGCACTATATGTCTGTCAATGCCATCCACACAAATGAAATTGAAAATGATTTTTAAATTCAGGTGCATTTAATACTTGGACTTTCTTGTACTCTTGCAATCAAATAAGAGCTCTCCAGAAAGACGGTCTGAAGGCTTTGTCAGGGAAGTATTATTTCTTTGTTTGTCCTCAGCTGCAGTGCAAGCACAGAAGGAAGAAATATTTTCCTCCAAAAAGTTTAGTGGATCTTGTGTGTCCAAAGCAGGAAGATTTTTCTTCCTCCTTGAAGAAATCCAACACAGCTTATTAACCTTGGAATAGCTGGAGAAAAGGAAAGAATTGCTCTACTATGTCATTTCAAGTCTGTCAAAATCCTTCCTGACTCTCTCAGGGTACTGATGATCCCTTCCTAGCAACTACCTTCTCCAGCAGAGTCTTCATCATCGTGCTCGATTATTAAGGAATAAACATACGTACACAGCAAATACATCTTAAAAGCTGCTCATATGCTAAAATTTGCCTGCACGAGAAGTGTATCCATGAGTTTAAATAATGAACACCTCTGCAGTGTGCAAAGTCTATCTGAACTGACCTTTGAAGCTTTTGCATTGCAAAGAGCAAAGGGGACAAAATTCTTTGAACAGATTGTTATAACTTGTTCACCTAAGTCTTTCAAAGGCTACTAGACTGCCAAAAAGTGTATTTTATCCACTAAGATAGGTGAATATGAATATGGAAAGTTAATCACACCATATCGATAAAATGGGGAGAAATTCATACAATAAGATTACACTTTATCTCAATTTTATTGAAATGCAATGGAAAGAATTTTGTATATGAAAAGAAGTACATAATGATACTTAAAAAAAAAATTTAAAAGCTAGAAGAGGCAGAAATTCTCTAGCTACAAAGCATAAGCCATTCATTTGTTGTCTGGAATAAGAAAGAAGAATCAAAAGCTGGGTATTTCCGTAAGTGTCTTGTTCATACTTCATTGCACCTTCCTTTGAAGTGTGTGGCTTTGATCACTGTTCACAGGACAGTGGACCAAATGGACTTCCAGTGTGATACAACTTAACATTCCTGTGATCCCGAATGCCGCAGGATTCCTTCATGCTAGAAGACATTCAGCATGACAGATAAACTTGCGAGACTTTTCAGGATGTAACACATATCCTAGATCATTTTGCTCTTTCTCCACGAACTGTTTTTCTCAGCTGTTGTCCTTCCTCTATATAATTTTTGATGTGAATAGGCCTTTATCTATTTTTACTGCCCAGGCAAGTAGCCTCAAAGAAAAGTTTATGAAACTGGTGAATACAGAAATGATAGAAAGTTGGTCAGAGAGAAGCTAGCAACAGGTGAACGAACACCTATAGCTCAGAAGTTTGATTTCATTCCCAGTTCTGCAGCGGGATGGATCACCCCTGTGGTTTTTCTCCAGAAAAGCCCCATGGGAACATGTTCACATGACTGTTCCATACTGTGGTAATTGAAGGTTTTAATCACAACACATCTGTGCCAGGATAAACCTGGTTCTCATGGATGTGTTTAGGACCAAATTTTGCTATTCCTTCTCCAACCCTACATAAACTGAAAATCAAGAGCTGCAGACCAGGATGCATGAGGCTCCAATGACGCTTTGCTGACTAAAAAGTGCATGGGTCAAAGTTATATTGGTGTGATCCTGTGATTTTCATGGCAGTCTTTTGTCCAGGATTATTGCTTTTAATTTGAACCATTCAAAGTGATTTTTCTCTCTTTCTTTTTGGCACAAACCAGTGCATAGGGAAATGCTTCTGTAAGGAAACAAAATCTCCTTCATTTTTTGGAATCCACTAGACAATGAAGAATATTCAATTATACCCTCTCCAAATACATATTTAATTTCCCCTGTTTCCAAAACTGTCTCATAATATTAGACTGTTCCTCTTTCTCACTCTCTATCTGTGTGTGTGTATATATATATATATATGGGTTTTTTTCTTTTACTCTGAATCTTTCTTTCATATTGAAAAATTGCCTTCACCACTGGAATAACTATTATTAGTGTATTTCATGCAACCATTGGCTCTCCTATAAAAGTCCCTCACTCTTCATGACAGCTGCTCTTGGCCCCAAAATTATTGGACCTAAGCCAAAGTTCTTCACAGTTCAGCAACGTTTGTTCGATTCTTGTCATTCCATCACAGAGATGTTGATAAGATCAATAGAAAATACTTTATGAAAGTAACCTTTTCCTCACTGAAAGAAGACCAGCAGTTTCCTTTTTGAAAGGGAAATGTTTTCACTGAAAATTTCAATACTCCTAAAACCTCTAATTAGTTTCCAACTCAAATATTCATTTGTCTTCAAAAAAAACCCACTTTTTTTTAGTTTCACTCCTTTATCTCTCTCTCTTTTTGCTTGTTAAAAATTTATTTCTTGTTTTTCAAGAAGGCAATATACTAACAGTGCGTACATTATTATTCACTCTTCATTTTCCACTAATTTCTCAATGATACTCTAGTTTGTAAAGTCATAGCATGCAAAAGCAAAGGAAACCGCTGGGAGAACTGTACAGTTGCCAAGATGGCCCAAGGCTGTTCTCTCACTTCTTGGACATGGATCTTTGCATAACACTGTACCTTTTCGATGATCAAATAGCAGGATTTTTCAACCCCACTGTTCTTGGAGCCAGTGCTGAAATCCAGCCAGAAACCTCCACTCTGTTAGCAACTACTGGCTTGCACACTGGTACAGGATGACCGGGTGTCGGGTAGTCCATGGTCTGCTCTAGCAACCCACAGTGTCCTGGGTAAATGTCAATATTCCAGTATTTCTTTCACTGGCAAGTGAGTCTAGATGTCTGAAAGACTGCCTCTCATACTGTAAGATTTTTCTGCTGTAGAAACTAAATCCAGTGAAACACAACTTTCTGGGACCAGAGCCAGGTCACTCTCAGTTCAGTGGCCTTATCTTTGAATTTAGAATGAAGGGCTCATGCATGTCTCCTTTCATGAGAGGCAAACCTCATTCTTTCAGTGATCCATCCCCTCAAATATCGAACTGGTGCTACCAGTAGACTGCATCTTTGCACACATGATGAGGTTTTGCTGGCAAAAATTGCTGTAGAGTTTTATTCCTCCTTGACTGAATATCTGTCACTTCCAAACTGATGTTAATTGATGCCTCCTTGCTGTGGTGGTGGGAGTTTCAGAACAGATGTTAATACAGCAATGAGCATGTTAAGGAAATTTAAAATATAAAAAGACTAACTTCTGCTTACAGTCTATATATACTACTGCAGATTTATTGAAAAACAAAATAAAGAATATACTTAGCTGCTGGGGGGTGGGGTCTGAGATTAACACATTCACTGCATTTCTCAAACGAAGGCTGTTTGAGTAGACCTCATGCCCTTCCTCCTTAAGTAGCATTTTAAATGTACCACGTATCTTTTTGGTGCACCAGGTAAGCATCTGGGACAGTAGGAGCTACTGATGATACACTGTTTTTTAATCTAGCACTAGCATCTAGCATGAGAGGTACAAGTCAGCTGAACTTAGAAAAAATTGCTGTTAAATAATTACACAGTATCTTTAAATTATGGTTTACTGTTTCTGAAAATGACTGTATCATCCATCAAAGTATACTGTAAGCTTTTTAAACAAATGTATCATGTAAATGTATTTTGTAAGATTACATGCAAATGCATTTTTTTCATTTGTATTCATATTTAATCGTAATCCATTATTTGAGATTCAAGATGGGATAAATCTAAATGTGAAGCTTTTATACTGCCCTGTAATACAGTATAGTTTAATATTAAGATTTTACTAGACAGTTACACAGTACTCAGTTTTAATATGGAATACTTCATCATGTTCATTATTGCCTATTTAGACTCATGTAAACTGACACTCCTGAAATAAGCAAGCTTTAAAATGTTAATATAAATGTTATGCCTCTTTTAATTGCAATAGACATCTCATTAAGTAATTTAATGCCAATGGGACCTCTTACCAATACACAAAAAAACATACTTTGCCCAGCTTTTATATACAATACAAACTGAGGGAAATATTTTTTTCCACGGTGAGGTTCATCGACTTTCCCTTTGCCCTCCATAGCCTCCGTGAGGAAGCCCCAGCAGCGGGCTGCCTCCGCGGGCTGCGTTAGCGCGTTCAAACCAGGGTGCCTTTAGGAAAGCTGGACCTGCCTCCCTAGGACTAACTAGCAAGACCTGTCGGATGCAGAACCGGACAAACGAGAGCTACCTAGACCATGGCCGTGGTGGAATTAGTTCTTCATCTAGGTGGAGAGAAAAACATGCGTGACATTTTCATTAGCCTAGAAGGCAGAAACATCTGGTTACTTGGTTCAGCTCATCAGCAGGAGAGCCTGTAGTTGATTAGCCCTTCTCTCAGTAGTAGGCGTTACTACAGTCAGTGGGAATTACTAAACATGGTTTCAGGGGACTGACGTTAATTTGGCTTGCCAAAATAATATGCAATTTTTTAAGGAGTTTGTGTTAATTAGTTGTATAATTTGATGTGATGTGATTGGGTTTGCACAAAGAAAAGCAGAACAGGGTTTGCTATTAGAAGCTGCAGTAGGAGAATCAAGAGGTGGCACTTAAATAGTGCACAGTATGAATTTGCAGCGGTGAAAGGCCTTAGTTCATGATCTAATTATACAATGGGATTCCCTTTCTCAAAAGCTAAAAGCCTTTTAATTTGTATTTTTTCTTTTAAGATGTTTTATTTTGATTACTGTACTATTAATTCCGGTGCACCTACTATTTTACCACAGATTAAGTCAATTTGGATTTCTCATTTTGGCCTGTTTTGTATAATATCCCACTTTTAGCAGAAAAGGAATATGTAAAATGATAAAATTAGGCAATTTATAGTTTGTATAATTCCTCACTGCATCTCTCTGCCTGCCTTCTACTCTTCATTCAGTAACTCTTTCACAACTATTATTGGCAATTTAGGCTTCTTTGCTACCTGTGAAATGGTAATCAGTGGTAGCACTGATGTCAGAATTACAATTTCTGCCAGGCTAACTGATAATTGTAGAGTCTGGGAACTTAGAAACATATAAGAGGTAGTCAACATCCTCTCATTAAAAGAGCTTGCTGCCTGCCGGCTGTTGGAAAAAATTTTGGAAGGTTGCACTGAAGGGTATCTGCTGAAGGCTCTGGCTGAATGAAACGGTTGTTTGGGTTTTTTCCTCGGGATTTACTGAGTATGGGATTAGACGACTGAAGCAAATCTCAGAAATAGCATACCCTTCCATGTTTCCCTATTCTTCTCATCTTTCTTGTCTATTTGGACGGCAGATTCTTTGGGCTGACGGCTATTTCTCCCTATGTGTTTGTACAGTGCTCTGTTGCCAGTCCTGGCAGTGGCCTCCAGGCACAGCTCTCAGAGACATGCCAGTTAATTAACTCACAGCTCTCTCCCATTCTCTGCCACCCCCCCCCCACTAGTATTTTAACATTTCATGTCACCTCCACGAGGAACAGGGGGCAGAAGTTTATTTATCGCTATTTCCGTGGGGAAGGAAGTCTGAAACATAGTGTGAGGTATTAACACTATCCAAATTTAGCCACATACTTACTCAGGAGATTTGTCTCCTTAAGCTGTTTGTGTCGTTAATGGCTACTGCTTCAGATTACCCCTGAAGAGAGATTGTCTCCCTTCATCCATCGTCAGGTGCCAAAAGTTAGTCAGCATGGACACACCTCAGGATTTCCATTTCTATCCTTCTGCAAGAAAACAGCTTGATAGCTATGTTTGAAACCCTCTCTCCACCGGGGATGGCCAAGAGGTAAACTTATTTGCATGTTGCTTGAAAGAGGTCCACTGGGGACTGAGGTTGCCTACAAACTTGCTGGGCAATGGGGAACCTTCTTATACACCGCTGAAAGTTTGCCTGAACCTTGCATGCTGATGTGCAAACTTCTCAGAGATGTTCACAAACCTCAGAGTTGCCTGAAATCTCATACAATGCAGGTTTTCTATGATACAACGTTCCCTTATAAATGTTTCACAGAGCTCTCCTCTTCAAGTTTCTAAAAAGAGGCACTGCATAATTTATGGGATGCTCTGTTCAACATCCAACCCCTGTGAAAAAGCCCTGTAGTTTAGGTTCGACTTCATATAGAATAGCGAGTCCACCAAACACAGAAGAGAGAAGACTCGTAATAGACTCTGTCCGAACCATCAAGGCTTGAGAGATATGAGCTTACTAGTGGGAAGTTTTTAAGAGCCCAAGGTACAGAAAAGACTGGTGTCAAAGGAAACGTGTAGTATGTAGTGGAGTGGACTTGGTATTACACATAAATAAGAGGAAAGTGTGCGAGTACAAAAGGCTATAATTCCATTGAGCGGCTCTCATAACAGAAAAACAAAACAAAAAAAAAAACATTTCACTCGCACGGGCCAGCACTGAGGATCCCTGGACAGATTCCAGGTAATTTCCATTAGGTTCAGCGAGGGTGCCAGTGTCCATCAGGGCAGCTATCTGTGCAAAGCTGAGCTGTCCATCATGGGATCACCTGAACTCTTTATGGCATTAGAGCATTATAATGCTCATATGCTTGCTATTTATTTTCTATTTGAATACCAATTATTACTGAAACCATATTTGTTTACCTTCAGCAGTCAGTTGGTACATATACAGCAATTTATAGTTACTCTTTAGCCCCTTATGCACACTATCTACCATACTGAGCCGTATTGCCTGTTTCTGATATGCCCTCAATTATCTGCCTCTTTGACTGTTGTCGTCCATCTTATGCCTAGCTTTCAAGCTCATGGAGAATGAATTTCTATATTGCTTGCAAGCTTTTGCAGAATGAGTTTCTGTATTTTGTTCTGTATTTTCTACTCCATCTATCACAGTGGTGTCCATGACTGGGAATACTAGGAACTACAATAATGCTAATACTAAGCAAGATTGATAGGAGAGAATTAATGCATCTGAGAAACACTAAAAAATAAATGTGTAATTTTGTTCACTGAGGACACTTCATATAAAAGGGTGTTGTAAGGCCAATGGTTTAATTACTTGTTGTAAGCCACTCAGAAACAGTACAGTAAACAGACTTGAAAAGTTCCTCATTATTAACAACTCCTGTGCTGTATATGGGTAAATATCTCTTATATCAGAAAGATATGCCCCTCAACCCATTATTAATTTACAAAAAAAAGAAAGAAACTTCTTTGAGGAAACCTATTGTTTTAGGTCAGGTTGACTTCTACAGTCTCACAGTACAACTAGAGAAACATTTCTATTGATGTAGAAAGGTTCTATCTCTGCTTATTTAATGAAAGGTGGTAGCAATTAGCGGAAAACCAGGGCATAAGTACCATGCTAGTAACTAGGACTGGTTAAGCTAGCCTATACAAATCTATATTAATTGTAAAAGAACTTTGAGAGAGGTAAATTGGTTCCAGTGAGTATGAAGAAAATTTTCAGATTTTACTTAGATACAGAAGAAGAAATGGATATAGAGATTAATAGTGAATTTCCTTTCTTAGCAAAACTGCCTTCTTTTTGTTTCCCTCTCTCCTGTCCCCTTCGCTTCACCAAGTGATATCAGAAGGACTCAAGCCAGGCAATTTTCCTACTTTGCGGTGAATTACAGAAGTAGCCTGAGAACTATCACTGAATGAATGGATTTTAAAGTCAGCAGTGGTATCAGTACTGATATAGATACAGAACAGACAGCTGAGCCTCACCTAGAACAACCAGGCTGTCCTTTCTTAGGTGCCTGCATACACTGCGGTATTCCCATATGAACTTCTGGACTCATGAAATGCAACAAAAGGGTTTTCATCTGTGTCAGTGGCACTAAGATTTCACCTTATGTGTTCACCCAGAATTTTCCTGGAGGGCCTGGAAACCTTGGAGCCTGTTGTACTATCATCTTTGTTCCTGTCACCCACGTGTATTTTCCCTGTGAAGCTTAGGAGTGCCCAGTCCTGTGAAAGGTTCATTAGTCAGAGGTTCATAAGTCAAAAGCTCCACAACAGAAATCACAAGGAAATCTAGTAGAAGAGAAAGTACTGGCATTACAGAACATTTGCTGAAAATATGCAGAACCCTTTTCTTTATACCTCATGATTTTAAGATGCTCTTCATCTTTTGAAACAGAGCTGAATTCTCCATGCTTCATGTCATTTCCAGATGTGATGATTCCAATTTTCCAATCAGTATAGGTTCAAATAACAGTTTGAGTGGATACTTTCTCCCATCAAAAAAAAAAAAAATCAAGCACAATTAAAACTTGTTGAAACTTCTTATTCTAGCAGTCAAACACAAAAGGCCGACAAATTTTAAAAATACTGTCTATGCATACCTAACTTTAAAACTACCCATTGCCAAATAAGCATTTGAAAACAAGTTACCATTCACACTGAGTTGAAAAATCCTTTTTTTTTAACCTTTTAGCCACAGACTTTTTCCTAGAACTGTGTAAGATTGCAGCTGTCTACCTTGAAAATTTCCTAAGTTTTATTCAAGCATCCTCTCATGTTTGGATCTTGACGAAAACTACAGAACAACATAACGTTATGGCTTTGGACTTATGGACACATCAATGTCACAGGTTAAGTGCTTTATTTGACAATCTGCAAAATGTCAAAACAGAGAAACAGTAATGGGCAATATAATTAGGCTGTGTCACAAGGTGTTTGCAGAAAGGAGGGAAAATGGTCCATTCAACCTTAACTTTCATATTCCTAACTTCTAAGTACTATGCTGTCTCATCTAGGAGGCCAAACATAGATCTGGTATGGAACTGTGCAGTAAGATCCCCAAATTAAACAATTAAGTAATACAATTAAAAAGCTTTTTTTAATAAAGGTTTAAGAGTAATGAGGCAACAAGGATTCACCGTATGGTAACATTTCATTATGAAACTCAGTTACACAGCAAAACTATCAGTTTTCCCTTGTTGCCTTCCAAGAAAATGCTGTTACTTTCCAAAAGACATTATGCTCAATTAATCCCTAGTGGCATCGAGAGATGTTAGCTGCGTGTTCCTCCACCAGAAGCATCCTGAATACAGCGAAGATGGCAGGCTAATTTGCACAGCTCCCCTCCAGCAGGGATTTTGCCATCAGACTGGGTGCAACTCCAAACTCCGTATTTACCTCTAACCTTCCCTTCCCTTTACCCTGTATGTGCTCCTGAGCCATTTATTTACATGCAAAATCTGATGACATTACTAACTTGCCCTGCTCTTTAGTCTTTTTTCTTCCCCTCCAGATTCACTTTTTGCTTTTTTCCCTGCCACCTTTGCAAAATCTGCCGAGAAGGAAGGGTAATTAGCCCTCACTGAGCCCGTGTTCCTGGGGCTAGGTTACCAAGCTGCCTAACTTAAAACTGACTCCAGTATCTCCATGCTACATGCAGTCACTTCTGTCTTCTGACTGCAATATAGACATAAATTTAGCTCAAGAACGCTTTGGAGGGGGAGGCTGTCTTTTCATTACATGCTCAATATCCATTATAATGGAACCTGGCTTCTAGTTCAGGGCCTGAAGGCATATCACAATGCAAATAATAGACAATGATGATAATAAAAAGAAAATTTTCATCACAAGAAACTTGATTAGTCTCCTGCATCCTCGGTAAAAGTGTCTATATTTGTATAAAGTTTTACAATTTTTGTTTTGTGTTTTTAAATACCGTGCCAGTTAAGACTAATTCCCTATTTCCCCTGATTTCCATGCAGATATATTTATGTCTCAGTATTCCAGTGAGTTCCTTTAGCTGATGTTTGAAATGCACCTCTAAAATTATTGTATCATCCCAAATTTAAGCTTACGGATTCTCCACAGCAAGAATTGTATCTGGGTAGCAAATTGTTTGTTAAATGGAAAAGGAAATGATCAACTACGTGGATTATTTCATGTGATATTCTTGCAATACAACGCTTTTGTTCACATGCTGTTAGAGACTTACTGTGACATGCAGCAATGTTTTCAAGATGCCCTACAGCTCCCAAAGGTATCATCATGAGAATTAGAGGTCTCAGCAGTTTCTTGATGGGATGGGATTTAAAGTAATATTTGTACATTACTTTCTTGTTTGAACATTACCCCTAATAGCATATCCAGCTATATCTTCTTTTCTCTCTTCGCTCATACAGAGATGGGGAGAGCCTACAAGAGAAGCAATCGACTTGTGGTAGACTTGCAGTTTTGAAGAACAGAGGACTCAGTCACTTGGAGGTCTGCTCTGGATCAGTAGTATCAGTCCTCTAGAGACTGCACATGAGCAGGAATAAGGGGGTTTGGGGGTTAATTTGCAGAAACTTTTCTACCTGCCACAGTGACCCAAATTAATGATATAGGCTTTTATTTTAGTATTTTTGTTACTAATTTGGTTCAAGTCCCTCTTTGGGCCCTATTATGCAGTAAAGATAACTGGTTATAGTAAAGAAATAATTTAAGAAAAATCAATAGAAGAGACTTCTATGGCAAAATAATTGTCCATACGCAGATATCCAACAACATAGCAAGAATATGGATAAGTACCAATTTAATCACTTTCACAGAAGTTTATAGGCAGATCTACCCTAGCTGAATTAAATTTTAAGAATAATTTGATAAGATTTGTGTTGTAGCATTTTTATAGCAAATGATTCTGTGGGAATTGATTCTCCATTCAATAACAGTCAGAGATACTGCTGCCACAATTTTATGTAGACTGTTTACTTGGAGTTTCCTAAAATTCATTGACACATAGCTCATGGTTACTGAGGCTACACCATTTAGACCATTCCCTATTGTTGGCAACCAAGTGCTATTTGCTTTTTTGAGGGTGTGGCAGAATGTGGCTGAGTCTGGGATGAACATGGTGAGAAAGTACCATCAAAACACTAAGATCAGATATGCATAAAGCACTTGTAAAAACGTTAATGTACCTACTATCACCTTAGTGGAAAATTAAGCACGTCTTTGTTTCCACTCATTAGCATACAATGTCATCAAGGGGCTCATGACAGACCCGTCTTTCCTGGATTTTTCATATTAGAGGCAAGCCTTTCATCTCAAGAAGGAGGATGCTTCACCTTCTCTGAGCTTCCCAGCCTTCCTTCCCACCATCTCCCCAAAGAAAGCCTTTTTTTATTTCTTCCACCTCTTCTCCTGTGAACTTGCCCATCTGTTTCTATTTACTACCAGATTCCCCCCTCCCACACTCCCCATACAGTTGGTGAACCGCACAATACTCTCCTCCTGCCTCTTCCTCCCCCAGGAGCTTGCCCACGGCAACTCTCTCCATCCTCTCCCTGAGGACCTGTTCCCCTGAGCGAGGAGATGGCTCGCGCCGGGCTCGCTCTCCCTGGGATTTGTGTGGCATCCCACCTTTGGGCTACGAGAGCTTCCCAACCGACCTTGCAGCTCTCCCGACTCCCCGTCCCTCCCCGGCACCCACAGGCTGCTCAGCTCAAACCGCGGGATGCGGAGAGCAACGCCACGGCGTGTCGAGGCGTCTGTACAGAGGGATAGCATCAGAGGTGGTGTAAAACTGATGCCGCTTCTCCGGGAGGACATCCCACTCTAGGGCACACATCCACACACGTGCGTGCCACTTTTCCAGTAGAACAGCTCCTTAACGGGTGTATTACTCCTTGTTCCCTCACCTCTTTGTGTGTTGGCTACACGCTGCTCAGAGCAAGATGTTGCTTTCTTAAACGCTTTTGCAGTACTTGGTGCAGAGACCCTGCAAAAGCAAGGCCACACAGCAATAAAATTGCTAATAACAGATAATGAATGGGAGACTTCAGAAATAGAGGAAGGAAACAAAAAAGGAGCTGACATGATAAATATTTGCAAAATAATAGTAGGAGTCAATCAGGAACTTGCATCCTCCCTTTCCTATCATTACATGAGGGTAAAAGAATACTGCCTGAAAGTAAAAGTTGGACTATGGAAACTCATGAAAAGAAAGTATTTCCCCCCACCCACCCCCCCCACCAGCAACAGCGTATAACCAGCTTGTGTAATAATTGCCCTTGTATGACACTGAGGCCAAGTACTCCATAAGATAGTTACACAGATAGTACAAAATACTTGTAGCTATCTATTTCGTAAGAGGGATACTAATCCCATGCTTCAGGCTTTAAGTCAGTCTCCGTTAAACACAAGGAGGAGACCTGATGTGCTGGTACTTTCGGAGAGATTGAGTATTAGACCTGAGAGACCTATCCTCTGGTTTTGTGTGGCATTTTCTACAAGAAGGAGAGCAAGGAGGAAGCAGAAAGGTGGAGGGTCGAGAGAAAAAGTGTGGTAGGAAAAAAAAAAATCCATCAAAATAAAAAGAGAATAAAAGAATAGTAAAGAAAAAAGCTAGAGCTAAAGTTTAGGTAAACTGTCTTTTACTTTGTTCCAGTTTAGTATTTCAGTGGGGCTCTCCAGATTTTTTATTTAAAGACTATGTATTTACGTGTGGTTTATAGAAATATGCTTTTGAGGATCATATTATTTGACTTGGAAGCTACCCCCAGTGTTTACCTAGGTGATTATCAATATACCAGTAAGTCCGATCCTGTTCCCAGTTCCATTTACAGTAATATTGATTTATTACTACAATTAATTAATCCTAGAAATGAATATCCAACAATTAACAACTTGTGAAGATCAAATACCATGTGCTGCTACAGTTAGAGAAAGTGTATATTCTAAAGCTCACTACTTGTGCACCGGGTGTAAAGACAAAAAATTACCTACTTAAAAAAAAGGCCATTGAAGAAAATATGATTAAAAGGTATCTAATTAATGCATAGAGTAGAGGGGATAGCAAAAGATTGATGAACCATTCTGGACAGGATAACAAGCTAAACGTCTGTTGAGGTTTGAACAGCTTTGATTTGGTTTTGCTTTGGTTTTGATCCTCATGTCTTCCAAGGTTCTGCCCCTGCCAGCCAGCCCCCAAGAAAGAACGAACAACTGATTTAATACAAAATACTAAGACAAATTTTGTATTTTATATATTACCATCCCATCTGAAATTGTAACTGGATGCAGTCTTACCTGAAAACCTGAACAAAGTACTACAAAGTTGATCAGTGTCATTGCATAATACGCATTGTTATTCAGAATCATTTGTTGGAGTTACTCCTTTCCAATATTTGCTGGGCTGTCCTTAGTTCAAGTGAACTTGATGTCTTTCAAAAATTTCTTCTTTAAAAAAAAATGTAGCCTGGAAACAGAGTGCCTCCCCCGAAATCAAAAGTATTGACTGTAAGAACAGTATGTCCACCAATCAAAGTAGTGCTCCACAGTGTAAATTTTAGTCTGTGTTTTCAGTTTAACTAGTAGCTCCCCGTTGTTTTGAGTAAACATAGTAGGGAGTGTCAGTGAAACCTTAAAACACAGAAAATTAGGCATGGGACAGAAATATCCCATGCACACATCCATCTCACTGAGTTACTTGCCCGTTTCTGAGTTTTGCCTGGTGTTCATGCAAGACAGTAGTTGCAGCATAAACAAGTAAAGAGCAAATGTATCTTTATTTGGGTTAGTCAGCTTTCTATCCTACTGTTTTCTCCTTTATATTAGCCCCTATTCCATGCCCCAAGGCTCCTTACCAGCTCCTCATTAAGGCATGCACCTTCTTGTGGCTGCCTATCAGCCTCCTGCGCTGCAGCAATTAACCCATTATAGTACCCAGTACGCGACTGTTGCAGCATTTATTCAGATTGCATGCCAGGTTTTAAAATTAATTTTGAAGGAAACAAGAGATGTGTTGAAATACGTCAGGTTTTTACCAAAAATAGATCATGCCATACTGCTCTCATAACTTACTTTCATAAATAATGGGGTTTTTTTAAAGAAAGGACATACAATAGATCCCACACCTGTGGGCATCCGTAAATCGTATTATAGGGAGTTGCAGGGGGAAGGAGTATTATTTAAGCTGGAGAAAGCAGAGAAGAACTGTAAGGAACTGACTGAAGAAGAGGTGACCGTGGATTATGCTGAAAAAGGATCTATTGGGATGGACAAAGATCAGTAGTGGAGTCCTACACAGACTGCTCTTAGGACTGATCATTTTGTAGGGTCATATTTTCATTAATAACCACACTACAGAAAAGGAAGTATGTGCTATTGAAATTTGCTGAGTACACAAAGCTAGGAAGAACTGCTAACATTGAGTTGTAATAGTGCAAGCAGAGGAAAGGGAAGAAAAGGAATGGGAAGGGACCAGGTGAAATCCAGGAGTATAGCCTCAAGGTGGTACACTTCAGAAGACAAATAATGAAGCAGTGGGTTTAGGCACCCAGTTTGGGTGGCTAGCATTGCTTCAGCAGTTGGCTAAAAAAAGAGTTACAAGTTAGGTACTTAAACAATTTGGATCACACTCCTTGCTAATGTAAGGTGGCTGTGAGCCTTCGATGAGTTGTGCCTATAAAACAAAAGTGTGATGAGGGAGAGTTATCCAGCAATGGTGGGGGGGTTTCGGGTTTTCATTGAATGCTGTTGTTCTAGACAAAGTACAGGCACACAGTATACAACTTGGGTCACCCATGTGCAAGAAAATTAATTCAAATTAGGACAAGCACCTAGAAAGTATACTGGGAGGAGGAGGAGAGGCTGTCTAATAAGGGACACTAAAAGTGCTTCACTTGTTTACACAAACAAAACAAAGGCTGAGGGAGAACATAACTGTTGTCTATAAATATACAAGGAGGGAGAAGAGCTATTTAAAGGATGATGTTGACATAAGAACAAATGGTTATAAGATGGCCATGAATAAACTCAAACAGGAAATTAGGAGGAAGTGCTGGAATGAAATCCTGGAGCAGCCCTCCAACAGGAGCAGGGAGAGCAAGAAACTTTGCATGAAACTTGAGCACTTCATGAAACTAATTATGTGATGTGTGGTTGACAGCAAAAGCTGGGGTTTGAACTTGATGCAGGAGGTCCTTTTAAATCCTATTTCCTACATTTCCAGGGGAAGCTGCTTTAAATCTTCGGCAAGAGATGTCTTAGATGCTGATAACAATAATTAATACCTTACACTCCAGTAATACCCTTCCATCTAAAGACCGCAAAGCACATTGAACACATGTGGGAATTAAACATCTAAATATCCACCTGTGTTGTTACTGTTATTTTGCAGCCAGGAAATTGGGATGCCCTGAGCACCTCTTTTTGGATCACTTGGAAAAATCTGTAAAAATGAAGAATAGACCTCACAGATCTCCTAGTTTTAAGAATAAACCTGTAGTTCTGAAAATTGTCATCATGTTTTCAAGGCTTTTTAATTCCAGAAAATGTATGAATTGTATACAATTGCTTGTACAAAGCTATAAGCCATATGCTGTTTAGCTTAAAATGTCAATGAACAAGTCAGCAACAACAAGAAAATGAAGGTGTTTGTAAATGTTGCATTTAAAAAGCATTTAGAAAAATGAGAGCGGTCCTCCGAAGATGTACGCATCTTCAAAATCAGAACAATGCAGTATTTCACAGTCATTAAATAACGTGTCACGTAGCTACAAACAAGAATCATATAGCTTGAAAAAATGTTGTTTTCCTCTTGGGGAGTTGGAACAGCACCAGTTCCGTGTGTGTTAATTCCCACTCTGACTTCCACCGGGAAAGGCGCCAGGGGTGGCGAGGGAAGGAAAGCAGTCGCTCTCTGGCTCTGCTCCCTGCCCTGAAACCCTTCCTTCCCAAACCTGCAGAACCCCAGCCACGTTACCGGCGTGCGAACGGGCATCCAGCACAGGGAGAAGGCTAAACACGCTGGTTTGGCTCTTTTCTGAGGGCTTAAAGTCCTCTGCCTCACCCCTACTCTTCTATCTCCATCGGGGGGATAAGTCCCTAGGTCCATATGATTTCTTTCTTGCACTATGCTGATCCCTAAATAGCAAAGCACTGCATTCAGAGTCGTATTCAGAGGAAGAGCTGATTTGCACAATTCCCACCTACCAATATCCTCCTGCTTCTTCCAGTGCCGTGTGGGATGCTGGCTATGGTCCCCAGACAGAGCAGTAAGGCCATTGCCCTCTCCTCCTTCAAATTCCTCCCCTCTGTGGCCTCTGCTGGGGCATTTACAAGCCCCAAGCAAAGGTGCCTATGTAGAGCCATACCCCCAAATAACAGGCTCTGCCCAGAAAAACATATACTCTAAGTCAAAGGAAACCACACACGTGTAGCTGAGCACAGAAGTTGGCTCCAGCGGTGTGTAGACCCTGTTAAAAGCAGGTGCTTGAAACAAGACCAAGTGCCTGCCCTGGGTAAACCAGCTTTAAGGATGAAGACTACGGTTCAGCAAATCTGGGGTGGGAAGCAGTGTTGTGCTGGGGGCAGGGAGGGATGGGAAAGGCACACAGAGAATTTCTCAGTCATCTGAAGCCACTCCATGTCAAGAAAGCCAATTATTTTCTAGGTGGCTAAAATTTATGTACGCTTCTTTATAACTGGGAAAGATATAACAGTGTAGAGTACTGATGGTCAGACTGCCCACACCCTTCACATGGACCGTAATCTCTCCAGTGGAAAGAACACGGAGCCTTGTTTTCCCAAAGCTCAAAACAATGAGGCCCTGATCCTTATAATACCATACAAATAATAAACAAATCATAGGAATTCCCATACACAAAAAGGCCAGATTCTGCCCATAAAAAGATTTGCTCTGTTTAAGTCAAAGGAAATTGCACGTGTGTAGCTGAGCACAGAAGTTGGCTCAAAGCCCACTTGTAACTAAGCCACGCATGTGAGGACAGAATAGAGCCCATTGTGTCTTGAGAGGTTTTTAATTTTTCTTTGTTGTTCTCTAGGACATGAATTACCTAAACTGAAAAACAGAATTTTTCTCCAATATACCGTGTCTCTGACAGGCAATTTTTTTTTTAAATCTGTTAACTCCCACTCCAGAGACTGCTGAGAGAAAGTAATGTATGTCTACAGTCTCTTCCTATAGACCTACCCAAGGAAAGTTTAATGTGCTGTGGATGATGCCTGGAGCAGCCTCTGATCAAGTTCTGCCCCAACTATTTCATCTGACACAAGGGGGAAGGGTTTCCTCCCTTAAGTTCCCACACAGCCTTTTCAAGGCGGCACTTTTTTACATAGGGACTAGAAGATAGCCTGCACTAGAACTAGATGATCTTTATGGTCCCTTCCAACCCAGACCTTTCTATGATTCTATCGTTCTAAGACAGACAGAGTGGAAAAGTGCCGTTTCTGGATTTCCTCAGCTTACAATATAGTTTTACTGGCCTTCCCTTGGTTTCTGCTACTGCTCCTTTTTAAGGGCCTTCTGAAGAGCAAAGTGGAATATAAAGGTTAATACAGTTTCCAACCACATTAACTTTCCAGCAGTTTTTCTGCAGAGTTTTAGCGCAGTGGTGCCCATTCCTTCCTATTCCTCCTCTCTTACCTCCAGCATTTTCTCTCTGTCTCCCCAGAAGATCTTTGCAGAAACCCAAACAGAAGAAAAGTGACATGAAGGCTTGTTTCCCTACTTTGCTGGAGCAAACTGACAGCGTGAGAAGGATATTTAGCCCAAAACCTCTTCGTGGCTGCTGCTTCTGCCCTGGGACACACTGGCATATCATCTCAGATCAGCATTTTTAGAAAGATCTGTACATATTTTTGATTGGAGAATCTGCCTTGGTTCCAGATAGGGCTCCTAAAATCTAAAGAGGAGCTGGCTGGAAATCTTGAGGGGTGTCCATCTGGCTGAAGCAACCTGGGACCAAACAAACTCAACAGTCCCTGGCCCCATCTCCTCCCCTCCCAACCTCACTACCCACCTGAAGGGGCTCCCTTGAACGGGCAGAACTGCGCCACTAAAAAAAAATCCGCAGCTAGCGTTAACAATCTTCATCCATCCATTCTCACATCCAAAACCCCAATATCAAAAACAAAGGTGTGTTCGTTTTGCTTTCCAAGCAGCTCAAGTACAGCAGAAGACAATTCAGAAACTTGAGAAAATGTGCAAAAATAAAAAAGCTGATGATGAGCTGATAAGGTATGACTTAAAGGTATTTTACCAGCATTCAATAATACTGTGGAGGGAAGGAAGCGTTGAAAGAGCAGTTGTTTACTTATTATTTTCAACTTCAGCATTCATTTGATACATATTAGAGGGCTGAAATGCAACCACATTAGTGGCTAGGAGGTGCACTTTGCTGCGAGCTTGTAGGAGGTCTTGTGCTTGAAGACACTGAAGTATTTTGCTTTTAAATGCTCTGTGCTTTCTTTTTTTTTTTTTTTTTTTCTTAAAGAGTTATGGGATTTAATTAAATTGGTGGTCTGCTGGCTTTTTCCAGTCAGAAGTTACATGTAAGCTGTCTCCCGTATCCCTCTCTCTTCCTCTCTCTCCTTTTCCCTTGCAGAAGGTTTTCCTAGGCATGTACATCCATTTCAGAATCTAATCATGGCCAACTTAAATCTTTCCAACGTTACCCACATTAGTAATTGCAAAATAATAAACATGACAAAATTCAGATTAATAGGGCATCCTGCGCAACTTGGATGGCGGGGAGAGCCCTCCGGAATTCTAAGCGTAATAGGTCTGTGTTTATTTCTCAACCGACGGCATAATGTGACTGATTTACAAGAGTTTAACTCAAGTGTTAATCTGACAGTGACGAAGAGCTTCTCAGTGGCAGAATCACTTACACTATCATATTAGTTGCCTCCTCTATTAAAGCAGTATGGTCGATAATTGGAATGCTTTTATGTCTAGTGGTTCTGACAAGGCTCTCTTTAGGTCACATATGGGCGGTCTGGCTTGCTGCACAGCTGAACAGTGGCAAATGATTTAAACTGAGAAAGTATTGTTCTCCTCGTATTATGGAGCAAGGGCAGTTCAAGGAAAGTAAGGCTCTGCACCGGCTACCTGCTGGTGTGTAGTAAAATAAGATGGACATGATACTGGGTTGGGAGTACAATTAAATCTATTTTGCACCAATGTGTTGGTGGACAGATGAGTTTCCACATGGCAGAGCTTTATGATCTTTAAGGTAGACTGAACTAATAGATTGGTGTGGAGCGCACTGAAGTTACTAAGGATGAGAAAGCAAGCAGCAGTACATTTGAACTACAGGTTTCTCATATGCTCCACGTCATGCTGAGTTTTTATAGCTCCTGGCTTTCAAAAAGCCTGTTTCAAAGAGGTTTGCGCTAGACTGGGCATGCAGTTTTGCTCTGCAGATATTGTCGCTACCGATTTAGTGGAATGCAATTAGGAAGCCTAAATTAAGTGGTAATGGAGAACCAGCTCTTGAAACTGGGGTTTCCACGGCAACCACTGCTTACAATACAGCCTTCAGTTAGTTTTCCCACTTTATCTGCAAAATGCACAATTGAGCTTTAAAACAGCTTTGTGCTGAAAAGCGCACTGTAAACAACTGTTTGCAATGAGAGTTTTACACTGTCTTTAAATACAACAAGCTATCAAATAAAATTTACTTGTCCACACTAATAAAAAAAAAAAAAAAAATCCATGCAGTACAGAACACTAAAGGGTCCAGAAACTTATTATGCTTTCTGGAAATTTATATATAATGCAAAAATTCAAGATCTTGTGAGTCCTCAATTCGTCTTTTAAGTCTTATCATTATTCCTCAATTTTAAGACACATGATCCCATATCTCTCAGCAATGAGAACTGAGCGTTTTGGTACAAATACTGCATTTATCGCAATAGCAACGTTATATAGTCATAAAGTGCTTTTTGTCTAATATGAACTAACAAATGTGCCTTTTCATCAGACTTCTTTTAACAGCTAGTAATCTTTTACAGATTTTTTTTTAATTTTTGCCTTTATAACACGTTATTATATCCTTCATAAATGTTCATATTTCATGGCAAAGTAACGCTGTGCCATTTCTGAACTGCTTAACATTTTTGATTGCTTTAGGATCATAGCCCAACTTTTGCATCTTGTCAAATGGAACCGCAGGTGATTAAATATGCAGAAAATACAGGAAAGTGGAAAGGATGATGTTAAGGTCATATGTGTAATTTGTATTGACCGCCCTTTTCATGATAACCCCATCAAACTGAATCTCTAAGCTGAAATTACGTATTTGCAACCAATTGTTCCTCCTCTGTTGTACAATCACTAGTCCCGGATTAATACTGTCAGGTGATTTGTAAGAGTTAAGATCTTGGCAGCTTTTAATCTTCCTTTTTTTCCCCTTTTATACTTATTTGTTTTAATCAAGATAAAAATCTCAGCGAAAACATTGTGTAAACTTCACCGAGATAATTTCAGAAGAGGCACCACGTAATTTTGATTTTTGGCCTATCAGCTGTTAGAGCACTCTTTCAAGGCAGTATTCTTCGGAAAAGGAGAAGAAACACTTACGCCGCCAAAGGATCGCACGGCTAGTCAAAACACACCTAATTCGTGTCTCGGCTGAAGTACAGCAACCCAAGCACCTTGCAGCGTCTCAAGGCTGACGCGCTCGTGCGTGCGTTACAGCAACCACGCCGGGTCGGTGCCGAGAGAGAGAAAAAGGGTCTGGGGGTGAAGGTGGTGGGAAGGGGAGAGAAGGGGGAGGCGTGGGTGCCTTCCCTCAAGAGCCTGCTGGTCAGAGGACTGTATCGCGGCATCCGCAGCCACGTATAAATCTGGATTCGATATAGTCTCGGCAGACTTTGAACGTGCCAGGCAGGGAAGCTTGCCCTTCACAGTACGGGTGCGCTTTCAGCCGCCGTGATCGGGCTGCGCCTATTCTGATCTGCTCGAAACAGCCTTTCCAAAACCAGAATGAGGATGGGAAGGCCGATTGCAAAGTTCGCGTCTCCTCCGCTGTGTGCCGGTGCTAATGGGAGTTTCTCCTGTGATGGGTAGGTCATAAAACACACAGCTGTAGAGACTGTGCAGGGTAAACAAATCAAAGAACTTAGTAATAAAAATGATGTGTGTGCCAATATTATTTAATATTAACTTGTGAAAATTGTTGAAGAAACGCATCTTTGTCATATATCAGAATCGGCTCTAAAGCTGAATCAACGGACTAATAGGGTTATTTGTAATGATATTGTCCTCGTAAAGGCTTTATTATTTTGGAATCGGAGTTGGAAATTGTAATTTCTTTAATGATTTTTCATCACATAAATTAGCCTGCCTCAACTCCTCCGTCTAGAAGGCAAGAGGAGAGGTTGAGCTGGTCCCCTTCTTCATTCTTACACAAAATCTGCTCATTTGGACAGATCCCAAATTTTAAAGAAACAAGTTCCTGGAAGAAATGCAGAATGCCAGTGCGCACAAGACTTTCACAGGGCATCTCGTTTCAACACTGACTGCCTGCATTTTATCGGAGTACTAAAGGACACATTGAAATTATTTTGTTCTGGCACCGGCGCACGTTGTGATGTGTATGCATTCAATTGCACTTGACAAATCTTTGGGGCAAACAAAACGGTCTAATGTAAGGAAATATCTTAGCATATTCCAAAATGACATTTTTAGACCAAACATGTGTTCGATTGATTTGCCTTCTCCAGAGATCACTTTTGAATCCAGGCCAGCGATAAGCAGGGGGGGCAGGCTCTCGCTGAAGGCCGGGCAGGTCAGCCGTGCTTCCGCTGGTATTTCCTGCGCTGCAGAGTCCCCGTACCTAACTGTACAAATAGCTCCACATGGCACCCTGAGAGCGTGCCAGGGAATTTTATGATCGCACGCCAAGTATGGTTGTCAGGTTCCACTCCACTGCTGTGTGTGTATGTGTGTGCTCATATGTGTGTGTGGCTGGAGCTAACTTCAGACTGAGTAATTACCATAATCCAAACAGGGCCTTTACCATCTTATTTGCATTCAGCCAGCAGTGCTGTTTTTATCAGCACCACTACTGAATTGTTGCAAAGTTTTAATTATCTTGACAACTCTCCTTTTTTTTCACTCGTCCCTTTTTTTTTTTTTTTTTTTTTCCTTCCCCCTTGGGTTGTGTTTGGATTTCAGCAGTCATCCCCCTCCGGCAACAATCAGATTTCTGCAATAGGAAGTTTTCTCACTTTTTCTTCTTCGAGTAGTAATTTATAGTATCCCACCTCAAAGGCTGCTCAGAGTGGGGCAGAGGCGGAGGGAGGTTGTCTTTATTAATCAATGCCTAATATTTTTCACAGCAAAAGTCACTCCAAATGCCTCTTTTTAAATTGTATTTGAAGCCCTGGTGTAACTTTACACATGTGTGTAGGCTTGCTGAACTGAAAGAAACCATTTCCTATGCAGAAAGCTACCCTCTTGCATAAATGTTTGCCAGACTAGAGCTTTAGTTGTCATGTTTTCTGTATTTCCATAATCTTTTGATTTAGGATTAGTATAAAATGTATCATGTCACTTATATTTGCTCTCTCTCAAACACTCTGCATTTTCAGTATTTGAATGCTAAGTTAGACAAATTCAACCTTGAAATAAGACACCATTTCCTAGCAGTAAGGGTAATTAAACACTGGAAGAGCTTACCCAAGGAGGAGGTGTACTCACCATAGCTTGGAGTCTTTAAAATGAGATTAGACATCTTTCTGAAAGACATGATTTAATCCAGCTTCTGGGGAAAGATTCTAATATATGTATACGGGAGGTCAGATGAGACAATCGCCTAAGTCCCTTTTGACTTCTGAGCCTGTTGGCCTGGAAATCTGAGTTCAGATGTGTTTTGGTTCACGTTTAAAGATCAGTTATAACATCTACATACAGAAAGTGTCTTTGGGGAATACGAAGACAAAATATTTTTCAGAATTGTGCTGTCTGCTGTAGACAATAGGGGTTTGCTTGCTGAGTTTTGCATTGCCTTTTGTTTTGCTCTTATAAGTAGTTAAAAATCACAAAGGTTAATGCAGATTAAAATTCTCCAGTGTGAGATAGTTATGGAGGAATAGAAGGCTTTAAATCCTAAAGATTCACAAACTGAAGAAATGCAAAAATGATTTCTAGTTTGTTGGTTTCTCAGGTGCAATGTTTTAAAAATAAGCACAATTAATATTTCCCTAACCATAGGATATTATGATTGTATTTAACTTCTCATCTTTTATAAAGTTTATGCATCAGATTACATATAATTGCTATCAAATGGTATGGTAGTGTTCTGTTCGTCTGAAAGGTAAACAAATTCTGTTTAACAGTTGTTAGACATTTATTTTGCTGCGGTTTGGCCTTATGAACACCTTATCCTTGTTTTCCCTTTAAAAGGAAAAAAACTAAAGGTAAGAACCATTAGGGATTTCTCTTTAAATCCAGCAATCTATGCATACTACTAAGAATCAATGCTCTGTAAGCTGTCTGGTGTTCTGCAATAAATTCTAGCTTTTATAGACTTTTGCTGGGCCAGGTAGCTGCTAATGCCATAGAAATTGATTATTTGTGGTGTTCTTATCACTGCTTAAAATATCTAATTGCTTTTTCTCCACAGATTTGGATTTGGCTTGCTTGATGCTGGACGATTAATGAAGGAAGCCCTAACTGGACAAATGTTGGTCTCCTGAGACAATGTGTTGTTGATAACAGGTCTGATTTGAGCAAGTCTAGTCAAATTCAATTTTAATAGAATTTAAAGGCACACGCAGGACACGTACCACTCACTTTTGGGCTAGTTTGTTTGGGTTTTTAAGTCTGTTGTGCTACCAAAGTTTATTCCCACTAAGTATTAAGCTTTGCGAAGCAGCAAAGACACATATCTGTCAGCTGCAGAGACACGTATTTTGCCTCAGTATAGCAAGTTGTGTTCAAAATTTGCCTTTATTCTTTGATACTTATGCAGACTGGGGTATGTAATTCATCACTTTATGACTGTTCCTATGGAGGCATTATTGTACTCTGATTATTTTGAACCCTAAAAATTATTGATTGAGGTAAAGAAGAGACAAGAAGGTATTGCAATCAGTTCCTGTCTAGTGAGGGCAGGCTTCCTTAAAGGCAGCTAATCCTTAGCCTAAAAGCTGTATGTAGTTGCTGCTGCTCCCATAGGATTTTTCACGTAGCTGTGCCTGGGTCATTTATATGAAGTTAAGTACGAATCGTTTTCCACTGCACTACCAAATCAAGATAACCACCAAACATCAAGTCACTATCTTACCGGATCGCTGCTTTGAGTGTGAAATTCAGCTTACAGCTCAGTCGCAGCTCCAGCTGAGGAGGAAAAAGATCTCCCACCCCACCAGAATACTGGACTCCGGGATGTTTCCCTTCTGCATCAAGATGAAGCAATGACATCTAGAGTCAGTAGAGTCTAGAGGACTTTCCTCCTTCCAAGAGCTCCCATTTTCTAGAGATAGGGAAATCAAAGGGAAGAGGGACTTGCATCCATGCACCTTGCACCCCTGCTAACCGCGGTGCAACTCTGACTTTCTTTGTCCCCAGAAGGGGTTATTGAAAGAGAGACTAACGACTAGCTCCCTGAATGTCTAGGAACGGCGCTGCACATCGTTTTTAAGCACCAGTTTGCAGAAGTGACTGCAGACACGTGTTTGTCATCTTTTAAACGCTATGTAGGGCACGGTGGAAATCTCAGAGTGGGAACCAAAACAGCTGGACAGGGAAAGGCTCAAGCATAAGGGCTATGCTCCAGCATGTATCTGTAGTCATAGCCCTTTTCAGCGGTGTGGCCCCTAGCCAGCTCGGGGCCTGGAGTCCCCTCCTCAGGCAGACGCTAACAATATTTGATTCAAATAAATTAATAACCCCATTCTTGTCTTTTGCAGCATGAGCACAGTCATAGGAGTGATGTTGTAAACGAACCTTTTACCTCACAGCCTAGTAGTGGTTTAGGCAATGTTTCACATATGAGGACACCCCAGGTCAGTTCTCTCTCCAGCCCCAGAACAGTCAGCCTTGTCACTGCCACCTTGCAGGGACACCCCTTAACCACAATGCTCTTAATCGGGGTATTCCCTCTCTGTTGGACACATGCCACACTTTAAGAAACAATTTAAGTTTTATTGGTCTGGAGAAAACAGGAGGTACCATAATTTATGGGTTTTTCCCTGCTGTGGAGGTAGACAGTTACCTGGAGGAGCTCATCCCACAAGCCGAGGCATGTTATTGCTTATCTATTTTAGCCAGATTAATGTTAATATGGACTATGCAAATGGCTGGTTTGGTGCACCTGTGGATCAATGACTTCTGCATGTTTTTCAAGCGTTTCTACAGAAAGGGCAGGAATGCACTAGAAACCTGAAGTCCTGTGGGATGGTTGCTTCCCGAAGATGTCTCCTCCATGCAATCCTGCAGTGATTCTCCAGCAAAACGATGGCTGGGAGTTACACCCCTGAGGGGCAGGAGCACTCTCCCTTTTCTCTGGATCAGTGTTACTGTGTAAAAGGCGCAGCAAGGAAGTCTGTTTCTCAATACTGTACCTACTTGAGGGTCCTGAAGGTGTGATTAATTATGTGTCATTAATTAAACCATGAGTCACGACCTTCTCTTTTTCCTGTCACATTACTTATAAACAAGTGAAGTTAAATGGTATAGGATAGTAAATTTAGAGGAAATAGAAAGAAATGAGTTTTGTTGCATGTGGTCAACCTATGGGATTTGCTGCTACAGGTGACCATCTGATAAACAGGGTTCCTTGGCTGGAAAGAGTAGTTGTTAATGCTATTACCATAATAAATGGGACCAAACCTGTATTCCTGGGACTACTGGGTGCACTGGGAAGGCAGAAGTGTGTCCTGCTTGGCTAATAAAGTAAGAGCAAGTGCTCCATGTGCTGGGAAGTCAGGCAGGACTGTTCTCCATGGACAGCAGCACTGCACTATTAGCTTGATGTATGACTTGCCATTTCGTGGTTTGGTTGTTTGTTTATTTGTCTGTCTTTTTAATTCCTCTGGAAAATACTGTACTGGCTCTCTCTGTTGACTGAATGACCAGGGTTGGGCACAAGATACAGCATTCTTCTTCTCTGACCTTTATATCAAAATTGATTAACAATAATTCTTTTGCAGAAAAGGATTGACAATAAGATGTGGATGTTCATCTCTAATGAACTCTAGTTACCAAAGTGGAAACCAGCTAACTTTGATGGTGCGACTGACCACCTTCTCAGCAATAGCTGAGTATTTACTCCTTCTTGAAATGGTAAAGTAATGCTGTACCCATAGATAAGACGAAGAACCACCTGTTGCTCTAGCTGTTTTTTTCTCTCTCTCATATCATTGATTTCTTGGGAACTTTCTCATTACTGGCAGTAGCAGGATGTGCTGGCTAGTATTTATGCAGTCAGAAATGGCATAACTTAGAATTAGAGCCTGTGTAATCCTGTCAAGTACTCAGAATTATTATGTTTATGTATTTTAATCTTTGTAAAGTAAGGAGTCCACTCATAATCTAATTGTTTTTGTTTGTTATCATGTTTGCCATTTTACAGAATAGTTCACTGGAAGGTGCCTACTTTATATTGTTCTCACTTCCTAATAAAAGATCTTATTTAAAAGAATCTTTCTTTTCAATTATGAAAATACTTTCCTGATCTCATTAAGCCCAAAAATGATGAAGTGTTATTTTTCCTTTTTATTTGTGACAATACAAATTAAACACACCTATGGCGAACTAATTACTATGTTTATTTTTTTTATACAGAGCAAGCCTGTTAACTGTGAAAGTGAAGAGATGAAGCAAGCAAAAAACAAAGAGAAGTGTGAAGAGCTTCGCTGCCATATCATCTATGACACTGTATCAGCTCCTACTTTTAGGATCGATGAGTGAATAGGTAGGTAAGAGAGACACTGTTATTCTACAAAGAAGGGTTATTTCAAAGGAAATAAAGAAAAAAATTTAAAAGGCATGTAAATACATTCTCAGACACTATATGATGGCAACATTAGAGAGGGAGCTTCATTTGGTCTTCTTTTAACTTCAGATCTTTACAGTGGAACAGTATTGTGCAGAGGTCTAGAGAATAATGTCCTTGATCTTATCAAGTATTGCCATAGTACTAGTATTGCCATTTTCCTGCTGAGGTTACTCATGTGAGAGAAACCACTCTGTCGTACAAGTTGAAGGTTCACCTTCTGTCCTTCATTTTTGTACTTAAACTAGATTTGGGCATTTCAATGGTCATGCAAACTGCAGCATCTTTCAGACTTGTGCACTTTATAAGGCACTTTGTTAATTGTAGATATGATAGATATCATCACCTTTGTTTAACCATGAAAGTGCTGGTTTTCAAATAACTTGAAGTTTTAATTATTGTAATTATAACTCGGTACTGCCTCCATGACATTTCACATGCAGAAGTTACATCAGTGTAAACCACTTGGGATAACAGGCAGAAATAAATAGGGGTTTTTTCTGTATATTCATAATATATTGGAAATTGAGAGGCCAGGACTTCTTACAAAGACCATCCATTGCTGTTGTTTCCCTCCATGGACATCCATGCTCCATTCCCTCCCTCCCTTACATACCAAAGCGAGAAAACATATTCCCTTACTAGCAGGGATTCAGTGGTCTTCTTTATCAGGCATAAGTTTTGGTGCTGTACAAGACTGCTACCTTGGAGAAGATATGGAGGATGTCTGGAATAGCTGCTCTATCTTCCATTCCTTTGTTTACCCAACGTAAGGGAATGGACTTGACCCAGGAGCCATCATCTTGCCTTTCTTCAGGCCTGGCCCTGATGGCCAACTATAGACATAAGCTGGAGAGTTCAGTCTACCTGACACCGAGTCCGTCCACATAAAATGGCCTTTGTCAACATTGAGTGCTGGCCTTAAATGCTAGAGATGGACGAGTTTTGGAAAGAGGTGGAAAAAAAAAAACCAGTAGATGAATTTGCACTTCACAGAATTTCTGTTAAAAAAGGGGACAGAAAGGGACTAAACAAGGCCCGAGGAGAAATGAACACAGAGGGGAAGAAATGGCAAAACTCAAACATTAAATATTTCCTTCAACTGCGGTCAGAGGTGGAGATTATATCTGACCAAACAACCAAATCCTCCACCACAAGTCAGGACTAAGGTTGACTTCATTTTTTATTTCAGTGCTTTCCATAGAAAAGAGCCAGTCAGTTATTCTCTCTGTGTTAAATAGTGTACTAACATCACTAATAGACCAAGCAGATGGTTTTGTTTTATTGTTTGAATGCTGTAATATTTTACTGTAAATATATAAATAGGATATTCATTTGCCTTATCCAAGTTCCCAATGTACTTTATAATAAACCAAGTAATTTTGACAGAAAAACGTTGACCAACCCTAGCCTAACACCATTCAGACAATGAGCTCAATACTGGCACAAATCCCATCCGTTAAAACAGTCAGTGGTATTACATTTACTTTTACAATTTGAAGGATAAAAACAGAAATACAAGAGATGGAGCAATAAGAACCATGTGGTCCCTCCTCTTCAAGGGTCTCATCCAGAGCCTATTAAGTTAATGTACATACTCCCTTTGATTTTAATAGGCTTTGCATAAGTCAGAAATTATTGAAAATGAATAGCAGGAAAAAGAATCGCCCTGTTTACATTTGTTGGGTTATATCCATAATAAACTTGTAAAAAATGAAAACAGTAGAAAACATTAAAACAGATCCAAATACTAACTTTATTTTAGAATTCGAGATGACCTCATTTCCTTCTCCAACATAAGTACATGATGTCACGAACATCAGATTTTTTCAAAACCTTTACTGAAAACATTCCTTTTCCCATCATCGAACTCTTCATCTTGCAGCTGTTCCTTCTAGAGACTCGTGTCTTTGGGCAAGAAGTTAGGAATATCAGAGAGTAGTCTGGAGCACACCACCACCTGGGACACCAAAGGATTACAGATCGCTCTCGTGGGAACTGCTGGGTGGGAGGTGGTGGTGGGTCAGAAAAGTGTCCAGCCAAAGCAGAGTGCCCCAGGGACCAGAAGCAAGGCCAAGCATCACTCTTCCAAACAAAGATTTCTAAACTAACCTGGATTTTTCATTTCTAGTTAGAGCAGGCAGATTTTATTCTTACAGTGGAACTAGGGTTCTTCACAGATGAAATCAGGCGTGCCAAAGGACTACAACATTAGATCCTAATTCTCCATTTCACCAAAAGAGAACTGAGGAAAAGACAGACGGAGTGATTTGCTGGGCCAAGCAGAGCCCTCGGTGGAACCATCTCCCCTGTCCTGTTCAGAGGTTGCCTTTTCCTGCCCGTGATGTGGAAGAAACACAACCATTATCAGGCACCTGCAAAAGCCCTCCACCTGGTTTTGCTCGAAGTGACAGAGCCCGGAGGACGACGTGTATGTTCCTCACTAGTCTGTAGGGAGCGTGATGTAGCTGATGCAATTCCCGGCTCCAGCACACCTGCAAGGTCTCATTGATCTGCTGCTCAGTGCTCTGAAAACTCAGAAATCTATTATCAGTGTGAGCATGTGCTTATTGATCAGATTACCTGCTTCTGCTCCCTGTGTGTACCTAATTGTACCAGCGTACGCGCACACACACACGTAAATATGCACACATGTATGCGTGTATACAGGCACGCGCACACGGGTTATTAGGATGTGTGTATGTTAAAGGCTTTACATATTTTTTTTGTTTTACAAAACCACACATAAATAAAAAGAACGGACCTTCTCTGTGAAACGTGAGCGCAGAAACACTCACAAGTGGCCAAGAGCTGCTAAATAATTAATCAATAGAGCAGTGTGGCAGTTTGAAATGTAAATGTGATGGATGAAGGTGTGATGCTTGTCATCAAGCAGAAAATGATGTGACTGGAATGGATAACCCGCGGTACCTGCTGACTGGCAAAAGCTTGGACACAAAGATAAAGTAAAGCCATCAGAAAGCAGCCCCGGCAACCCCTAATTCTTGCCTTTGACCCACAATTCACTTTCATGTCCCTGTCCCAGAAGAGATGTTTAAAAAAATGATGAAGAGAGATCTTGGGGTGGGAAAGGGGAGAGAAAAAAAACCATCTGAAGAAATGCTACCTGACAAGGCTGCAGGCTACATTCTTGAGAACACCTTTCTTTTCTTTATGTTCTCCTTCTCCTGTTAAATAAAAATGCGGCTCCTTTTTTCCCTTTCCTTTCTTCCAAAACTCTCCCGAGCCGTTCCTGCAAGTGGTTCTGTGACTCGGGAGCTGACAACAGCCGCATGCAAAGGAACAAAGAATGAGAGTGACAATTCAGAGTGCACGCAGGTGAGAAAGACACCTTTTACTTATCAAACTAGGCTGCAAAAAATGCTCTTTTTACTCAGCGAGCTAGAAATAGAGGTGATCTAACAAGGCACTGATCCAAATTCTTTATTTGTGCTGAGATGTAATGCTAACAGGATTTTTAGGTTGACTAGTAGTCTGTGGCCCCTCCATTCAAGTAAGGAAGCATTCCTCCGATTTGGAAAGAGGAAAATCCATATAATTACCGTATATTATGTGACAGGGAAATGTATGCCGTGATGGCAAAGGGTGACAGAAAATGTCCATCAAAAAATTTGTTTTCAGGGACTTCCTACGCCAGCCATTGCATTCTCTCTGTGGGGAAACTCAACACGATGGGATTCAACTCAATTCTCCGAATTCGAGAGAAATTAACTTTTGTGAAAAAGGGGATTTTTTAATCTTTTTTTTTTTATAAAATTTCAAGCCTGCAAATAGGATTTAAAAGTTTGATGGCTTTTTCTCCCTGGAAGAGAGAATCCTATTTCTCAGTAAGTACCATTTAGCAGGTTGTCTTTTTTTTTTGCCTCTTTTGTTATCAAAAGCCCATTCTTCTCAGAAAGTGAAAAATACCATGGTTTAACATTAGATTTCCAAACTCCCAGAAATATACATTAGCAGATAACACCCACTAAAAGTGAAAGCTAAATATAGATATATAATAGTGCTTTGGCATACAAAATAGATGTTTTACCATTTCCTAGACATAAAATACACATACAAATATTCTCTTAAAATCTTCTGGGCTTTTTTAAGACCTCTGTACACCTGAAGTGGCGTAAGGAAGCAGCAGATCTCTGGGTGAACTGGCCAGTGTTTTCATACTTCCTCAACTGATTATTTTTACTTGTTTTCTGTTGGTTTTTTAGGGTGTTTTTTTAAAATCTTTATGTCACCATTATACAAGAGGCAGTGAGAAATCACATAAGAATTTATACAAAAATAGATGTGCCAAAATGAATTTTAGAAGTCAAGAATTAGAGCTTACATTAAAATAGAACCCTAGCTGGCCCAGCTCCATAGTAAATAACCTACTTTTAGTCTAGGACAGGTTACTGGTGTAATGCCATTGAAGGGAAATCTTTCTTGTAACTTGGCTACCTGGACAAGCTTTAAGCAGAATGCCAACTTTCTATGTATACAGAGAACCACCACACTCCACAGAAACGTTTCCCATTTAGAATAATGACAAAACTGTGGGCTGATAGGTAATTCAGCTTGAATTTAATTTCTGGGGCATTTTAAGTCGTGTTTTCAGATTTGTACTTTGGGAACTTAGTTCTAGCTCATGCCAAAGCCACTCAGCTGTATCTCTCTACCTACATGGCAGGTACATTCATGTTAATTTTTAATCCTTTTGCACAGCTTCAGGAATGCAATATCATCGTTAAGTAGGAATCAGATCCTAGAATTTGGAGCAATTTGGGTACACTAGGCAGTGGGATGGAAGAACAATCCCACACCTTACAGCTGGTATGATTCCGGTAGGAGATGTTCATAGGTTTTGCAGCAGTAAAAGGGAATTTGGTCTACTGGTTAACAGATTGATGCTGAGTGGAAGCAATTGTTGTATCACAGTAATGTAGCAATATTTATCACTAGTAGGACTTCTGTTCCCCCATAAACCACTGTAGAAGTGGAAAAGTGCCATCCCAGGACCATGTTACCGCTAAGCTCATAGAAGGCCATTTCTGTACCTTCAGTCTGTCTCAGCTACAGAAGGACTTGCAATGGAGAAATGACAGATCAGGCTGCAAATGTGCAACAGTCATCCCCAGCCTCTGGGAAGGAGACCTACCCACTCCGGCCAGTGAGAGCTGTGACGAACCCTGTCCTGTGCCCAGTCTGGAAGACCAGCTTGCTAGGACCGTGGGACATACTGCCGTATGAACCATACACTGTGCTATATAGCTGCCCACATGTAATGTAGAGGTGCCTACCAGCCTCACAGTAGGAGCAGTGGTTCATTGCATTAAGGATTGTACAGATACACTAGCAACTAGCCCCTAGTTACTACTATCACAGAAATATAGAGGAACCAGCATGACTTTGCTTTCTTTCCCCTTTAAATTTGCTGGGCACATAGAGGAAAGGAACACAGAAATTGCCGCGACAAAGGCAGACCTAAGAACCTGTGTCTTAACCCCAACAGTAGCCGCCAGCAGCTGGCTGCAGAAGAGAAGAGGGCAACCTCGTAGCAGTGCCCCAGATCACTCTCCCAGCCTCCAGCAATTTGCAGCTCAGGGACTTCCCGAGCCAGAAAAATTTGCCTACGTTGCTGTAATGATGGTTGGTAAAATATGCAGCAATGAGTCTCCCGTACCAGCAGGCTTTGTTTCACCCCAAGTGTTACACCAAACTAGTTGTATATCATCATGAAGAATAACTGCATTTCCCCAGAGTTGATTTCCTATGGCACATTTTACTTAGATACTTTCTCAACACCCTCGCAAATATGCCATAGATCTAAAGCACAATCTCCTTTTCAAAATGAATGGGTCTGATTACAGGCGTATTCATTTTGTAAAAGGTACAAAAGGATACAAATGTGCCTTTCCATCTCACATAATGTCAAAGTAAGACCCTCTTGCCCTTTTATTTCAATCCCCGCAATTTGAAAATAAAAAAAATGACTTGATTATATGTTTTTTACCATTAAGTGTATAATTGCTTTTGTGTTTTGACATTTAATTCCTCTTACCAAAATACATGGTAGGAATTAAAAGTCAAATCTTTTATGTATTTGATGTACAGATCTTTCCATGTATTTCAATGAGAGAAAAAGAACAGTGAAACCTTACAGCAGGTACAGTGAAGCCATCTGAAAATGAAGTCACTTTTTACACTGTAAATCTGATGGTGGCCCCAGTTCTGCCCTCCCTTATCTGGGTCGATGGCTTTTTGAAATCACCGGAAGGTCTGAATGAGTCAAAAACCGAGCAAAACCTGCAGGAATTGACCTTGAAAATAGAGCTGGGATTACACTGTGCCCCGTCGGGCAGATTTCGAGATTACGGTCCAGTCTGAAAATGACTTTTGAAAGCCGTAAGACAGGAGCTGGCCAGGCGCTCGAGTGTACTGGCCCGGCATGGGATGACAGTAGTGAGGAGCACTGGTCCCAGCAGGGAGGGTGAGGAGCAGCGGGTGCATCAGTTGGGTGTCCTGGCTGGCCCAAGGCCAGCAGGAAGGCTCTGGCCTTGAGAGAGAAGTCGCACTCTTTGGGCCGGTGAGGAGATGTGGATGCATGCAAGGGAAGTTAGAGGTTGCTTGCGGTTGTTTTGAGTGGGCTTTGTCTCCCCTTCATCTCGGTGTTCCCCATAAAGTTTTTCCCACTTCATGCACTGCCCTTCATTAAGGGCAGCATCCCTCTTTCCCTTCTGCTGCTCTACCACTCCTTTTCCTCTCCCTCTTGTAGTCTGCCACAGGAGCTTTTCTCCTTCCCTCTACTGCATTCTTCCCTCTCTTTCTCATGTTTTTCATGTTTCTGCTTTTCCTCTGCTCTTCTATCTCCCTTTCACTACCTGTGCCCTTTAACTGAATCCTCCCACTTCTTTCTTCTCTGTACAGCATGCCAAATTCTTCATCTTTACCTTAATTTCTGTTCATACTCATCCACAACCTACATGCTGAGATTTCTTCTGGCTGTATTTTCTCCCACTGGTCACTCCACTGTGATTTATCCCCATCCAGTTAAGTCCTAAAGTGACTTGACCCTACAGCCATAGCTGGGATCACCTAGTGCCCTGAGATTCAGATTTATGGACTCTAGCGCCGTCTGCAAAAGTTTTCTGCAATCTGGAAAGTAGACGTTAGCCGGGAACTCAGACAGACTGAGCTTGGGACAGGCTGAGCCAGGAATGGTAGCGGTAGGCAGTAATGGTAGATGAGAGCTCAGCAATGTTGTCTCTAGTGTTAATATTCTATCCCACAAATTCTGTCATGCCTTCACTATACCCATTAACAAAAATGGCTGCTCTAGGTGAATACGCTCTTGGAGTAAGACTCATGCTGCCTTTCTCCTTTTCCCGAAGCCAGGGACACAATTTTTCTTTCTTTCATCTCGGGAAAGACACCCTCAACAAAGGTAAAGGACAACACACAAGGTAACCAAAAAGAGAAGTAAAGGGAGCAGGAAAGGGTTGCATCAGGAAGAAGCAAGGAGAGAGAGAGAGAGACAGCTGAGTGTATCTCCACACAACAGTTGTAGTGTCACCATATCTCATGGAGACACACTCAGCTTCCCATACTGAAAGCAGCTTGCATTGCATGGGTGCCAAGTGCTCGGATGCTAGAAGTTGTCTCCCTTTGGCCATCACGTGCTTGCACTTTGCGGGGGGAATAAGACAGCTTGGGGCTGCTCCATCCCAGCCTCGGCTTTCGAGGGCCTCCTTTCCCAGCATCCCTGCTGCATCCTGCTCCTGATAGGATTGTCAGCATGAAGCACTTTTCAGGTGCGTGTTAAGGGTACGTTTAGACGCACGCACGTGCATACACGCACATGCACTTGCACATTTTTTCCCACCGTCGTTGGCACATGCAAGACTTGCAAATTAAAAATTAAAAGGGAATGGCAAGCCCACGAGGAGTAAATCACATAATTGGCCCCAGCCCATACCTTCAGGAGAGGCAGAAGGTAGGACTTACAACAAGGAAATGGAGCTCATGCCATTTTTGCTAAATGAGAAACTGCAAGTAATAAAAGTAGATTTATACCTGTGTGGTCCAGACTTTGAAGAAGTCTCTTGATTAAAGCTTAAGATCAGGCATCCAGAATATCTTGAGTTTGTTCTTGTGAGTAGCTATTTTACCCACAAGGTGGGTGTCATTTGAAAAATCTGTACCTTTGAAAATCTGTATCTTTGCTCGAGGGCTCTGCTTCACGGTTTCAGGATAGTAATCAACTCAAGGAGATGCTTCAAAGTTAACCACTTTTTTTTTAAATAATCATGCAATCCTGAAATGGGGAGGTGCAAAACAGGTGCAAATTATTGCTTTCAGGGTGACCGAAGTCTTCAACGGTTCACCTTGGATGTTACAGGTCTTCAGAACACACTGGCATACAGACAGGAATATTAACTAATGCTACTCATAGGGGATTCTCTGTTCACGCTGGCTACAGAATGGCTTTGGGGTCATTCATGCTGCCCTTTTTAAATATTTTTTTACAGTAATAGTGTCAAACAACTACAGAATTTACTGCTGCTTAGCCTGAAAGGGAGCTGTTTCTCAGAATGCAGAACTTGGGGAAGAGGTTTTTGCTCAGCTGGAAGCTTTATGGGGCAGATTTCATCCATGGCCCAGAAGTAAATGTCAGCTCCCTTGAGATTATGGAACTCGATGCGTGTTCAGCACCAGAAATCAGGTGATGAACCAGAACTTCAGACTCTCAGAAACCAAACACTTTGTGCTTCTGAGAGGTTGGGTTTGGTTTTTTTTTTTTTTCTCAATTTTTTTGCCTTTTTCTTTAATTTTGATGGATGATGTTTTGTTCTGCAGTGAGTTTTAATGCATGTCGCTGTGGAACAATTTCAATTGTCGAAAACAACAACAACAAAAAGCAATATTTCAATATTTCTCAAGAAAAGGCTTCAAAGGTTTCAGATCTTTTTAAAATGTTTCTGCTTTATTTTGACGTGGCATAAAAGTTTTGTATGCATTCTCGCATCCGCTATTGTGACAGCTGTATTTAATGAGTGCAAAATGATCAGAAAAACATCCTTTACTGTGGGTTACCATTGCCAGCAGATGACAGGAGAGAGGCAGTACTGTAATAAGAGAAGCGATGAAGTAGTTCATACTACTACTGATGAGGTATTTCTAACTCAAATGCCTAGGTATGCCTTTTGAAAATAATGCGTTGGTCACATTACCCGATAGTTTCATCAGATTTTGTTTCCGAGTGCGTTTTGAAATAAAATTGTGCATCCTTAGCCTCAGGTCATGAAGGGGTTGGTTGCGACATATTACTTGCAGATAACACAGTCAGTTTCCCTAAGATGAAGAAGAAAAGGTCCTAGTCTTGTCTATAAATACCTGCCTTTCCATCAAACTGATGCTAGGCATGAAATGCAGATCCACAGATATACTAGAAATGAAACATTACACAACACGTTTGCTTTCTATTTTATATGCATATTTAATATCAGAGTATTTTAGTCCAAATTGGAGACAGTATAAAAATAAATCTAAATGGATTTGAAAGGCAGAGTATTTCTTTTTTCAAAGCTTTGTTGTTCCTGACTTCCTCTGGTGACTGTTAGCTTATCATGCCTTTGTACAGGAGATCTAAGTATTTCATTCTCTCTTGTGTCTCCATATGGTACCATTTCCCAGATAGTCTTCCTTTGGTCACAAGATGACAGTGAGAATGGATTGTCAAACTGGACCACTATGACAATTTACTCTGGGGGAGAAAATCCTGTGGGTGTTTAGAAGCTTTACTCTAAGTTATATTTGATTAACTTATCCTACGACTGACAAATAATTAGGTCAGCAATTAATTTCAAAATGCAAATGTGCTACAGGCCTTCATGTTTCAAGAAATTCCCTTTGTCTTTAGTTTTTACTTGTGTTAAAGTCTTAATGGATTTAGCTGGGTGAAGGAACAAAATTATGTTTTCTAATGCTTTATTTACTAGGTTGAGTTGGACTTTTTTAGCAAATATTGACTGCAAATGTTTGTTCAGAAATGATCACGTGTGATGGAATTTAATGGACTAAGAAAACAGCAGAGTAATGATGAACCACTCATTTAAAAATATATATTTTTTCACACTTCTGCTACAAAATATTTATCTACCTTCATGGATTAGGAACAGAAAGACAAACTAGAGGGTCAGGAACAGATCATGGTAGCAAAGTCATTAGTACCTGCTTAAGCAGTCTAAGAAACCAGGGTATATCAGAACGAAAAACATGCTTAATATTGCTACAAGTGTGGCCCACAGAAACCTATCTACCAGCCTATCTCGGGGACTTTATTATTAAACAAACACAGATTAAAGGCTCAGCCCTTCCCAAGAGAAGCTCAAGGGAGTTTTCTGTTGACTTTAAGGGAGTGAGACCACTAAGTCTAAGTCTTAAGTTTTCTGTTATTAAAATCATGCAATTTTCTAGAAAATATTCAAAATATGCAGCTGTAAACAACCCCAACCAGCTAGCCTGATATAAAATCTGAATGAATTTACATAGGCGACAGACTTATATTAGAATTTCCTAACAGTTTATTTGCTTAATTAGTTCAAGTCAAGAATGAGACCATCCGCTCTAGATTTGGGTAAGGGTTTTTTACAAAATTTTACTGACCTTAAGATGAAGTTTTAAACGGATCATGAGAAGTCACATTTTTATGTTTAACTATGCAAGCTGTTTTAGACAAAATAATGGTAAAGGAAATAAAAAGTCAAGATATTTTTCTTTTTTTTTTTGGTGCAAAATGGTACTTTTACATCACTTTTTCTTAAATTACTAATGCCAATAATTACACGAGGGAAAAAAAAAAAAAAACAGAAGAAAGATAAAACTAAACATTGCATTTTTAGAAGATTTTAATTTTGGAAGGAAAAACAAAAGGAGAATTGTGTGGGATCAAAATTATGTGTCTCACCTACACAGACAAAATTTGGTTCCAATCTTCTCCAAAGGATTACGCCGAGGACCATCTTTCCATCTTAGGCAGAATCTGAAGAACTTTTAAGGTTTCACCAGGTGAGAATGGGCAACACAAGGCTGAAGCTTCATTTTGAATGAGGGAGAATCTCTTTCTCCCCACAGCTGTGGGAGAGAAAATCAGAAATGTAACTGGATACGAGAGAGCTCAGCTGATGGGACCTCTGAGACAGAAGTTTTCTTGTAAGGTACTGGGAGTGTTCGTGCTACTCAGCTGAGCACTGGGCAGGGACCCAGTTAAAGCACCACATTTCAGGAAAGATCCAACTGCCTTCAAGGCTGTCCGAAGAAGAGCAATGGGAATGATCAGAAGTTGGGGAAATGTGACCTCCAAGAAGACTGAACCGGGATGATTTCATCTTGAGATGAAGAGAATGAGTGGACATAAAAAACAAAGACTTCAAATTTGAAAGAACCTTCTGCAAAGAGGCAGAGAAGAGTTTGTGTTTCAGGTTTACAACTAAATGACAGAAGGTAACAGCCCTACACTGAAACAAGGGAGATTCAAGTCTGATGTTGGCAAAAACTTTCTGACAGTGAAGACACTGAAGCTGTGGAAGGGATTGTCTGTGGAGAGCCTGGAGTCCCCCTCACTGAAGACCTTTGAGAATAGGCTGGGCAAACTACTTTCCAAAATAATGTGAATACAGCTTCTGGCTGAAAGCAATCCCTTAGCAGTTGTTACACTGATATTTTTAATTGCCTCTAAGAAGCTGAGGGAACTCCCACTTTTGTGGTAGTATAAAATAAACTTCTAAATTAATCTAGGGCAAGAAACATGCAATGAATGCCCAGTACAGCTGCCATTATCAGTGAAAGCAATTGCAGATGGGGTGTATCTGCAGGACAGGTAGAATGGTCTGCATGACCAAAGGTGAGCTCATTAAAATTTAAAAAAAAAATTAAAATTAATAAAAGTTTTCAATGATCAATAAGCTGGCATTAAATACTATAAAATAGAGGAAATCAATATCCCAGAACTTCATCATGGAATTTAAGGTTTATTCAGCAGCTTTTAGGATCAAAGTCACTGCGCCTGTGACCAAGCAGAGAGGTACGAGGCAAAGAAATCTCAGATTCTGGCCCAATGGTGGTATGACAGCAATTTGGTAAAGATACACAGAACACAACTGCAATAATGCAAGTTTAAGTGAGAATGATTATTTCTTCCAGACAGTATCTATTTGATGCAAAAATAAATAAAATTCACATTAATAGAGCACTTCACTCTTAAATTTGAAAAACTAATAAATGTCTCATGGGTCATACTGTTTAAAATATAAATCTTTCAAATCAGAATGATCTCTGGAGTAATTTGTAAAAGTGTTAAAGTACATACCAAGCTACAAGGAATTTTAAAATATTGTCACACTCTAAAATTAGGACATTTCAAGATATTTTATTAACGCATTTGTATCTGTTTACTTTGAAGCACCAACACTAAATACTCTAGCTGCTTTACAGAAGCCTTCTGCTGGCTTCCCTTCCCTTGGATGCTTGTGTGCTATCGTTCTCTCTTTGTCTCAGACAGGGAGCAACACATCCCACCTCACGCAGTCTGTCTTTCTCTCTTTCTGTCATCCTTGGGAACGGTGGGATTTTCCTTATCCTGTAAAAGTGACTGAGAATTGTCTTGTGAGGATCAGAGGGGCATTTCCCTTGGGATTGCCAGGCAATGGCGCAGGCCTGGAGAGTATTTGTTCCTCCTGTCATCCATTCTGAAGGGCATAATCCCAAGGAAATCAGTGGGGAGTTTTAATATGGACTTTGAAGGCCAGATATGCTAAGAATATAAAGGTGATTAAGAAATTATTCTACTGAAACTCTCCCAGCAACCTGGGGCTTTTCTTTGAAAAAGAAACCAAAATAAAAATGCCTTGCTTTGCTTTTCATAAATATTGGATGACAAGTCTTAGCCTTTTCTTACAGCCCAAACCACATTTGACATGCGACTGCATTGGTTGTTTCCAACTTCAGGTGAACTTGTTACCCTAAATCCTCCCAATTTTGTCGTTTGGATCCCGAGTGTAGTTTTGAAGTTGGCCCAATTCTGTTCTTATGTGGTTTCAACTCCAGTAAGACTTGATCCTGTGTGCATGAACAGTGGTACAACACCAGTCTTTTTTAAATAAGTGGAATTCACAAGCTTTACAAAAAAGTTTGACTTGATAAACTTTTTGAAAAACATCTTATCTAACATTCTGCTTTGATAAAGCTGAAGATGCTGAAGAGTAACAGAGAGAAGAAAGATGCCTTAAATCAGATGGGACCCTTTACTTTTCTGAGGAACAGTATAACCACATGCAAGAGCCAACCAGCAAAGAAGCAAGAGTAGGGAAACAGAGGGGAATTCATTACCTGGAAATCACACACACTGGTTTGGGAAAGGAGGCAAGGGGACCAGCTCCCTTTCCCTCAGAAAACAAATATTGCAGCATCTTCACCCTCATCGCAAAGAAATAAGTATGAAACCTTGAGAGCCATTACCTTAGTGTTGCTCTCTTCCCTACCGCCCAAGCCAGTCACCCATGACAACTGAGCCAGTTAGAGAATCCCAACCGGCAAAAGGGAAAAAAAAAAAAACCAACCAAACCCAAATCTCACACTCCCCAGCTGCAGGTGTTGTGGAAAAGTGCCTCAGGCCCCACGCATGTGACTTCACAGCAAAACCTAGAGCCAGCCCTGAGGGGTCTGGTGCAGAGAGAGAAGTACTGTGACTGTGATGAGGACGTGTAGAAATTGGAAGCCCTCTTGTTTTACGAAGGTGGGTTGTCTACGGAGCCTGCTCTACACTTCTTTCAACTGTAATGTGGTGAACAAAGGCTGTCTGTAGAAGATGCTGTATTTCTCTACCCGGTCTATGTCACTTAGAGCTTTTTATGCTAGGCTGGTTTTAAAAACTTCAATTTAAACCAACATGAAAGGTCCTTAAACAGTAAATAGCATATTATATCAAAAACAAATAGATTAAAAAGTGAACATCCATAGCCAGTATATTTCTTTCCAGAAGAGTTTCACTTTCCACACTAACTAAAACTGTAAGACTGGCAGATCTGGGCCAGAGGTTTGTAATGGGCCTTTTACTTTTTTTTTCCCTTCCCTCTCCAGTGATAAATAATCAGTTTTAGAGAATTGATAAAAAGAGACAAGAATGAAAAGTGAGTATGACACATTTATGAGATGGATTTTTCATCTGTTTCTTAAATACAGCACCTTTATTTCAGATCGTATTAAAAAAAGAGATGGGAGAGCCACCCAATTTATGTTGTGCTGCAGTAGTGAATACATATGAATATATGGAGCATAGGCTGGGAGAGCCAGAAAATTCACCAAAAATTTCCTGACACGTTGAAAAAAGTTATGTTATCATTCAAGAGTCATTTATTTAAAAGAGAAAAATAAAAACCAGGCCATATGACTAGAGGCAGCAGAGGATAAAAACACATTGTTTCCAGACAAACCCCCATCAAAGACATATGACTGGGGACTCTGAAGTCAGAATATCTTCATATTTTAAATTTCCATGAGCACTTTCAAGAAAAGCTGGAGTTCTGCTATAGGATTTGCTACATGCTTTCCACTACTGATTGATAACAAGTAGCATTAGCAGTATTTTTCCCCCATCGTTCCTCTGAAGCTAATGGAGTCAAGGATTTGTTACTTGATCTAATGGCAATAGCTTTCCAATAGACATGCACAGAATCATTGATTAGTTTGTCCTCTCCTTGTTTGCGTTGGAACACTGTTCAATTTACACCAATTAAAGAATGCTTGGTTTGTGTATTGAAGAATAATTAAGGGATGGAATTCCCTATAGGCTACTAAAAATGACATCTGACTGGAATGGTGATTACAGCATGAAGGCAGCATTAGTATTTAAATAGTTTGACTGCTATATAAAATCATTACAGCATCTCACCATGAAAAAGAGCATTAGTTAATTTTGCCTATAACAAAATTAGTTGTATGTATTTGCCTGGTCACTTTAAGTAAATTTGACAAGGCTAATCTTAAAGCAAGCTTTCCAGGTTTGGTGGAAGGAGTAGATAGAGCACTGTTTAAAGTAATCATCTTGATAGATATGTATATAATCTTCAACCAAAATACAAATATGCACAAATGAATAGCAGAGCTTTGCCAGAGACCCTCAAATCAAATTTAAACATTAAAACCACATCGGTTGCTGAAACTGAAAATCCAAGGGTAACTGGTATGTTAATTACACAACAATCAAGGTTTCACATACTGTAAACACACAAGAAATCCTTATTTGTCCACCACCGTCGTTCTCCAACTTTTAACACCCTTTCCAGCACTGCATGGAACAAGGCATCACAGGAAGCAAACAGGCATGGTGGAAGGAGTCATCCTTGCAAATAGGACTCCCCTATGAAATATCCCAAAGAATTAAAAATATTGGAGTAGCCTAGCACATCCATGTAATGCTTCCTTAGACAAGCTTGGTTCTTTCTTTGGAGCAGAAGGTAGAGGAGAGGTTCATTCTTGAAAATACATTTGAGGAAAGAGAGCTTTTTATCCTCTATTTAACTTTCTCCTATGCATACTAAATTCTATCTCCTAGCCTCAGATTATAGTATCTACAGTAATGATCTATCCAAAACGTGACAGTAGCATTACTGTAACATAAACTGCTTGGGGCCATTCCTGGAGCGTATTTACCTTTCCATAGCCTACTTAAATATAGTGTGTTTGTTTTACTAAACTTAGATACTGTAGTATATTTTATAAGGTCATCCGCCTGCTTCAAGACCTCACATTGCAGCTACTATCCTTCCTATGAGAATTTATGCAGTTCCGTTTGAAGGTTGTCAACACCCTCTTTAATTCATTAAAGGGTCCTCTGTGAAGGAACATAAGACTTTTCCATTTAAGCCTCTAAGGGGAATGAGACTTATTAGCGTGTCTATATTGTGCAATGCACGACTGTGTTAAAGATGCCCGAGCTCCCAAGCCCAAGTTCCAAATGAGGTGATACATCTGCACAGCACAATATACCCTTATTTGTGTGGCCCAGCACCCCTGGCCAATCTGCAGTGCCTCTTTGCAGATCAAATTAGTCTTTGGCGCCGTGCAGTTCTCCTGACCATGCCTAGTTCTACAGGTCGCTTATGGATATCTTCACTGCACCGTATTCCACTGCATGGATCTGCCCTAAAACTAGGTTTGGGACAGTACACTTCATCATAGAGTACAACCACTGACTTTCCACAGGGTTTTGTTCCAACATTTAAAAAGTCTTCTGTTCTGGCTTTTGTTTTCATGTTGCACAAGTAGTTCTCACTTCTGTACCAGACCTCCTGTTGGGATCTCCCACTATAATCTGCCTGACTAGACCCTGGGCTTTCAGGAGTGAGACTAACGCTTCCTTTCAATGAATAATCTTCTTTTGCAGCAGGGCTGATATAAGGGTGTATTCTTCCCTCCACCCACGAGAAGAATGTCCATTAATTTCAATAGAAACTCTCCATGCAGAAAAGGGAGAACTGTGCCCTGGGGAACATTCATGGAAGATTAATGGTGAGGAGAGAAAAGTGATACAGTACAGGCAGAACAAAATCAGAACCCACCACACAAATAAAACCGGACAAGGGTTCATTTTTTAAAAGTCAGTCAGAACGGCAGGAAGGCTTTGAAAAAATCAGGGCTGTTTCAGTGCACTTTTGCATACATAGGCTTTCAGGAAACATGAATAGAAACCTAACAGTAACTCTTTTTTTCATACCTCCTTTCACAGGTCTCACTGGCAAAGCAGGATTTAGCACTTAATTCCTGTACTTTTATGTGGCAAATTAGGAATTTGCACCTTTAAAGGAAATTGCTTTTCAAACTCCCATAAATTCTGGATTTTATTTTTTTAAATGGTGGAAAACATTCCCTACCTTCATCCCAACACATAATAAATAGCACTCTCCATTACTTCTCCTCAGAAAGCCATAGGAAAGTAGACCTGGCCAAAGAGAGGTGTTTATCATTCCTTCTGAGGAGAGGCTAAGGGTCTAGAGCGTGTCCTTAACCATTTTGTCTCCTCAGCTCCTTTTAGTTTAAACTCACACATTGCTCTCTTCATCAAAATCAAGTGCCCGTTGAGGAAGATACTTAACTTGAGGCTTGATCATTTGATGAAGTAGGGCCCACTGGCATTGAATAGCCCAGACCAAAACTGGAAAATGAACAGAGATGCAAGGTGCTTTATTTTTCAGTTTAACATCGGTGAAAAGTAAAATCCCTACACCATCTTTGCCATCATTTTAGATAACGACTGGTTGGTTGGTGACGGCACCGAGGCGGGAGGAGGTCGGTGAAGCAGACTGACGCAGCGCGAGAGCGTGGAGCCGACGGCGGTCCGGGACTCTCCGGGGGGAAGCACTGAACCTGCGGCTGGTTCTGCCCACCCCAACACAAGGTCCCTTCTCTGGGAGGCTCGAGGGTGAGGTGATGCCCGCCGGAGTGGGACAAAGGGCATGATCAGAGCACCTCTAAAGTGCTTTTCTTCATGAAGGCAAGGCAAGGCTGGAAGACAAGGAAGTGTGACCCAGTGAAGAAGCGTATTCTCACAACGTGGCACTACGCTGGCATCCGTGACTGTCAGCAAAACAGTTCTGACTGTCAAAGCTCAAGTGAAGATAAGCTTACAAAAAGGTTAGTACACATCCTGACTTGATTTATTTTTGAGTCCTTTTTGGCCCAGTTTCTTCCTCTCCACACTTCCTAGAACAACAAAAGGCCGGAGGCAGGTGTCAGGATGGCACTGGTTTTTCTCATTTAATCTGTGAGGCACCATAAAAAACAATCAATAATCATGGACCATGCTCTGGATTTGTCTAAGCATAAGTGACTCAAATACTAACACGTGAATTTAGTAAAGTTAGAGTCTGTGGAGTGGAGATAAATTACTTCAGCAATTGAAGTTGAATGTGATATAGAAATCCAACCAACAGAAGACTGTCTGGAAACAATTATTCAGAAAGCTGCTGACCCTCTATTTCTTTAAAGAGTTAAACATTTGGATTGGTTAACTGGCAGCCGCAATAATAGGCATATGCTCTAATCTTTGATCCGTAGCTGAATTTGCAACTCTTTGTATGAGAAGCAGATCACATAGATTTGCATATTTTTAAGGATCTGTAGGGAGAAAAAGAAGAACAAAAACTGCTCTTCCAAGATGCCACTTTGAGATCACACAGAGTGTCATGGGTCCCCCGAAGTACACTAATGTTCAGAGCCAGTTGCAAGACTCACAGATTTTATAAATGGCCCTAAACTGTGACATGCACATCTGAAGTTTAATCAAAATTCCTCCTAGAACAGAGAATTGCAAGCCGAGGTTGTATTGTAACTCTTCACAGAGGTATGTATGTCTGTCATTAAGATCTCATTTCCACATCCAAATTTGTGTCAGAACTTTCCTAAATCTGAAAGAGTCCAGAGGTAACAGATAAGTTAGAAAATGTTCTGTGACCAAATGAGAAAATGTTGTCCAGACTCAAATGCATGAGCCGGTAACAGATTTCTGCCAAGGTCTTGACATCATCATAGTTTTGGCAAAATTTTCTGGTGGTGATGAAAATTCCACAGACACAAGACAACCATGAATCACCCCATGGGTAGAATGGATGCTAACCAAACAATTCTGTTTGTGTTCAAGGTTCATTTCTTGCACAGCTCTGTTTTCAACACCAACTGAAAGATGTTTACTAATCACTCATTTTGCATCAACAGTCATGCCTACACCACAGGAAATTTCCTCCACTTGGTAGTATTCCCCCAGAAAGTAGCTCCTACTGACAGAAGTGAGCACTATATTGAGTACTGTGAAGTGAAGAGGTAATCAATGGTCTCAATTGTGGGATGTTTCAACATAGTCTTTGCTCGATTTGAAAGGAACCCCCGTCACTTTACAATAAGTTTTCTCCCCTGGTTCACCTATGCAACACTGTTAGATATCCACAAAGAAGATGACGGTAGTGGTTATTTGTTATTTGCCTATGGATACTTTCTATACATCCCAAACAAAAATATGGATTACTGCATGGGACTATACAGATATGTGCAAGGAAGGCAGTGCAAAGAAGGCACTCTCCTAAAAATGTTCTCTCGGGCTTTCTTATAGTTCCATGCAGTAAGCCATATGGGGGCATGGAGGACTGGTAGCAAAGGTAGACTAGAAGCCCGATTGACCCAGGAGGCAGTGCTTCCAGGGGCTAACTGCCTTGTCCTGTGGGCAGGCAAGACTTTGCAAAGTCTTGGCAAAAATCCCACGAAGAGGAGAGGAAGGTGGTGCAGGTTCCTGGATAAAGTGTAGTAAGATGGTGAGGGGATGCAATGGTATGCAGAAAGCTTCTTTTGAGAGTGATCAGACCATCGACAGGTGAACCAGAACCTGAGCCAACAACGTCTTCACTACCTTAAAGAGGGAGGGAGGGAGGGAATAGAGAAAGAGAACAGCATACAACTTTTAATGAGAAAAATTAACTGTGAATGCAGAGGTTTTGAGAAGGGACCAGCCTGTGTCTGGACAGTGCACATATCCCACAGGTTAAGCAGACTCCAAGTGTAACGCAAAACCCAAGGCTAAGCTTCGCTACTTTTTGCACCTTGCAAACAGCATTAGAGATAAGAAGTGTTCTTCTGTCACCTGTAGTAAGTGGCTTTCCAAACTCTGGAAGCATGGTGAAAATAAAGGGCCAAGACTTGCCTTGCTTCTTTATTAGGATTGTTGTTTTCCTTTTACTAACACGAACAGATGCTTTTCTTTCTGTGTTTTGTATACCTTTGCGTGCTCCTTCCCAAATGTCTCTAAAAGTTTTCTGATCTCTTAGAAACTTACTTTTTACAGGATTGTGTAACCTGCTTGTTTTATGAGAAGGTAGGGTGCAAAAATGGAGTAATAGAAATTGCCTTAAGTGCTGTATAGTATGATTTCAGTTACTTCACTTAGTTATTGCTAACCATATTTTATAAATACCCACACATTATATTTGTTCTGGCCATTGAGATGATACTTTCAAACCAACTGGAAAATGTATTGTGATATATTTTGTCAATGTAATATTATAACTGTACAAAATTGGTTATATCAGTTAGAAAAAACATCTTAAAAGCTGCCTCTCTCCAGTTTATTCTCTGTATCTTAACTTTGTACAGCACTACAAGGCCATTTGCTGAGATTTTGCTCATGCACTGTTAAGTGGGATCCTAGCATATCACTACATTCAGTCAAAATATTGAAAGATAAAATAAGCATACCTATTGGTGATGAAAATGAGACCAAGGAAGTAGAATTTTTCTTTATATCATGTAAAGCAAAAAATCTGAAAATCATTTCAGTAAAAACAGATTAGAAGTGGGATGTTTGGGAGGCATCGTCATTATTGTGGACCACAGTAAAAGAAAAAAAAATTATCAAATCAGAATAACACTAAATTAACTTAGATTAAAAATGGCAATGAACCAAGACATTAACAATGAGATTATGTCACCTTAGTGGTTTGGTCTAAGGCAATTACCTACTCTCCTTCTGTAGTCAAGAGAGAGAGACTCCACCAGTAAGAGAGACCGATTTTACTATGGCCATCTGAGATACCGTCCTAAAATGGCCACAAGAAACAGTTGAACTGAGTGAGATCTGGAGGTGCCACCTGCAGTGGACAGAGAAAGAAAAGAGTCACCTGAGACTAGATAGCTAATTCTAAGGTTTTTTTCATTTATTTAAACAGATGTGCTAGGGATGAGCATGCCTGTTTGTATCTTGATACAGATTTCATAGACAGGACTTCAACTGACAGCTCTGGAATTATGGATCTTGAGACATATTTAACATCAACCTAGAAGGGTTAGGAAGTTCAGGGTCTTTTATCTATTCCCAAAAGCCAGTGAGAAAGTAGAGCTGTTTGGTGTCAGTTTTTTCTTCTTCACTTAAAATAAGAAAGTTAGTGAAATAAGGATACCCACCACTCTTTCTGAAAGCTAGGACAACCTCAAAAATGGCAGAAAAACTTTTCTCATTGATGGAGGAAGCCATGGAACTGGTTTCAGATATAGTTTCCATATCTGTGCCTTAGGCAATTATAGTTAATGTCGATCTCATATCCACCCCTTATCAAAGGGATGTTTGTCTGTGTCTCAAATCAGGTATATATATCTTTAGGGACTGTAATACAAATTAAGCTAGTATCTGGGGTCTGAGTCTATAAACAGACCAAGTAACGGTCATCAAAGTTCACTGAAATAAGTTTTATGTCACAAAGCTCAGTACTGTTTGCAAACACGTGTTTTCATAAAACTGACCTTCTTTTGAAAAGTCTGCACTGAAGGCCAGCCTACACTGGCCAGGGAATAAAACAGGACATGGAGAATATTTGCCCCATTTCTGATGTTCTAGTTCTGTCCTTTGCAATCATTAAAGACTGGATTGGCTGTACGGCAGTTTCTGGCTTTCTTAAACCAGAAAGGGAGTGGGAAGAAGCAGAAATAAAGATATACAAAAGAAAAAGGGGAAAAGAGAAAAGATTGCTGCAGCCTTCTGGCTTCCCTTCATCAAGGGTAAAAGACCGAAGGGCTGTTCACTTGGCTGAGGGCCGGGCCGAGGGCTAGGATGTGGGTCCGGCTCCTCCTGGGTTGCGATGCTGAGCCCCCAGCGTGCCCCTCTGCCGTGCCATGCTGGGGGGGGGCACTTGCCGTAACGCTGGAGGAGGGGGCTCCCGCAGGACCAGCTCCTCACCTGAGCATCTTCCTAGGGACAGCGCCAGTTTGCATCAGCGAGGATTTAACCCACCTGTGACAGATGGAGTGCAGAGGAAAGGTATTGGGTTTAATAAACGAGCCAAATAAGATGTGATGAGTGTGGCTGCAGTAACGCACAGAAATGTCCTTCAGTGGAGCAGCGAGAGAATACCAGCTGAGAGCCACATCACCTGTTGGTGAATATAAATCCGAGTCTGGGTTATGCACCAAAACGCCCCAGAGATCCCCACAAATCCACATAAAGCGGGTCAGGAGAAGAGTGCGACAAGCAAGCAGAGGAGTTAAATGAATCTCTTGCATCATGTCTGCTGCTGAGAGTCGTGTAGAAATTCCTGTGCCAAAGGCACTTTGCAAAGAAAATCAGAGTGTGGCCTTTATACAGATTGAAGTCTCTAAGGAGGAAGTTGTAGAGTAACTTGAGAAACTCAAGTGCAGTAAATCACCACAACCGGATGGTGTTCATCTGGGAGTTCTGAGGGGAAATAAAGTGAGAAAAAGCCAAGATACTGACAAGGGGATGCCGTCTTCCCTTGAAAAATGCAGCAGCACAAGAAGGCTGGGAAGCCCTATTATGTTGCCTGTCTTCAAAAGGAGATGAGGAAAATCCTGGGAATTGCAGAGCTTTGAAGTTTACCACAGTTTTAGGGAGCCCAAGAAACCAGTTCTGAACAGCATTTCAAGAGAGAGTTTGTTGGACAGGAACACCCCGTGAGGGTGTTCTTCAGTCTCTCAAACCACCGAGGCTGTTTCAAGGGGGAAAGTACCTCCCTGTAGGATCGGAGCACTTTGAAAAACCAGTGGAGCAGCCTTCAGAGGGAGAATGGGATAACAGGGACTTCTCAGAGGAAGGTGACCAAGTGATCCAAACGTTCAAAACTTTTTGCAGAGGTCACTGGTAAGCAATTGTCATAGAGGATGTTAAGAAATAAAACTGAGAAAAATCTCTTGACGATGATTTGTTCCTGAAGTGAACTACAAATCAATCCAGAAGAAGTGAATATGGGAAGCATTTCTCTTTCTAGTGAGGGGAAAGGTGAACACCCAGTAGTGAGTATTAGGACTAGTGTCATAAGAAATAAACGAGTCTGAATCCCAAATCTTAATGCATTCAAATTAACGTATCCAGAATCCAGCCCAGATCTGGATCCAAGTCACACATGTGTTTCCCATCTTAAAAGAGGACAAATCAGTTCCTGGATTCCATCTCCTTGAGCTCTGAGGTTTGAATACTCCATATCCAAAGACTATAGCTCCAGCCTACATGACAGTTTACGTACGAAATATGGGGGGCGGGAGGAGTGCATGTGTACACATAGCATGCAAAGGAAGCAATTAAATGTAAACCCAAAACAATTTAAGAAGTTATTCATGGCAGAAAGTGCTCTGATGTAGAGATTGCATTATGTGAGTATTTGCTCTTGACATTAACTTGCTGCAGCTAGCTGAAAGGGCAGAAGATTACGAGTAATAGGACAGTGGGAATTTTGCTGGTTTTGGTGAGCCTGCTTACAATCAAATGTTTTAAATTATCTGGATTTACATGGCTTCGTACCCTTTCAGTTTCTCTCCTGTTTTTTTCAGTTCCTGCAGGCCTAGTGCGCTGAAGGCAAAGCTACTTCAGTTTTAATTCACCCTGTCTCTTTTGAATTCATTAGATTTTGAAAGCTTTCAAAGGAAGTCAGAGGTAGGAATTAGACAAAATATAGAAAGTGGGACATTTCTGACTGGCTTGTATGCTTTCAGTGTCTAAAAAGAAAGGGTTTTTTTTTAAGCAAACTGTAGGAGGGCTTGTAAAAATAGATATTTACATTTACATACTGGGACAGATCCTCAGCTGCCGTGAAGCAGTATTGGTCCGTCTTCTTGAACAGAGCTAACCCTAACCACCACAGCTGAGGACCTGCCTCTCACGCATGTACATATATGTGTGGAATATGTTTAGGATTCTGTGTTTTAAGGTACAGAAGCTGTTTCTTCCTCCAGGTGCTTTTGCCTGTGCACTAGGTTGTGGGAGTTAAAGCCGCTGTGTTTTTAACTGAGGGTGGTGACTTCGGGGAGGCAGGGCGAGGAGGAAGGGTGAAGTGCAAGGAGAAGGACGCACGCACAAAGGAACCGGTGTGAACAGAGAATCCCAGGGAAGAAGGTGAGGGAGAGAAACGGGAAAGAAAATGATGTCCCACAAGGCCATGCTGGGGTCTAAGGGCATTACTTCTTGATAGCAACTGAAAACCAAGCAATATCTGCGTTCACAGCAATAGGGAGTTAAACTGCGACTGAGCAGCAGCCATGACTTTTGGAAAACACCTCAGGTGTTTCCTGCTAGATAGCAGGAATAACGGGAGACCTGCTATTGATAGCAAGGTGGAGAAAAAGCAGTTCTGCACTCAGCTGTGCTGTTGCTGGAGTCATGTAACGCAGGACAGAGAGTACGTGTCACATCAGATAGTGCTAATAGGTGCCAACAGCCACCTTCACTCCTTCCCCCTCAGTCTGTCCCCGCGTGAGAGTCGGTTGAATATCGATGTGGAACAACTGTGTATTGCTGCGTGCTTCTGCCCACACAGTGGGGCCCTGGTAGCGATTCAGAGAGTACTGGACTCTGGACACATAATGTACGCTGAATATCCCTAATAAATAATAATTACCACAGCAGGGGGCAGCAGCCAGCTGTGGAGGAGAAGTAGGGCCAGCTGCTGGAAGAGATGGAGGCACTGGCTGAGCATGCAAGCTGGGCACTGGGGAGGGCGAGAGGGCCATGGCTGGGAGCCAGTGGCAGCTTACTGCCAAGAAGAGGGAGATAAAAGCACAAAAGAGGTTCACCAGAGGGAACTGCTCCTGGCCACCCCTCAGCAATCGGTGGCAGCCCTGATCCAGGAGGGAAGGCTGATGGCAAACAGGAGCATCGCCAGCCAGAGTGCGCGGCCAACGTTGCTCACACGTACCACACTGGAGCTAAGAGGATGGGTGTCAGTAAGCCAAGCGAACCCGCCGCGGGGAAGCTGCCCCGCACAAGCCTCTGGTTTGCGAGAGAGCCATACCTCCTCCAGAAATGAGCACAGACTCATCCCATTCCCTTCAGCATCTCCCCAGAGGCACCTCCAGCTGAAGCAGGGTCAATACTCCTGAAATGAGTACGGCTCCCCAAGAGACCGATAGGTACCTGGTCAACGCTTTTCTGAAGCACCCTGGTGCCCAGGTCCCCTCAATTTCATTTGGAGAGAAGTGTTCGGGCAGTTCTGAAGATCCCCAAACAGCAGCACTTTTAGCTGTCTGAACTCCTCTGAAGGTCTGGCATTTAGCGCTTGGGGTCCCCAGGTGATATGGTAAATGAAAAACTGCTTTTGAACACACTGCACACACTTAGCAGTCCAGTGCTACAACTAAATTTTATCACAGATTTAAAATATTTTTCTAACCACCCTGAAAAGTCATTTCTAAGACCAAATCAGTTCACCAGCCTCATTTTCACAAGGTTGGTCATGGCATGCTCCCCACATGCTGGCTTCTCAGCAAAGTCAATAGCATCCCAGGGAAAGCTCCTCTACTTGCCCCATATGTAACACTTAACTGTTTCGCCAGCACAGCATAACAATTAATTAGCACATGTTCTGTGTAGTAATTACAACAATGTGGCACATTTCACTTGAATTTAGCTTAGCGAAATTTAGCTTTACTTATATTCATGCCTTATCTTCAAGCTCGCTTTCTGTACCTGGTTATTTTTCACTGAGTTCAAATGCAAATAGATAAACCCCGTTCGCATTTCCTTCCAAAGGAGGAATGTGTTTATTTCCAGATTCTATACGCATCCACTAGGAAAAGTCACACAGGACAACTGAAGGGTTTTTTTTGCTCTGTTCCTAGTTGGCTGAGCATAGTGGGTGTGCTGTGGGTGATGCTAAAGGGAAGCCACTTTTCTTCCATTTCTCAACAGAGAGGCTAAGTGATTTTTTTGTCCCAGTAAAAAGAAACAGCTACTGTCTGAATCTTGGTTTATGTAGCCCACAAAAGCATAGAGAACTCGATAGAAGACAATGTCAGGCAAATAGGGCATGGTATCAGGGAGAAACATCCATCATTTTTGCAGGTAGTAGCCAAACATAATCCATGTGTGAGAGCAAATGCAAATTCATGGGCAACAAAGAGCCTGTATGTTGAATATATAAACAGTTCAAACATAAAGAACCAGATTCTTTCCGAATAACTTTTATCTGAACATCTGACCTTAAGAACCAGCCTCAGTTAAGTGCTGGCAAACACCAAGATTTGGAAGGAAGTTAGGGGTGTTGCACTATTTTGAAAGCTCTGTTTTGAACCAGCTGTCATTACGAATGTCTGCTGGTACCCCGTCTTAGCATACAGCCTGTCGCTGTTGAGCATAATGGGAACAAGCCAATGGAGTGTATTGAGCTATGCTTTCTTGCATGTCTTTGTAGCTCAAATTATCCCTTCACACAGCCATAACAGGTAAGCTTTGAATCTATTTATGCCACATTCTAATTGGTTCCATTTAATTTGTGTACATGTGTCTCTATGTGTGTTTGTGTATATATATATATATGTGTGTGTGCATATTTATATGCACATATGTACATTTGGACACCATTATTAAATGTAAATATGCATATTGTCACAGATTATTGCTATGTTCGTCACAGATTCTTAGAGTAGTTGGCTTTATTATACAATAAAACAACCATAGAAAGTTAATGCCTTCTTCAGAATAAATAAGGAACACAGGACTTATTATACCATATGCGTTTAATGGTTTGGACATCTCAGTGCCCACATGAAAACAAGGAAACATATATTGCAATAGGCAGTATAATTATTTCAGCAAGGAACATCCATCCCACACTCCTAGAAATATGAGATTCAGCATCACGAGATCCTAGCATTATGTCATCAGCTGCATGAGTTTCACAGCTTATCTTTCCGATTTTATGTTACAGAAGTAAACTCCAACAAAAATGTATAACACTGCCAATTTAACAGCACATTTATGTTAATACTAGCTGAAATGGTTTCAAGAAGGTGAATAGGATCAGCGTTTCTGTACGTGTGTGCACTGACGCACATATATATATGCATACACACACATGCACGTATAAATGCATGCATGTGTGTGCACTATGTATATAAACTGACTTTAGAGATGCCATTATTTTAAAAGGTTGATTCCAAGTACATTAAATTTGAAAACAATGTTCCGTACATTTGACCAATTTAAAGAAGCCCCTGCTGGTGCACGGAAGACCGAGCTAGCTGATATCATTAAACATCATCAGATGAGGCTGCAGGTAGCTGAAACGTTCCTTAATGAAAATTTAAAGAGAGCAGATTAAGATGATATTCCTCCAATCCAACAGAACACAAAGGTAAAGACATTCAATTACAACCAAGATCTCATTTAGCACTAAAGGAGTGCTGTTTGTTGATCAAAATTTATTGCCTGAAGTGAGCAGCTAGGCTTCTGACTATGTATATAATTACTTTCTACAATGTACTCTCCTAACAGTCAGACACAGTTATGGAAGATGACGTCTTCCATAATTTTAGACTGTGTTGTCCACGACCAAGAGTCAGAAAATCTCAACAACAGCAACAAAGACCTTTTTATCTGTGCTACTTTCTCTCCTAACATTGTGAGAAATAAAATACATCCGTAACGACATGTATTTGTTTTTTGAACTACTAGGTTAACTGTTTTAATAGGGTTTAGTTGGCCAATAGAATAAGTGGCACCAAGGAAGTGGTTTGAGCAAGATAGTCTACCTGTGTGTCTGTCCAGAACCCTGGCAGCTTTCTCCCGAGCACATCAGGATGGTTTTTCAGTGGGAAGACATTGAGGGTGCTCAGCTCTATACCAGATCTGTCATCAGTCCAGCGAAATGCATCACATCTTCAAAATCCCATAACTAAAAAAGATACTGACAGGCAGGAGTGTGACAAGAGGAGAGGAAGAATAACCAGGAGACTGGAAGGACGGATTTGTTAGGGAAGATTAAATGAGCTAAATAGCTATGGGTTGGCTTAATGCTAAATAAACACAATATCACGCTAGTTAAAAAATAGTGGAGGAAAATAGCATCAATGAAGGAAAAGAGGGAGATCTGCGAAGGGACATAACTAGGAGAAATATGATGATGTTAAGAAAGGAAAAAAAACTTCTGACAACAAGATACTCCAGGCAGCACAATCTCTCCCTAGGGACATGGCATCACTTAGGACATTTAATCTAGGCACACAAAACAACCGAAAATATGCCATAGGAAACAATCTCACGGTGTCAGGGAGCTGTACTGGATGACCTAAAAGGTACATTGCTAATTTGTGTGCACCTGTTATCTGTGATTTTCCTTGCTTGTATGGCCAACTCATTGTTACTTGTGTGTATTTGGTTTCTCTGGGCCCAATCCAACTCATGCTGTAGTCAGCAGAAATTTCCGACAGGAGCAATAGGACCTCAATGCCTTTTCCATGTCTTTGCTGTTCTAAAAAGAAAAGAAAAAAACAAAACAAAACAAAAAACCACTCTGCAAGAACTATTAATGTATGTTGTGTACGAATGTATATACAACTAAACCAGATCGGTCTCTTAATATTTCTTGGATATTTAAACCTGTGTTTATCCTTAGAGATATCTGGGAGAATGTGCATTTGCTTTCACACAGTGGAGCTAAAATGTTTGCTAGGGAAGAAACTTACAGTTCATCTAAAAATAACTTCTGATGAAAAACTGCTTTGGTCATGGAAGAATTAAGACGATTCTCTATACTAAACTAAAAAAATATATATTTATATTACACAGAAATGGCAGAGCTCTTTCTATTGCTAAAGTGGTAATGCAACTGATGAAAGAAGCTAACAATGAATTCTGAACTCAAGGCTGTAGTTTTCAAATACTTTTACCCAATATCTGAGTGTATGCAACCATATGATGCTTAAATTCCAGCTCACTTGCAGGCAGGGAATCGCTATTTTGTGGCAGCTCGGTGTTGGCCCCTCGAGAGGCACAAATTTCTGTGTAAGTGGGGCTGAATGTTCAGGGGTCAGGGCTCTGTGTTGGTGTTGTCCATATATCTAGCAGCTGGTATTGTAAATCTTTAGAGCAGCGTTTCTTGAAAATACTAAACAGACATTTTGGTAGCCAGTATTGAGCCTGTGGCTATACTGCTTCAGGCTGTGATCTTGTCAGCTTTTACAAGATAAGGAGGGTCAGGCAGGGTCAGCACTTGGATTGGTAACTCTAAGGAAAGGCAGTAGCTGCAGGAAGTGTCTTAGGCAATAGAATAGACGTAACTGTTTTCCCTGAGCCTTTTCTAATACCCTGACGAAGGCATAATGCCCAGCTGTGACACGAGAGCGAGATCCTCACCCTCTGCAATCACCAAGTGCCTCATTTTCAAAGGGGTCTTCCCCGGACCTGGCGTGGTGTGCGGTACAGTAAACAGAAGACCACGGAACTCAGGTACCGCTCGCACGTGTGCGTGGTCCTGGTTAAACGGCATCTAAATGCATGGCCCCAGCATGTTTTGTCAGGAAGGGGGTACCGGTGAACATTTCTGACATCTTTGGGGATGCTGGCAGCTCCAAATTAAGTCTTTGGCTGTGTTTATATAAGAAAAGACAAGTCTACTGAGCCAAGACCTTGTACACCGACTTTCAGCCTCACACATTTCTACAGAAGGTATAGAAGGGCTGATAATGAAATCCTTGCCCAATGGTCTACATTGCCAAGAATTTTAAATTGTGAGTTAACCAATTTCTTCTCTAAAGTTCAAACAATAAATAAAATTCTATGTGAAAAATGGAGCCTTTTATTCCTTTGTCAAAATCTGATCAGAGTAAACTACAGATGTTAAAAGGCAGCGTAGTTCAAAGAATTAAAAAGAATCTTATGGGGTTTGTATGAAGAAAAGAGTTTTAGAGAATAATATGGAAAATATTATAATGCTATTATATAAATCAGTGGCACATCCTCACTTTGAATACTGTCTTCAAATTTGGTCACCTCATCCCTGAAAAAAAGAAAGTAGAAATAGAACAAGTCCAGAGAATGACAATAAAAATGATAAAAGTCAAAAGGATGGGAAATTTCTTGAGAAGAGCTAAAGAACACATGACTCTCAGGGAAGATTCACCCTCATGGAACTGCAAATCATACACGAACCTTCTCCATAAACTTGGAACAAACACCGTTGCCTGGGACAATCTAGAAGATGTCCTTGGACCCTAGCAGTTCTTCTGGAAGGCTTTGGGCCCTTGCATGAAGCAGACATTGCTGATATTTTCCTCGATGTACCCTGTTCTCTTCGAGGACTTTCAGCCACTGGAGGCCAATGTGACAGTGGACAGGACGTAGAGCTACATATTAGCAACACCTTTTTTCCTTTGCTGACTATATCCCAAACTCATTTTTTTGGTCTCAGTTTTAGAAACTTCAGTTTTCCATACCTTTCTTTCAAACTTTAGATGAGTTTTTCAGAAAAACATAGGTGATTCGGAGGCACATATCCACTGACTTGCCTGGCAATCTTTTCCGTTAAATCACTCAGCTTCCTCAAAACTGTACCAATTGGCTATTCAAATAGTCTCAGCCCTGAAGGACTTGCACAGTCTCCCTCACTTTGTGCGATGGGATCCCCAGGCTTTGTCAGAGCTCTACTTAAGCATGACTATAATATAAATAACATTTCATCTCATGATCTTCCAACTTAATTAGCAGCAAAGGAAAAAAAAACAAACCTTTCCTATCCTGCAAGGTGAAACGAAGAGGTATCAAATTTCAAACGGATAAGAGGTATTGCTTTTCCAAACAATGTACAGTTAATTAATGGGACTTGCTGCTGCACGGATAGTACTGAGAAAAACAGCATCATATTTGTAAATGAGGAGGCATTTTCAGGCATAAAAGCAAATCTTCACACAAAGTTCAGATTGGGTTAAATTCAGTAGCATGTATTATGCAGCAGATCAGACTGGATGATAATAATGGTTGCTCCCAGCCTCAAAAAAAATCTGCGAGAGTTTTACTAGCTGGTATTATGTAATAATGTCTAATCATCCCAGCGGTCCTTGGCATATGCCAGTCAATGGACAGGGTCGGGAAGGCATCTTCATCCATGGTAAACTGTTACACTGTTAAACACGGGGTGAGGAGGGAGAGTCTTCTTCCATATTTTCTGGTATTGGCCTCTGTCAAAGTCAAGGCATCTTAGGATTGAGCAGTGCCAGTGACGACTACGGAGCAGCCAGGAAGGGGTCCTGCTACTCTCAGAGTAACTGCAGAGCATCATTGAACATCTACGTATGGGAGGTGAGGGGCTGTCTGACCTACTGATAGATTATCAGCGTACGTACGGGTTTCTACACTGGGCCTTCAGAGGATCAGGAAAGACTAGGAGGCTTTTCAAACTGGTGGCTGTTCACGTCTCTTTCTAGAGCTGGACAAATCCTTTCTCCTCCAACCCCGTGTGGGAACCCTGGAGGCAGCAGTCATATTCACGCTAGCTTGGTGTGCCTTACAGCCCTGTCTGCAGATCGGGAAAAAGCAGACCAAGATCAATAAGGTCTTGGGCAAAAGAGGTTTGGAGGAAGGTGAGGAAACCAACGGCTCAATGGCTGCAACTACCCTTATCTTTTGACCTATGTGACAGCACACCTTGGAGTCCCAGTGCCCCGTCACCCAGACCAGCACCCCTTCAGATTGTCCCCAGTCCCTGTCTAAACCCAGACCCACCCACAGGAGCCTATGGAGCCATCAGGCCCATCCTCAACTGCCCATGGCTGAGTTGTACAGGACGATGTTCTCCATCGGCAGGTGTAGCCTATTGATGCCCCTGGCACCCTTTTCTGCTTGGGATATCCTCAGATGGGGGCAGAGACCAGGAGATCTCATTCGTCCTGAGAAACGTTACCTTATTGTGGTGATGCATGATAGATATCTGGTTCACTTCTGAACTGTTAAAAAGATGTTAATGCTAACAAGGTACCAGGAGAATAGAGGCCCTTTTTTCCATGATTGCACTTACCTAGAACTTCAGTCATCTTACAGGCCCCACAAGAAATCAGGGAGGATGTCTTCTAGGGAATAGCTGTGCTGGAGTCATTTCAGCTATGGGAAGTTGCTTCAGCCTTGTGGGTTGGAAAAGTTATCTACCGGAAGAATAAAGGAAAGAAAAAAAAAAAAAAATTAAAAGGAGCAAATCAGCTCCTTACTAGCAGTTTTACGCCAGCAACCTGTACTTTCATATAAAGACAGAGCATATACATCACGTAAGCACAAAATGCACATGCAGTTGTGGTTCCACGATGTTTGTAATGGCAAGTTAGATTGTAAATTATTTCTTTGGGGGGCAGAAAGCACAGTGGAAAAAATGTATATTATTCATAAAAATGATTGTCCTGTTCACTTGTATACCTCTGCAATTTATTCTGTAACAGCTTTTTACTTCAAAGAAATCACTAGCTAATGACATCTCAAACTTAAAAAAATCCACTTATTCACAACCCTGTCCCTGAGGGAATTCCTGCGTGTTATCAGAAATTTTTCCAAAGATCATTAACAGATATTACAAACCAATTGAAACTGAGTATTTTCTTTGCAAATTACTTTTAACTTTAGAGCTATTGAAAAAAGACATTGAGTGATTTAATTTACTTAATCTGTCTACAGATTGCAGCTATGTGCATATCTGGTGATTGCATTTCCAACAAAAAGCATATATAACTATCCTTAATAGAGATATTTTTCTAAATTATCGTACAAGATCAGTAAGATCTCTGAAGATATTAATGTTTACTTTTTCATTTAGAAAATTGCACTCGAGAAAGAAATGGGCACCTTTATTCTGTTGTTATCTTACAAATAATAACACACCATAATACTTATTTTACCTGCTATTTTAATTAAAACTCCAATAATCATCACGTCCATATATCCTTTGAGGATATGTTCTACTGATTTTTCTGAAAAATCACTGTATTTTCATTAGGCTGCGAAGCCAGTATTTTAGAAACGCCTTACGCAGCAATGAGTACACCGAACAAGATCCTCTATCTTGTACCAATCCAAACCAGCTAAGTGTAGAGCCAGCTAATTCAGCAGAGGAGGGCTGGAGAAGGTATCTTATCCTCCACCTTATTGCCTTAAACTCCTCCCAGAGAACCTTATGCGTATCAGCACCACTTCTGCAGGAAGTATGGAAAATATCTTCCCCCATGAATATTTAGCTTGTCGCTTCCTGGCTAGGGTTCCTGCTCTCTTTGCAGATAAGAGATAAAGGCTTGAACCCCCTGAAGCTCAGGTGGACTTTGAAGGCATTTGCTTTGAATGACAGCGAAGGCAGCTGCTGTACTTTGTGTACCGCTCGGTCCTGATCGTGTGTTACATGTGCTTTGCCAGGTCACTCTTTGTAGACGTGTGAGCAAAGCAACGCACCGTTTGAGGAGGTGAATCAGGATTAGCTGCTGAGAAGTTCAGCTCGGCTGAGCTGGTGACTGTCTGGCCAAGAGGCACGAGCAGAAGAAGGACTTTAGATGCCTTAAGGTCTTTATTAGCAAAAATGCGGGTGATGAACTTAGGGGGGGTGTGGATTGCGATCCTGGACTTGGACACCTATATCCCACACAAGTCTCAGTGATCTCCTGTTGTGGCTTTGGGACCAGAGATGGCTATCCAGAGAAGGACCCAGATTTGTCACAGCAAATAGGCGCCTAAACATCTTTTCATATCTTGCTGAAAATGGCAGGAGAAATGGGCAGAAAGGGTGACAGAGGTTTTGCAGGTGGTGATTACTGTTGCACCTTCCTCAGATATTCTGCATCTTCCCATCAGCTGGGTCACAGGCCTGGGAGCAACCTAAAGACCTCTCCGTTCCCAGCACTGTTTAACTCTCACTCTCCTGCTGTTTTCCCTTCCTGGGTTACAACAAAAAATCTCACAGTGAAAAGAAATTTTTTCCCAGTGCACCAAAAAATATGGGGTCAGTTAACTTGAGCCAATTTTGAAACTGGCAGTAGCTGAACAGATTGAGCTACCTGTGGTCCAGGTTTGTCCTGTGAACGCTGAGAGACCAGAAATCTTTACAAAGGTCCCGCACGGTTAATTTGGCAGCTTGTTCCTTTCCACCATCCCCTGGTGGCAGGTGGGCATGAGAAAGGAGGTGGCTGCTCTTGAGCAAGGAGTATCTGCACGGGTTATTGGCTTGGGTTTAACCCCCGCGGCACTCAGATAAAAGCAAAAGGAGGGTGGTACGTTCTGCCTTTCTCCTGGTAAAGGTGCAGCCTCTCAAGTTTGTCACGTTCCTGTTCTTTGTTCACCTGCATGACCTGCTCAAGACATGGCTCTTGTCACGGTCCAAACCCCTGGTTTACAGCTATAAGAGTGCTGCAGGCATCAGCAGCTGCCCCCGTGAAATGCTAGTGCTTTTTAGGATCCCCTCTTCTGTCACACACACACAACCGGCATTACGGTATCAGCTTAGACGGCGCACACATAACCCCAAAAAGACAGAGCCCCGACGCGTTTGCCGGTGGCTTTCGCGTCGCGCTGGCAGCACAATCTCGCGCGCATACGCGGCTCCAGGGACGTGTCAGTTCGGCGCTGGAGCGTCCTCCTCCTCCTCCCTCCCCGCCTTCCCCCCTCCCAGGTGCCTCGTGTCGCTTGTGTTTTAATACGGGCTCTGGGGTTCCTTCTGCATGGGGACAGGCGGCAGAAGCCAGCACCGTGCCTCCGTCAAGGGCGACCTGGACTTTCTACCTGCCGGCGTCGGGCGCTGTGCCGTCAGCTGCCAAACTGGCACGGCTCCACCGGCCGCGGCGGCTCAGCGCCTCTGTTGTCACTCAACCCGGGGCATCTCCGCGGAGTCCGATAACACATCTGCTCATTAATGCCAGTTGTGATCATTGGTCAGACCCTCAACTGGGATAACTTGACACGGTTCCATTTAAGCCTGTGACAATTAGCGGCAGCTCAGAGCTGACCTGGTCGTTTTCTTTATAACATGGATATATGTTTTGTTGAAAGTGAATAAAACCCACCAACTAATTGCATATAAACTACCAAACAATCAGAAAATGAAATGATTGTCAGTAACTCCCAGCCTGGGCCAAATTACAACGGTGACAAAGAAGTGATAGCCCTGGATATGTTAACAACTCTCTGAGCTATCCAAGCTCCTTATAATAAAAATAATTAATAATAATAGACCTGCTTCTGGATGCATTCATCTTTCTGTAAGGAAAACCTAATGAGTCTGTCTTTTAAAAAAGAGACTATCAGGAAATTCAAATGTGATTCTATTAACTCGTAAGCATAGCGTTTTACATTTTAACAATTGAACAGATCAAATCTATTCTTGAATTCAATTTTGAAGTCTTATAAGCAACACCGGTAAGTGAAAAGGAACAGTCCAAGAACTTTCTCAGGATTCTTTTTCTGCCGTTTGTCAAAATTTCATTTTGATCAATACTTCCACCCTGTTAGGTCGTATCACCAGTCCTCTCAACCATAGTAAGCAGAGCTGTAGTAGATGTTAAATCCTAACTACAGGCAAGTAAGGCACTCGGAAATAAAGCAAAAGTTTGATAGGTTGTGTCAAAAGGAACTGCTGTTATTATTATAATTTATTATTTGTTAAGCACTGACAATGTGCTCAGTTCTGCTGATTAAGTTCTTCTGAGCAAGTTCTACTGATTAGCTTCTAAGGACAACACACTGTACTACAAAGAAGATATGTGACAGCTATCAAGACTTTTGCTTTCAAGGCTCGCTTAGCAAAACAATTACACGCCAGTTATGCAGGTTTTGTGAAAAAAAGGGAGAAAATGCATAAACTGAGTAAATATCATGACTTTTGTGTTCACTAATTTTCCTACTCCAGATCTCTCACTTCAGTACTGTCTGACAACCTCAAAGTTACACTGAGATTTGAGGAAGATCTAAAGCCTCATCCCTGCTTATATTCAGTTTTAAGTACATGCTATATTAAAGGCAGGCACACAGGTTGCATTGTTAGGATCGTCTTTGGATTTGGGACTCGCTCCCCAGGAAGGGCAGAGATGACTGAACAGCCCGAGACAGACAAAAACCTGAGCAACTTCAGACTCACACGCATGTTTCCTTTATACCACAACGCAGATCGGACAGAGTTAGCCAGTGCTCCACTCGTAGGTGGTTACCTGACCTTAGAAAGACTTTTGGGGGTGCAAGTGCCAAAAGGGAGCATCTTTCCTATCCTGCTGGGTCAATGCTAGGCTGCCAGGGCTGTTTCTCTAGCAGACCTGTTGTTAGGTCTCTCCACCCTGAGCTATAGGGACATTTTTGCAGGGCATCTAGGAGTCGGGATGTTGGGTTTGTGCTGGTCTAGAGCCACTGCAGCAATCCTATTCCTGAGAGACCAGGTGAAATTTGTGCCTGTTGGTCCTGGTTAAACCACGACACCATTTTACATCTACTTTAGCATGTAAAAGAATCACAGTTTCTACCTCCACCCTTACCCTTACATCATTTACGTACAGTTTACCTCCAGGGTGGCAGATTCCCAAAAACAGGCATTTGATGGCAAAGCAACGTGTGCACGTCTGCGTGCACACGGCAGGGGATGGGGCTGAGGACTGCTCTAAGAACCGCTGGCCAAATTTGCGTGTCAGGAGGGTGCCAAACAGACATTGTCCCTTGCCCCAGCCAGGCAACACCTAGGCTTTCTAACCGCAGCGTTGCCAGAGCTCCAGCTGTGCAGATGTTCTTAGAAGAAAAACTCCCTTTTGTCTGCCACTATCCTCTAGCCTGCACACTTCCCTAAATCCCTCCAGCACGCTTTTTTTTTTTTTTTTTTGTAACTGACAGAGAGAAGTGAGCTCTTATATAAATCCTTTGTGCGAAGATCAAACTGCGCGCATGTAGAACTATTATTTTTTTTTTAGGGGAAAATCTGCCCTAAAATAATCATTCCATGTTATCCCCGCAGAGCGTCTGCGCTGCCTTTTAAAATGCATCCAAGGCCACCCTCAAGACCAGACTCGGCACTGGCAGGCAGCGGGTTGCAGCCGAAGGCTCCGTGCGTGCGGGGAGGGCAGAGCGCAGGCAGCCTGGGGCAGGATCAGGGTCAGGGGCAACGCAGCTGGAAGGGGCCGTAATCCGAGTTGCTCCTTGCAGACAATGTCAGCCTTTGTACTTCAAGAAACTTGTGGGGCAACGCGGGAGCCGGGCCGGGGCATGTGAAAAAGGTGTTTCTTTACCTAGCCAGCTTGGACTCGTCGAGCATCCAGCTGGCAGAGCCTGAGGTTTCAGTCAAATCTTGTAAGTTAACTTGAGTTTACTAACAGAGCGAGGAGCGGAGGATTTGGTTGAGAAAGCATAGCCTTTCATTCATAAACTCGGCAACCCTTGTAATGGAGAAAGGAGAATGGGCAAAAATGATCAGCTGATTACAGTACTATTGGGAAATTCTTTTAAAAAATAACGACTAAAGGAGAAAGCCCCCAAATGACAGTAGAACAGCAGCTTTAGGATCAACTTCAATGTGGCTTGGGGTTTGACTATTTAACGATTTGATTACCAGCTAGAAAAATGACCAGGTATTAGGCATAGCGAAGCCCCCATGTGTGACACCAAGGAGTAGCACAACTCACTGTAGCAGCATACCTTTGGGAAAGGCCCCCTCTCTCCCCCTTTTGCTCTTTCTGTTCTTCTTTCTCTTCTTGGGCTCCTGTTTTGCTTGAATGCAATACAGTCAGGGTTTTACAACCAGCCCTAATTTTCCCAGAAGGTGCAGCTCTTAAAAAGCAGCACAGGTTCTTTTACTCAGGACCGTAAAAATGGACTCGCGCTCCAGTGCGACCATCTAAATAGTGGATGAACCAATTCCGTTAAAATAAAACCATTCTACCTGTGCCCATCCCCCAGCTAAGTTTCTGCCAAAGCCGGAACTAAACCCTAATCTAGCCTTTATTAAAGTGGAGAGAAATCAACTTCCTTTTATTCCCCCGTTCATTTTCTGCCGCTGTGATTTTCTGAATTTCAGGCAAGCCCGTGACCGAGAGCTGCAGGGCCAAAAGGGGGTGGATGTGCCGTATTCCTGGCCCAAATGGAAGCAGGAAATACTAAACATCTTGCATGGAAGCCTGTTCTCATCAGGTTTATAGCCCAGCTTTTTCCATCAAAAGCAGTGAGGATGGTACAGACACAGTTCAGAAATGCATCCAAGCATATGGGAGTATATCTACACTAATCCTCCTTTTGAGCTTCATCCAGCACTAAATCAGAGCCACACCGGAGAGAGGAATAATGCAATAACTTGTGGAAAAAGCATGGCTCCTCTCTATTAGGACGGGAAAAATTAAACAACACGACTCACGTTTCTCCTTAAAAACTATTGGAGGAATGTTAACAGCACAAAGCATGGCACAGACTGGAAAAAACCAAAAGTCAGGTACCACCTTAACTCGCCTGCCCTGTGGCCGTACATCCCCGCGCACTGCAAGCTACACGTGGTGGGACAGCACCTGGAAGAGTAACAGGATAACTCCACGGGTGGCAAAACTCACCTGCAAGGCTGTGAAAACACCTTTTTTGCGGGGTTAACCCGCACCGTGCCCACAGCGCTGCGGCTGCAGCCACCGCCTCGAGACGTCCCCTGAAAGCATCGCTGCCAGAGTTCAGGGGAAGAAGGGGTGCGCGGGTTTGTTTTCCCAGCCAGAACACAGGGCGCTCTGTCTGAGGGAGGAAAAGGGCTTTGCTGAGCTCATCGGAGGACAAGAGGGCCCTATGGCTGCGGCAAGACCCGACGGGTGTGCCATCGGCGCCGGCTCGGACGTGGGAGCGGAACGGGCAGCGCGGCGACAGCCCGCTCCCCATCGCGGGCTCTGGCCTCGCCTACTGACAGCAAAAGCAACAGAAAAAGCTGCGAGAAGAGATCTGCACCAAGTGCTTGAGATGCTCCAGCAGCAGTAGCAGATGCTGACCAGGGCTCGAGCCCTTCATCGCTTTTTTCCCTAGGCCCAAGGCAAAAAAAGAGATTTTTCTAACAAGGGCGACCGTGCTCCACAGCCTCCAAACGCCGCTCTCTGGACCTCGGACAGGGGACAGAAAGCAAGATTTTCAACAGAGCTTGCTGCCGGAGTGCTGAGGGGTTAGGGAGCTTAAAAGGAGCTGTCAGCTGACAAAACAAGGTGGGTGGTTAGGGATACAAGTTAGGAGAGGGTTTGGCTAACTAACTAGCGAGAGGAAAAAATAAATACAGCTCCACACACGCAAGCACGTACATGCGCAGAGCCAACCTACGACTTGCAAACAGCCTATTGTTTCCCCACAAACATCTTCCAACTAGAATTTTCTTGATCATATTTATTGCCTTTTCCTGATTCAAACTGGAAGAAATCATATGTATCTCTGGAAAACCCTCTAAAACATCCAGTTCTTCAAAATTACTGACCAGAATCTCGTCTGGCGTAACTCAGCCTCGCCATGTTGACGTCTACAAAGCAGAGCATCTTTACCCCAGCTTAAGATCTGCCCCCATATGCTGTTTCTTTAGAACAACTTGTCTTTCCCTTTTTTTTTTCACAATATGCATCTGGTTTAAGGTGACTTTTCCTTTCCCAGCATATGGAGCTGAATGATTATGACGATTTACATTTATTTTAAATCACAGCCTATTAAATGGAAAAATAAATGCTAATATGTTGATATGGTTTACTTCTGAATGAATTATTGATATGAATGAGTAGTTGCAGCTATCATAATTACTGTTTATTAAATAAATATATTTTGAATTAGAGACCCTTGATTAAGAAATCACATTTTTGTCTGAAAATTGTTTCCCTGCTGCTAGTATAAGAAACACCTCGCATTACTCTAAATAAAAAAAAAAAAGGTTGGTGAAATTATTCTATTTTTTATCTTTCCCTTTGCTCTGTGAACTTGGCAGCGCTTTGTGCATATTCCCTTTCACTGCTTCTCTCCTCTAATCAGTTAAGTGAGGCTCTTTCCCCTCTGTTGTTTGTGTGGATCTGTCACATAGCACCTAGAGACACAAAAAAACATTTTAAATAGGAAAATGCAAAACACAAAAACTAAAGGATTGAGGATCAGATACCTGAAACTCCTCTCAACATTTTCTTTCAAGCTGAGCACGTTTCATATTAATGGTGTCTCTTTAACATAAATAATGATCTAATGAAATAAATATGAAATCGAAAGAATCATAAAAAGAATTTTACATTTAAGAATGCCATCTGTGTAACACTTAGCCTAACAATGAAATCATTTCAGCGCCAAAACAGCTCACTCCGCTTCCAGCACAAGTTATGGGAGAGGGTAATGGTTTTGCAGAGCGGCATGAAACTCTGAGCTCAATCGCAGAAGGAACACCTGGGTTCAAACTCGCTGCACTTCACACAGACAATGAATCTTGCACGTGAGTTTTGAACTAGCCCCTGCTAATGTTTCCACCTCGAGTCATCACGAATTTTTCACGCGGCTGCCAGTTTTTATCGCGAGGAAATTTAGACATCAGAGGAGAAGATTTTGCGGGTCAGCGCGAGGGTATCTAGCGATAAACTGTTACACCGATCCTCTGCTTTCCCTCGGTGCAAAACCGTCCTGCGACCCAGAGTCCGTTTTGTCTGACTGAAGAGCACGGAACTCAGAAACGAGACTCCCTTTAAGTATACCTGTGGTGAGAAAAGTTCTCCCCACGAAGCACTTAGGACTTAACACCAGACCTAAGGACAGGTTTTAGGACCGGCGTCCTAAGTCTCAGGGTTGCCTGGGACTGCAGCGGGAGGACCCGTGCGCCAGGATGGAGATGCTGTTTCGTGAACTGGGAAGCCAAGCTCCCGCCGCGTGGCAGAGCCGTGCCGAACACAATGGAGATTGTTTGTTTATACCAGCTGAAGAGGAGGCAACATATTTGTTTTGAGTGAGCTGTGTTAGAATACATATTGTTTTATATGCCCGGGCCTCATTACGCCGTGCTAGTCTTCAATATGGATCAGATCCTAAAACTGTTCGACATACTGAAATAAATGTGAGCTCTACCCACAGAACATCTCCAGACTTAGGCCTCACGTCTATCAATGTCATCTCAAAAAAACAAATGTTCAAAACCGAAAACCAACAAAAGTATCTTAGAGACGGTGGAGGATGCTCACGTGTGGTAGATGCCATTCAAGGGGATGCTGAGAAATTACTCGGAGAGAGAGAAATCCACGTAACAAGACTGGAGAACAGAGTGAGCCTGAAAGAAAAGGAGACATAATTAAGGTTCACGCAAAGAGATATGACTTGTACCAGTCAGGTTTGTGTTTTAGAAGTTATTCTGAAACCGAGAGGCAATTCTTCCTTCATATCAGCGGTGCGGCCGCATTAACGTCTCCCCGGGCAAAGGTGGCCGCAGCCCGTATTTTGCTTAAAGATATAATCGTGAGAGCATCCACAGAGGAAGAGTTAAAGTGCTGTTCAATAAACAACCTGAAGTGCTGTACGCTGTGTTCATATAAGGGAAGGTATGAGCCAACGGAGAGAGATGTTCAGCTGCAATCAAAGAGGATCTGAGCCTAACTGAGCGCTCACATGACAGTTGGGATCATTTCGGATCCCTTCCAATGAAGATAAAATAGCATCAAAAGCAAGAAGGCTTTTTTTTCTTTCTTTTAAGGATGAAAACACAACATCATTAGTCAAATTTACTCTGAACTTCCACCTCCTCATGTTGATTTGTACTCAGGTTGAGTAAACATATCTTTCCATCAAGGTAAATAAATGTAAAAGCCTATCAGTAACTTAATTGCTTAACGAAGGATGCAGTGTGGGGTGTAACACTGTTTTTGACTACCCTGTTAAGTTAACGACCTCTCAAAAACACCTATTATACAGCTTGGCAGTAAAAAAATCTGTTCCTTCTTGAAAATTTGCTTATCAAATTTCAACCATTTTCCAATTATTTTTTCCTAGTGTTGGGGAGGGGGTGGAAACCTCCGCAGACTATTTTCCAGGTGGATCGATGTAAAAATGGAGTTTATTCATTCGAGACGCTGTCCTTCGCGGGCCTGCGTGCCACAGAGAAATTAAGCTTGAGGGAAGCGGGGAGTCCGCAGTAAGGGCAGAAGTTACACAGCGTGGGGGAAATATCTCCAACTGAAAATGGCCACGGTACTGAGCGGGACCATTCGCCGGGGTGGGTGGAGGGCTCAGCCCACGGATTCCTGATCTCGGATGCGTAGCACACACCTAGGGACATCTGGGAATGTGCCCTCCTCTGTCCTTGCACACCTAGCGCCCCGGATTGAGAGGACCCGCGGGAGAAAGCAGTTGTTCCCATTAAAATCAAGCCGTTTAATAGAGGTGCAGGCAAAATCAGCTCTCCGGTGAGAGGGCAGCGAGGGAGGAGGGTATGCCATGAGGCTGAGATCAAAATCTGGCTCGCGGTGGGCAGGCAGGCAAAGTGCAGAGGCACAGCTGCCAGCCTGACATGATGGATCAGAAAAGCTGCTAAGGAGCTGCGAGAGTCCAGGTAATTGAAGCAAAGCAAAACACGAAAAGGCAATAGGTCAGCCCATCTTTACAATCTATCAATTAAACCATCGTCCACTTCCAAAAGCGTACGATGTCCTAAGCTGTAGACATCCCAGCACGTGATCGCTACCGTGAGGGAAGCTACAGGCTTACCAACAGGAATTAATAATAATCATCACTAGGAGCACTAATAATTTTGGATAGGTCGTCCTGTAGTGAAACCCTCTGAGGAAATAACATTTTGGCTTAATTCTATAGTCCCATATCAGTTTTACTCAGCCCGTCGGAAAACAAAGGTGTGTTCAAAATTGTCCTTTACGTGGGAGGCTTTTGCCAAAATCTCACCCTCCTTCACTTAGTCAGCAGCGGTGAGTGCCGCGGAGTCGGCTTCAGCTGCTTTCTCCAAACCCCCGAAGCTTTCAGAAACATTCATTTCTGCTGGCATCACTCAACAGCTCATTGTTAGGGTTTGTTCTCATTGGCACGTGTGAACTGAGACTGATGTATGGGGCGATCCAGAGTGACAGCCTTCAGCCCCAAAAGTGGATACCTGCTTCCCTTAGAGTCCAGGGACTCACACCTGACTCAGAAGGATATAGGCAAAAATTATCTTTCCTCTCTCATTTGCCTGTGTTAAGCCTAAGCGTGTTCATCCAAATTAGCAATCAGGCAAACTGTGCATGCAGAAATCTGCACTTGTACAAACCGTGCATTTTTTTTGTAACGTTCCAAGATTAAATATCTTGACAAAAGATGAAAACCCTTTAACAAATCTGCCCCTAGAGAAAAGTAACATTTTTTTATTCCATTTACTGTCAAAAGACATAAAGAAAGTATAGCTGAACACAGTCCTATAGGTTGATTTGTTGCTTTAAATAATGTCACTAACATCCAGATATCAATGTGATGGTGCAGAAAAAAAGTTCACATTGAGCTAGATTCAATTACAGACCTAGAAATTGAAATTAAGTCTGATGCTACATGCTTAATTCATGTTTGTGTGACTGAGAAAGGGAGTATCTGGTTTACCTTGAATTTCCTGGCTTAGCGTAGTGAAAACACGACCCATTGCATTAATTAAAAAATAGTTTTCAAACGTAGCTTAAGTGGTATTGCACTGCCAGGAGGAGGCAAACACTTTTTTGTCCTCAACATGTTATGTGATATAAAGGAAGCTGTTCAACATCTTTTTCCTCGATTCCTAGGTAGGTCTTACAATTCTCATTGAAGAATAGGAAAAAACATGATGACCTTTCACAATGAGAAGCCAAAGATTCTTCTTCAATAAAAAAATTAAGGATTTGTCCCTCAAAACCCATAAAGCTCTTCTGACCACATAGTTTGAAACAGGTGCACGTAGGCAATCATCACACATGTTATACCAGTCTATACTTAGCTCATTTGGGTATCACACCCAGTATGGTATGTTCACGTTTAATACCCCAAAATACTATATCATATCGGTGGAATTTCAACCAGCACACGTTTGACTACTGGTTTCACATATGGGGCTGGGACTAACTTTTCTCCTAATATGGTGATGGCACAGGCACTATTTAAATGATTCCTGAGCCTTGTAAATATACACCAGATGTATCTTTTGTAAATGTTACATTTTTCAACATCTCAGCATTTGTGAATAGTTGAAAGCGATGCCAGCCATGCTTTAATGGGGCACAGAAGCGCACTGCATTCAAAGAAATGGCACACCATCGCAACAGTCAAAATTACAAGCGCTGTCAAAAAGCTACATTTTCGCTTTATTGATTAGCACCAGGTAACGCAGCGCTCCGCATCACACCCTCACACGTCCCTGTTTCAGCTGACGTTTCCCTGCACGAGGGTGCGCAGAGAGGGACGTGGGGCTGCCCCGGGGAAGGAGCAGGGCAGAGCCCTGCAGAACCAGATGTGTCCCCCCCACGTCACCCCGGGGTGGCAAAGCGTACCTTTCCCACCGGCACCGATGCTGTTGGAGGCTACGATATGTTTTTTCTGCGGCTCGGGCTCCTGCTGCTTGGTCCTTCCTTGTCGCAGAGGTCGCTCGGCACAGGGAGAGGCAACTCCCCTTAGGGACCCCTCCCGGAGCGCAGGGTGAATTCCACCAGCTGTAAAAATCAGCCACCTCCTGGGCTTTCCTGGACCCCTTTATTGCCCCAAGCTTTTCCCGGCTTTCCTGTGTCACTGCCGAAATCTCACCGGAGACCCAGGAGACGGCTACGGGAAACGTCCTCTCCGCACTTTCTACCTCCTGGCACTTGCCCTACCCATCACCACCACATCCCGACCATCCCGATGGTCTCCCCGCTAGCACCAGGCAGCAAAAGGAGCCGTCAGAAAAGCAACCACCACATTTGCCTGAAAATGCACTGCTTTGCAAGATTTGCCCCCCAGCTGTCCCACAGATAAGAGGAAAGGCCTTTCTAATGTTGCACAGTAACTATTATTCGCAAGGCAGAGTGGGTTTGCTCTGTGAATTTTGTGCCGGACTTGCACGGTGTGCCTCCGTCCAGCAAATCAGCTCAAATCAGAGCGAGGTGACACGTGACAATAAACTTAGAGGGAATGGACTAGATGTAATGCCCCACTACAAGTATTATTTCCAAGTTCACAGGCTTGCAAATTAAAATGTCCCTGGATCGCTGCCATAAAAAAGAACATTAAAAATCAGGGGAAGAGGTCTGGGCATCTGTTAGAAGCATCTAATATATACCAAATGTGTATGCCGAGCTTCTTAGATATATGCGTTGTTGAAATATAGCCTACAACTAATGTAAAAGCAGAAATATTTTAATTGTATTTTTCCATTTGATATTCAAATGAAAAAAATATATCTTATTAAACATAACACTTGGCTTTGCTATTTTAATAAAAAATAAGTTGTTGAGGAAAAGAAAAGCAAAACTACTGATTCCTTTCCTTATGATGATCAAATGAGCCTTTCATGTTTGTATCTTATACTTCACTTTTTAGCATTTTGAGGCAAATAGCAGATATCAAAACTTAGTAAATAATCAAAGACTTATTCAGTTTTTCCAAACTGTCATGCTGCTTATCTTGTAATAACTGATCTCTTAGGTAGCATAAGCTATTTAATTGCTACTGAAGATTATTTGAATGAAAAAAGAGACGACATTCTCCCTTACCCCTCAAAAAGACAAAACTATATTCTTCAAAAAGACACATGCCGACAGATAGATTCTGATCTCTTCTACACACGCACAAGTGCAGTAGCTAATTTTACAAGATTTGATAGGAGCCGCGTATCTGAGATTACACCCTGTCCTCCTGACTGCACATTCCACATGGAAAATGGCTTAATTTGGAAATAAATTTTGTTGCTGATAAATCCAGACTCTGCGGTCTTTGGGCATCTGAAGAACCAAACCTATTAAACTATTTGAAAAAGCAGCTAAGTATGCAGAGCAACTGTATTTTAAAGGGACTTTTTACAGTGTTGGCAAAGTGCGTATTCATGTATCCCCCCTGACATGATAGACTGTAATGGCTTCGGTCTGTCATGTCAACCATCTGCATATTAAACAGTCCCTGAGTACACATTGACACAGCAGACCCTAATAGCTCTGAAGCCGTAACAATCTATTGAGTCAATAATATGCATGTTAAAGAGCATCTCCTGTACTTCCATCAATATCTTTTATCTTTTCCTTAATTTGTATCTTCTTTTTATATGTATATTCGGAGTTAAGGTTTTAGGAACCTTTATCCTTTAACGTGCTGCCACAGATGTGAAACATGTGGCACAGAGAGGCATATGCAGTAGCAAAATCCTTCCCCGCTATCTGGGCCAGATCTTAAAACGAGGACTGTAATATTTTTACGCTGGCAGCACACATTCTTCCAGATAAAGTGGAAATAGCCCCTCTTTTCTGCTGGGCTGGATCCGGTGCTCGTGAAAAGCCCGGGAAAGATTCCTGATGACTTCACAGGCTTTGGATGGAGCCCAGTGTGATGCTACTCATTTCCTATTATACATTTCCTTCTAATTAAATGAAATAGGTCACAAGGGGAAAATGAAACAAAAGACAAATGTATTTACTTACAGTAATATCAACCCCCAAAAAAGACAATCAGAAACAAGAGGAAGGATAATACAAAATACACTGTCTCTTCATTAACTTGAAATTACTCCTGGTACCACAGTCTTAATTCATTCCTGTGTGAACCTGAGATCTTTTATACCGCGGAAGAGGGACACTGTTATTCAAGCACAAGAAAATGGGGACTTAACTTCCTTTGTCTAAATAACGGCAGAGAAAAAGCTTAATTTGCTTTTCCTCAACTTCACGTCACCGTACCGTGGTGTGATCCTCTCGCACCCTGATCACGGGACTTTCCCATCTTCTTCCGCTCCTCTTGCTTTCTGTAAGCATCACGATTTGGCTCACACTTCTAAAAGTGAAACCAAAGTGCAGTTTGTGTTTCCAAAAGGCAGACCCAGGGACAGGGAGGCCACTTGACCCTATCAGCAGATCTTACTGGCCTGAATTCCCCTCTCCTTTCCACTAATTTGACACCGATGTGTCTTTGAAGCGCATATGGATTTATTCCAGCACATTCCTGATTAACTTTCACGCCAGCGAGGGCAGAATCGTGGTACTCTCCCTGTTGCTTTCCAGGAGTGTGCGATTCATCCTCCCTCTGCCTCGCACCGGTTCACGACGCCGGGCGCAGCAGACCGGATCATCTACTTCTGTGCCTCACTTTAGGACAGCATCCCCTAACCGCATGACAAGCACCGAAGGCACCTGCCCTCTGTTAAATCCTCAGCAACTTTCTTCATGTAGCCAGCAGGCTTTTCTTCCCGATGCAATGGCAGGGAAGTCAATCAGATGCCCACATGCATGCCCAGGGACTTGCCCAACCATGAGGCAGGTCCTCAAAGTCCCAGAGTAGTGCCACTTCATCCTACGGGCCACTGCGTGTGTTACCAGGACAGGACTTTCTAAACAGCGGGTAATGCAGCGCTCACACGGCCACAGCATTCCTTATGTGAGCTTATCCACTGAAGATCTAGCAAGCAGATTTAGTTTTGGGGCAGGAGATGTTTTCTTTCTAAATGAAAAAAGCTATTGAAAACATCAAAGCAAATGAACAAAAGCTAAAGGATGGGTGCCGTAAAAAAAAGATAAAAGCAAAAGTCACTGAAAGTCCTGCTATCTACATTGCCAGTATTTCCTTTAGCTGAGGGAGTCAGCCCAAGTGCAGCTCTGGAAGGGCTTATTTCTGAGGGAAACGGTTCGTTGCCAGCTCCCTTGTGTGATGCCGCAGTTCAGCACCAAATAATAGATGAAGCACAGTCCTCTCTCTGCAACGCTATGGGTTTTTCCTTGCCCGTTTGAGGAAAATGTGTCCTCCCTGGCCTTGCTGCAGGAGCTCGCCTTTGCTCTTCACCCTAGTCAACCCCGGTATTTGCCGTGTAGCAGCCCAACAGCCAGGACCAGTCCAGCCCTGGTGAAAGTAGGAACGTCACACAGCAATGACGTAGCAGCTCTGGATCATATATGACACCCGCCTGCTCACCTGGCTCTTCTGTGTGCACCTAACGAGCCCTGTAGGCTTCCCTCTACTTACCAGAATTACCAGGCAATGGCAAAGAAGGACAGGAGAAGGAGGGCTGCTGGCCGCGCAGCCAGAAAAAGAGTCCTTTAACGCAAATCCTCTGCACCGAGGATTACTGCGTTGGGTAACGCTCGCCCCGGGCGGCCAGCACTTCCAGGAATTGTCCCCCTGATTTACGAGGAGAGGTCGCCCAGTCCAACCCCGCGTTAGAGCAACGGATACCTGCCACCAGGTGAAAGAAGAGTCACCAGTCTCGGTCAGTAAATGAGCCAGACACGTAAGGGCGGTGAAGAGAGGGCGAGTGAAAGAAACCCGGTGCCGTAGGCGGGGGTGCTCCACGTCCCCGCCACCAAGCACCTCGCGCGCGCCGCAAGCGCGAGGTGGGCTCTCCGAGAAGGGCCTCGCTCCCTCCCACCCCGTCCCCCTCCAGCGCAAGACCGTCCCGTGCCCAGCTCCAGCTGAGCTTGCCCCACCGCGAGCCCACCAAAGTCAAGGGAAAAGCTTGCCGGTGACTTCAGTGACGAGGGCTCCGTACCCTCAGGCAAACGTGGGAGAGCGAAATTTGGGCAGGGCTATGATTTCACTGTCTGTGTGCATAGGATGTCTCCTTTCCCGCACGGAGGAATGCTGGCCACCCTTCCCACTTTTTTGGTTCTCAGTGTTCAACACTGCACCTGGAGTTATCTCCCATTTACCAGGGAGCTGATTTAAGTGTCTGACTCAGTCACATATGTTTGGCTCCCTTATCCAGAGTAAGATTTGGCCTACTAGCTGTGAAAACAGCTTATATCACATGTGCTGCAAAGCCTAGCCAGAACAGGCTGAATAAAGGATGAAGTTTAATCATGGAAATGTTGACCTACAAATAGAGAACAAAATGTTAAACCACATGGTATAGGGTGCTGCACGCCCCAAATATCAAGGAGACGAAAGAAGAATTGAACACATTTGGAAAGTAAAGCTTACTGTTTGGGGTTTGTTGGGTTTTTTTTCTTTTTCTTTCTGCAGATTCGGAGAGTCAGACCCACACTGTTCCCGCTCACGATGACACCCTGGCATCTGAAGAACAACATGACACCCACCACAAAATGCTGCTGTTGGCTGGCGCCGTCTAAAGCGGTGAGGGAGGTGAGGGAGGTGACACCGCCAAAGGCAGGCGAGTGGAGGTGTCACAGCGAGTGGGACCCCGCCACCGGCGTGACTCGAGTCTACGGGACCTGTACAAACTGGGGAGAGGTAAACGTGACGGGGATGAATGCCCCTTTCATCCCGCATCCTTGAAAACCAGCCGTGGGTTACCTCTAACGGCTGGCGGGGGGGGCTTTGTCATTATTTTCACACCACCTTTCAGCTGGGACGTTCTCACCTTTGTGGGTTTCGCACAAAGAAGGGCAGCTTTTTTGGCAGAGCATCCGTTTCCATTTTTAATCACAACCATCACACAAACAGTTCATCTCAGAGGATGCGAAAACTTTCTCACAGGCTTTATTTAACATCATTTGGGGGGTTGCAAGAGACAAAGAAGAATTTTTTAAATCAACAATCGTCTCGTTTTCAATAACTTGCGGGCTTTGTCTTTAGGTACGCTGCATTTTAGACAAATGTAGTTAACAGCAGCCGGCCAGACCTTAACTGAGTGACAACTGTTTCTTTACAGGATTTCTATGTGCCAAGGAGCTGGACAGTAATATCCATTTGGTATTCATGGAAAGTGCTTGCAGAACAATAATGACAATAATTGCTTCTGATTCTTGTGTTTACAACACTGCCAAAGTATCATTAGAGCCTTATTTATAGATAATAATGCTTATTAATCACACATATTTGAATTTTGGAATGTATTAGATTAATATTCTTTTGTAACTTGGTTCTGCACTAATGCTATGAAAAGCACTTTCTGAATGCAGCCCACTGGGAAGCGCTCGCCTCGGAAAAGTAAAAGCATCCAAGCCATCTGCAGGTGAGGGACAAAGGGCATACCTCTTCCTCAGCAGGCAAACACCGGAGCCGGACACCCAGTTCCCAAAAGCAGCTCCTTTGGACTAAAATCGGGGGCAGCCTCCTGAAAAAAAATACCGTGAAAGGTGTGATAGTAGTGTCATGCTTGAGCTTGCTTTTCAATGCTCTGTGAAAGGGTTTGCTTTCTAGTGCTTTATAAAGAAACCGGTTTTGGGGGGGGTGAGGGGGCGAGGAAGAGGTTCGTCTGTCATCTCACTCTTTAACGGCCCCTTCTACCCCATGGGCGAGTTTAGCCTGGACCTCAGGATTCCTCATCAGTCGAGAGGTCGGTAATGAGAAATACAGTACAAAAATCACTCCTAATTTTGGTTATTAAATAATTCCAGCTTTTCTACATCAACGTCTGCTGCGATTCAATAGCGTGATAGAAGGAAAATGGATTTTTAAAAATGACAGTTACAACAAGCAAAAATGTCACCCAAATCTAAATATCAACTGCCATATATTCATATTCTCCTTTGTCTCCCTGTAGCCCATTACAATGCTGAAAAATACACCAAAGCAACTGCAGTACCAAACTCTCCAATTTTTGGTGGGTGGCCAGCTCCATAAATTTGCATTTAAACAAATAAAATCCAGAACAGTGTAGTATGTCTTTTTTTTTTCTTTTTTTTTTTTTTTTTTCCCTGAGATGGTTCTCCAAGCAAATTTAAAGAGGCTCTGTCAGTTTAGGGACCACATTGCCGTCTGCTTTTTTTTGCCTTTTACGCGCTGCTGATGTAACGTAACTACTATAAACGCCAGAAATTAGAGAAAGTGGGAAGGGGTGAGGGGGTGGGGAGTTGTATTTTATTCTGTGTGTCCATTTTGTGGTTTTTATGGCGCTCCCTGCACAGTCAGGATAACCTGTTCCTCAGTGTCCCAGCCCCCATTGTCTCCAGGGATCTTTCACAGGGGCAGAAAAAAGAAATAATTAAAACGCAGAAGCTTTAAATTGCGAAGAACACTTGTGGCTTGGCTGCAACTCCCCCAAACTGCCCCTAGCTGATCTATTTTAACAGATGAAATTACAAAGTGATGGTGCCCCTTTAAAATGTGTTTCACCCATTAATATTCCAGCGTGCTTTGCTTACTGTGTTTATAAAATGCCAGTATTGAGGTTTCCCAGGAATTTCGAACCTATCAAGACAGCCGGTGCTGAGCACAGCCCAATCATTTCTAGACGAAGCCAGGATTTAAAATAAAATCAAAAACCTAGCAGCGCGGGTAGAGATGAAACCGAAGAGCAAAGTTGGGGCCGGGATGCGGAGGGGAGCCCCATCCTTATGGGTTCGGCACGACAAAGAGGGGCACAGCGCCCACCCCGGGGACCCCAGCTCCTGCCGGGGGCCGGGGGGGGCCGCCTTGTCCCTGGTTTTGCTGGGAAGAGGGTCACGACTTCACCCCCCGCTTGCAGACAAAGAAATTATCCCCCAAGTATGGGCGCCGGGGGTGCGCAGAGCTTTGGATGGGGCCCCTTTCCCGCTTTCGGCTCGACGCCATCCGGCCAAAAATTGATCCCGAAATTTGATGGTGCTGCAGTGAGGGGACTTTGACCGATAACCGGTCGTGGGGTTTGGTTCTCCTGCTTCTCCTCGTCTGAAGAGGAGCCCCTAAGCCCAGGTCCACGCGACCTGCTACGGGGTTCACCGGTGCAGAGGCGTCTACGGCATGTTCTCCTCTCCCCAGCCATTGGCTGTTCCTCAAAACGTTTGCTATATTTTCCTTAGGTTTCAGCGTGTCACAGTGCAGAAAGCTGTCCCTCCAACAAGTCTTTAAAATTTGCATCTTATTCTTACCTAATGGTAGTAAGAAATAGCTGGAAGAGTTCAGTGCTGAGATCCTAATTTCAGAAAGTCAAAACGTCGGCACTTAAAATCATAATTCACCCTATGCAGATTCCAGACTTCTTATTTTCTGAATTGAGTAACGAGCAATAATTTCTATTATTGACGTCTGTTTTTTTCAGGGTGGTCATGGTTTAACCATTTCTCCTACCTCTCTGAAGGAAAAGGCAAAGCAAACAGCTACCACATGGGGAAAGGTAGGTTTTTGCTTTACATCCATAGGGCTGATGCTAAACCTATACAAAGATAAAAACACAAATTGCCAGCGATAGCATTTTACTTTTTTTTTTTCAGCCAGAGAAACCAGAAGTCAGATTCCTATGGCCACATTTGACTTTCTAAAGAAAAGTGGCCACTTGTTTTGGGGTTTTTTTTTAATAATTCTGAGTTTTCACAGTTCTGACTGAAGTCAAATGAAGGGGTAAATGCCCAACGCCCTTGAAAAATAGTTCGGTTCCTGCAGTACCCTTTTCCTGTGCCTGTATGAACCCCCAGTACGAAAAAGCTGGCCCTCCCGCACAAAATAAGTAGATGACCCTACAAATGCTGCTCACACGCCCCAGCAATTTCAGCACACGAGTCAGAGTATGCAAAATCAGATCTCAAGCAAAACCCAAGCAACGAGCAGCAAAATCACCTTCCTAACGTCAAGTGGGGTTGCTACAGGTTACGGTTTTGGATTTGTAGGTACAGGATACGAAAATCAAGACATGAAAGTTTTGACTAACTTGTTCACTAACCGTATCTCAATGGTCACAAAACATAAAAAATTAACATTCAACTGGAAAAGATCTAAACATAGAGAGAGTTTCAAAAGTGTCTTTTTGTTGTATCATTTTATTTGCTATATTGCTCACTAGAACAATATTATTCTGTTTGTATTTAGCGTTGGTTTTATTGTCAAATAGTTACTCTTTCTGCTATCAGATTGCATGATTATTGTGTATTTATCCCTCCAGATACATATCATGAACATTTTCTTCTTTATTTTTATATCATTTATAGCTACTAAAATTTGGGATTTGTAGTTTCACATTGTCTTCATAGAACTGTAAGACACAAACAGGAATAAAAATAAAAACATACCTTTTCATCAAGCAGTCTGCTAACCAAAAGGAGAAAAAATAATCTTTGTATATTTCTAAATAGTCCTGTAGGAGTCATATACTTTTACTACGTGCTATATATTGTATAGTTTCTCCCTCTGTTATGACATCTCTGATTACTTAAAAAAAAAAACTTTCAAAAACGTTAAGGCACAAACCTTTGTATGGAGTACTTTTAGTATGCTTTTTATTCTGACAAGATTAATAATTATCCTATAAGCATGACACTGTTTTAAAATGTTGGTTTTGCTATGAGTTAGCATTGTGCATATGGGTATAAATGTGGAAAGAAAGGTTATTTCACAGCAGGGAAATGTATATTTAAACATTTTAAAAAAAAGGTAAAACGGTTTAAAAAGGGAAAGCGGGGGTTTTTTCCCCATCACAGTTCTTCTGAATTGAAAATATCTGTAGTGAGCTTCAGAAGGGCACTGGGCATTTGCAATGAAGACACGAGCTACTGAAATTAATGGGAGATAATTGGGGGAAGCGTAGCAAATGTCCCAGGGCTTTGGGCAAAAGTGGCCAGAAAGAGACCTGCTGCGTGGCAGGTGACAAGCGCCTCCCCTCCCCACCACCACCACCAACCCGCCTTCTTCCGTGGGACCTGCGACCAGCTCCTGGTGGCAACCAGGTTATGGACGAAGCCGACTTTTCCCGGCCTTCGACGAGACAGTTCCGAAGCGCTCACCGTCCCCACGACAGCCCCAGCCTCCCCCAGGACGCGCAGCTGCCCTCTTCGCGAAGCTCGTACGCATCCAGCACTTTCCATCGGTGCAAAGACACGGGTTTTGTTCAAAATGCCCGGTCACACGGATCCTACGTATCGCACGTAGCGACTGCAACTATTGCCGGCCGGGTTCCCCGGAGCCGAAGCGGGCAGGATCCAACCCTTAGATGGCTTAGGCGCAAGGGCAACGGGGGCCTCAGACCCAACTCCATCCGCATCAAAGAAATGCAAAAATCATCTCTCCGTTGATACTAAGGGCCAGTGGAGATACTCCAGAGAGTAAACCGAGGGCCAGATCCTGCTCGTTCCAACGAGACAAAACTCCAGGTGGCTTCAACGAAGGGGACAAGCAGGATTTGGCCCATCTTGAGGAGCACAAGGTTTGGTTTCCACAGGCTGAGCTGCACCTGGTCCTTGGAGCAGGGCAGTGAAACGCTGGAGTCAACAGACCTTGTCCCGAGGACGGAGAGGACCAAGGGCTACGTTTTCTCCCCGCTAAAACCGAGGGCAAGGCAGGCGGTGGCACCGCAATTTGCCCCCGAGCTTTAGTGCTGGGATTCAACCCTGCTACGCTCTTTCTACTAACTTTCCTTGCAGGAGTAATTTTTAAATAATGTAATGCCAAGTGCCAGAGGGCTCACTTTTTACAACATCAAGCTGAATCGTATCAACTCCCATTCTAAATTTAAAATACGATTGCATTACTTGACTTCATACTTTTTGTAAAGGTCCCGTTGTGGTGCGGTTTCACGAGGTATGAAAGCCCATGCAGGTATTACGGGCCATATCAGTTCATTTCATCTCATTAATCAGCTACTTAAAAATGTTTTCCTTGCAGCGCAGTAGAAAAATAAAATAAATGTTCTTTTTTATCATTTCCCAAATTAAATTCATATTCCATAATGACCGTATTTCATGTGCAAAATAACAAAATGTGCTTACATACCTGACTTCACTTCTTTCGTGAATTGCTTCATTTGTAAAATGCTGCATATAAAATTGGAACCTAAAATGAATTACTTGTTTTTTCTTGATATGAAACCTTGTTTAAGTTCACAGCAATTTTAAATATGATACATTTAAAATATTAATATTTCCCATATATTATTCACTGACTTTCAGGTTTCATCTCAAGTTAGTGGCACTTCATATTTCAAAGGAAGAAGTGTTTCTTTTTTTCAGTACTAATGTTCTATTAATCCACTTTGTAATACCATTCTGGTTCAGACAAATGAAATTGCACTAAATTGCTTATGCCAAGAATCATGCTAAAGTTGTTGGCATTATATAAAATTCCATATTCCATTACTATTTTATAAGTTTTTTTATCTCAGTGGCATCTTTTTAGGCATAATTCATAGCCCTGTTTAGTTAGGTCTAGAAGGACCAATATATACACAAATATTTTTATGCTGAGAGGGGGACGTATGTAGATATTGACAGTAAAGTCTGTAACTTAAGTGACTTTTGCAAGGCACCAGATGCAAACTCCCAGTGAACCACCTTAACAGCTTTTCCTTTATGAACATTTTTTATTTTGGGTAGTTTTCTCTTCCAGCATGTATTTCATCACACACGTGTATAAACACGCACGTACGCACACATACACATTTGTGAAAAATAAATTTGTGTGCGTGTAGAAATACTTGAAATGCCTCATATGCATATTATGCAACATATGCCATTCATGTAATCGTTATATATATAAATAAAATCCATTTTATAGATACGAATAAAATATATGAAGGAAGTCCTTAAAGGACCTATAAAGGCCTAAACGTAGACAGATTCTTCATCACATCCAAAGAACTGAAAGAACCGTGGATATAAAACAGAATCTTTTTATATGACCATGTATCTTTTATAATCTTTCCATAAAGTCCACATGGCCGCATAACTATTTCCAGAGATGCGGATGGAAGTTATACCTGGACAGGCTGAAAATCTTTAATGAGTAAAGCAGCATCTAATCCTATGAAATGCCTTTCAGGAGTGAAATAATTACAAAGCGCTGGAGCAAGAGTAGCAAACAGCAGTAAAATCACCTGTAAATAGATGTAAGGAACTATAAATATACCTCAGTATTTGTATAGTCGACTTTCTCTGACTGTCATCAAAATCAGATGTTCAGGAGCTAGAAATCCAACCCCAAGGAATGCAGATTAATACGTTTATATGAATATATAGCCTGTGCCTTAAACTTTAAGTTTGCAACATCGTTAATAATGTATGCTCCTGTTGTAATGCCTGGTATTTGCTCCCTTTGCAATTTAAAAAATCAGATTTTTTTTTTCTTTAAATTTGATCCAACTCTAAAAAAATAAATTGTGAAATAACTGATACAAAACCCTGTCACTTGTGAACACAATGAAATTATATGGAGAAGAGCGGATACAGGAGAGTCTCCTCCTCAGAAACAGAAATGAATGCCCTGTTCCTATCCGGTCCTCAAACGCCAGGATTTTGAAATATGAATTAGACCTCAAATGCAAATTAACCTCGGGGAGGGGGGGAAGAGGGGGGGAAAAAAAAAAAAAATCAGAGAGACATACCAAGTCAAACGCTCCTTTTTCTGCCTATCTTGTCCGCAATGGTAAAATAGGCTAAACAAAACAAGTGCACATCGAGATGGAGCCAATTAAGGAAAAGAAAGCGGGGTGGGGGGGGTCTGGGGGGGGGGAAGGCACCTTCCTGAACACACGTGGGGGTGGGAGCGCAGTATCCCACCGTACCTCCCTACCTTCGGAGCGTTCACGGGAAGACAACTGGGGTAAACTGGGAGCAGCTTTGGTTTTTGTCAGCCGCTTTGCACCCGGGGATGCGGGAGAGAAGGGGCGGGGGGGGGGGGGGGTAAAAAGTGCGGGGGGGGGGAATACCGAGCGAGGGTGCCAAACGCTATGGAAATGAATGGGGGTTTTGCGGGGGAGTGGTGGGGTTTGGTTGGTTTTTTTTTTTTTTTAGGAAAAGAGAAGGGGGGGGGGGAAGAGGCACCGGCAGTGCCGGGGTGAGCGGCTCCGCACACGCGTGGGGGGAGAAAAGAGTCGGGGGGGGGGGGCGCGGAGGGGCGCGGAGCGGTGCGGAGCCACCGCAACCCCGTGTCGGCGGGCGGGCGAAGGGGGGGGGGGGGGGCTCCAAATTGTTGGGGGGGGGGGATTTACGCGGGTGCGGGGCCGCCCCCTCTCCCCCCCCCCCCCCCAACCGCCCCCCCCCCCCCCCGGCTGCCTCACCGCTGCCGGCGGCTCCCAGCTTGGAAATGGAGACCAGCAACTCTCACCAGAGCTCCCCAGCATCCCACGGTCCTGAGGAAGGAGTTTGGGGCGGCTGGGGGGGGGGGGGGGGGGGATGTTTGAGAGTGACGGTGAGGCGAGGAGGAGGAGGAAGGAGGAAGGCTGGGAAGAAGGGGGTGGGGGGAGACGGCAGCTTCTGAAATGGAGCCAGCCCAAATGGGAGACTGATGCTGGAGAAGGGGCTGCGTCATTTCGGGGCTGGGAGAGGGCTCAGCTCTTCTTCTTCCTCCCCCCCCACCCCACCCCACCCGGGGCAGGAAAAATCCACGGTGGGGAAAAGGATAAACCCATCTTCGGTCTGCCTAGGGATGCCAGGAAAGAAAGGGGCAAGGAGGCGGGGGGGGGCGGCTGCCGCAGGGCGGTGGGTAGGATCGGGCACGGTCACGAGTGGGAGCTCCTCGGTGGGACCGGGTCCCGTGGGGAAGCGGGGGGGGGAATAGGGTCCCACGGCTGGCCGGGCGGGGGTGGGAGGAATGCTCGGTATTTATAACTGCAGGGAAAACTCGTAGCCTTTCCAAGAGTTTCAGCCGGGTGAGTGGAAATGCTTTCTGCCCCCCTTTCGCACTGGGGAGCACAGAGGTCTTTTGGGGGGGGTGGGAAAGCAATTTATTATTTTGTTCTTTTTTCCTGCTGGACGGTGGGGGTCTCTTTGAGCCTACTGTCACGTCCTACGGCTGCAATTGCAAACAAACTTTCCTTCTGCAGAGAGGAAGTAACTGAGACCGAGGGTCTGAAGCCAGCGAGTGGCCAGCGGCTACCCTGGCCTTCGCTAGCCCTTGCCAAGGGGCAGGGGAGGTGGGGGCCCGGCGCCGAGGGGCTCCGGGTGCAGCACGCTGCACGTCCGAGGCAAAATAACTGGCCTGGGAACACCTTCCCTTCTTTCAACTATGCCCACCCAGTCCAAGGCAGTTTCCTTCTGAAGTTCACCCCTTCAAAGGCTTTCTAAACTCAGCTTCAAATGCTCATGTCCGTGTTTGTGTGTTGGTTTGGGGTTGGTTTTTTTTTTAATTTCCCTACCGTCCCTGTGGTCTCAGCTTTAAAAAGCAAAGCTGCTCTTAGCGGGGCTGAGATCGCAGGTGCCGTCATGGAGGCCCATGGTGAGCGTCAGTAAAAAGCAAGAGAAAACAGAGTCCCCAGGCGAGATTACAGCACTGGTACACAACCATGTACAGCCTCGTCCCAGCCTTCTACAGCACCTGCCACAGCAAAGGTGGCGTAAAAATATTGACCATAGTCATTATTGTGATGTGCATATAGATTTTTAGCTTATTTTATGACTCTGCATGTGTGTATGTGCAATACATGTGCGTATGCACACACACACACTTACATCTATGTATAAGTATATATTCAATAGTGATGGGCCTGTTAAACTGAGCAGTGATTTCTCTCCTGCAGATAGATGTGTAATACACACACACAGTGATGATACCTAAGGTGTTTGGGGGTGGGGATGCATAATATCTTATAAATTTGAAGTTTTTATCAGGCAGAGCAGATTACTTTAAGCGTTCAATTTCTCAGCGATCCAATTTTATTAGGATTTACTATCATTTGTGCTGTGCATCCCTGGGGAAATAATGCTTTGATTAATGTAATCCTGGGCTGGGATCCGCCACATGCCCCTCTCCCAAGAGAAGGGCCCTGTTTGACAAACAAAAACAGAGCAGCAACTATTGCAATCTGCACTCACCTTTCGAAAGCACACAGACCCACGCACGCAAAAATCTAACCCCCTCCTTCCCCCCAACCCCAAATAAAGCAGCAGCATCTCAAAACAATGCGCGCTTATTCATTTGCACACAATGCCTCCGATTCAGCGTGGGCTGTACAGTCCAGCCCTCAACTGCACAGAGCCAGCCCAAAAAGGATCCTGCTCTGTCCCCCACTGGGAAGCTGAAGCATCTCTGGGAAGCTCAATGCCTCTCTGTATTTCAGGCTTTCCTTGGGCTCCCAACATTTCTGCTTCTTTGTTTCCCACTGCAGGCCTTGCCGCAAACCGATTTCCAAGTCTGCTCCTTCAACCCACCGGCAGCCCAGGGGCCCAAGAAGCTGTCCCTGCGAGGTTCCCTGGCACCCACCTGGGGGGACATGTACCTCTCTAAACGGGCCCTGGTAAGTGAATCACAGCCAGGCACTCTGCTCAGCTCACGGGGGGGGGACGACGACGACACCCAGAAAACAACCTCAAACAGAAAGTCTTGTCACATACATTTTTAAAGGGAAGAAAAGAAAGTATTCCTCCGCCTTTGGGGGTTGCTTGGGTTTGATCAGCTTTGTTCCAGCCAACCCCCCCCCCCTCGCCCCTTCTGTTTGTGTCAAAGGCTGGCAGGAACAATAGCGTTTAAACAGGAATAAACATGCCCAGATCAGAGCCCAGCCCCAGAGAAAGCTTTCCCTTTCTTTATATCCCTAGGTGAACTGGCCGGTGTTTCCCCCTTTTCCTCCTCCTCCCCTCTCCCCCCAACCCGACACCCGTCACCAGCAGCCCAAATAACAGTTTAATGTTGATTTTCTCCCCCCGCCTCCCGCAACAAAGCGGGTCCTACTACGCCTGAGAGGGACATCCAGCACTTGGGCCACTTTATTCCAAGTCCGGATTAATAAATCCAGGGGAAGGAGGAGGGGAGGGGGAATCTCCAAGCTGGAGATGAGGAGGGATGCGGTTTGCGCCGGGGTTTTCAATAAGACGCTGCTCTCTCCTTCGTGTTTACCCACTGACCCCCAATACGGTGACTCAGCGATTACCAAGCACTGGGTGTCTGTGTGTGTAAGGGGGTGGGTGGCTTCCCCCCCCCCCCCCCCTTCCTCTTTCTTTTCTTTCCTGATGAAAAACGATGCAATTACATTTCTGCATGCTGATCTGAGAGTTCAAATAACAAGCCTTAAACGCGTTATCAGGCGCTTGTTAAAGAAGGAAGGGGGGGGAGCAAAGGGAAGCGGGGAACAAATCTAGACGTATATGCGTCTGTGCATCCCCGGCTGTACGTGTACCTATATATGCGTACGCGTATACTTATCTATGGACGTAGATACATATTGAACTGAAAGACTGCTAGACGAAGAGCCAGGCTGTCGTTCGGCCTGAGTCCCCGCACCCAGGCAGCACCAATTTAAACCAGCACCAACCAACCGAGAGAAGGAAGAGGCGCAAATCACTCCGGGGAAAAAAAGTTATTTAGACGCAATCTTCGGATTTTCCCAGCGCAAACTGACTCTCCTACCCGGGCTTGATCCAGTTTTCCCGCTCCCCTTCCCCCTCCCACCCCGGGAGGGGGGGGATATCCATCCCTATTTCGTATTTTTTTTCCCCCATTTCCCGCCTGGGCGGGTGTTTGCTGGCACCTCGGCGCGGCCGCGGCCCGCTCCGCGCCCGCGGAAGGGTCGGCGGAGCGGGGGCCGCCCCCCCCCCGAGGCCGCGGGGTCCCCGTCGGGCTTTCGGGTCCCCGCCTTTGCCCCCCCCCCCCCCCCCGCCTCGCTTTTCTTCCCTCCCCAGCTCTTAGCAAGCGGCGAGAAATTGTTTCAGAAGTCGGATGGCGGGGCTGAATTTAGAGAGGGGAGGAGGGAATAAATGCGAGGAGATGATGAATAATGTTAACTTTTGACTGTAGGAGTCATGATGGAGTTGAGGGAAGCTGCAGGGAAATATGTCATTTAATCCCAGGGCTACCGAAATCCCTTTTATCAAGCATCGTGATGCTGGAATTACACTGCTGTATAAGCGACCGAGTACTTAAAAGTATGCAACATCAGGCAAATATATAGATTGGAGGAACGGGTGTAAAATGAACGCGCGTACAAACTAACCACACGACCGTGAAAACCCCAAGCGGATTAGATAAATATAAATACAAGTGCATTAAAAAAAAAAAAAAAAAGCACAGTGAAACTGTAGCTGCTGCATTCACGCAAGGAGAACAGACAGCGTGTGCATGTTTGTGTGCAATGCCAAAAAGAGCAGCCTTAAGGTTGACCTACTGCAATCTGCACTGAGCTCCTCAGACAATAGACAAGTTCAAATGTCAAAAAATCTAATAATAAAAAACAGAGCTGCCAAACTGCACGAACTGTTTTCTGGTGTATCACAATTATTCACCCTCTTATCCACTAAGAGACTGCCAGTCCTTATGCACGTAAAAGAAAATCTATGTAATGCATATGGATCTTTCTTTTTTTTTTTTTTTTCACATGTGAAACGCTATTGAGATGGCAAGCACGCAAATCAGAATGATATCATGTCTAATAAAAGCGGGGCTAAGGTTTTCACAGTCTCTTTTAAAAGACTCCAACTTGTAAATCCCCTTTTTATGTCGCTACATGCACAATTATTCTTATAAATAAAAATCTACATGTTCAAGGAGCTAGATTGGAACTATATATCCCTCTGATTTTAACGTCGGTGGGAGCATTAGGTTTCCATCATATGTAATGTGTCTACGTTGAGCTCAAGTCAACAGATAGATTGTTCCATTCATTTGGCAACTTTCATTACAGTCCGTGTGAGGTGAACCCTGAGCACGACACGTTGGGTAATATCAGAATTATGCAGCTGGGGAAGAAAGGACCCCTATTTTAAAAGCTATCTTGCTTTGCATGTGCAGTTCTGTATTATCGTTCTAATTTATTACAGAACGCGAAATGCTTTGTTATGCTCAAAACAATAAATAAGGTTCCGAGTGAAGCCTTCAGAATAAAAGGTATGGATAAATGATTCGCCTGCCTATTGTGTTTATCGTTATTATCGTCAGCCTTTAAAAGTAATCTGTATATTTCCCTATTTTCTCCAGATTGGTTAGTGTAATATCCCTAGTGCAGCTATCAACGTGGTCATAAGAACTATGAACTACAGTATGGGTAAGCTTGAAAAACCCAGAGCAGATCACATTAGCCAAGAACGCTACATATCTGGAAGCCAGTCAACTTCACGTTTTCAGCTGACTGCTGTATTATGCACGAATGTGTTTTACATATAGCAGACTGTATACGGAATATGTCTTTATGTTTAACATTTTAATTTGTAAATGCTAATTAGGCAGTTGGTCTCCACGGTTATATTAGTAGATACCTAATCCTTTCCCACTGTAAGCAAATGAATCCTAAATACGGTAAACATTCACTTTCTTTTCCCTACCTCCGCGACAGTATCGCTTCCACATCCATTTTCCAAAGGCGTCCGTTCGGACAAAATAGGCATTTATTAATAGAAAGGGGGTGGGAGAAAAAAAAAAAAATGCTCTCTGTAGCACTCTTACAATTAGGGTGCCACTGCAGGCACAGAGCCGGCGGTCCTGGCCGAACCCGACTTTTTCAAAAGCAGCCGGCAAAGTGAAGTTTTGCCGAATTAACTTGTTGCTCGTTTTAGCCTTGGGTTTTTTTTTCTGTTCGCTTGCGGGTCCCCCGAAGCCCGCTGCTGCTAACTGCTGCAAACCCACAGCAGAGGAGCTGCGCTGCTAACTCCTGGTTTGGTTAAAATACAACGCAGGTTACGCTTGGAGGGTTGGGGGGGGGGGGGGGGCAGGCGAAAACTAGGGGGAAATCCGCTCAATCCCAAAACCGGGATGCTGAACTTTGCCGGACTCTTTCAACTCCAAAACCCGCCCGCTTCAGAGGCGAGGGAAATGTTCACTAAATTACGGCAAATCTCAAGTAAGCGACCACGTTTCTGAGGAGAATTGCGCTCTGGAAATGTGTTTTACTAGTCTGGAATATTGCTAGTGCTTATTTCGCCAAATGCGGTAGGTGGAAAGTTTTGTTCATGTAAATATCTCAACCATTTTCCCGCACGGTCAATACACACGGAGACTTGACTCCGTTTTCCAAATGAAGACCCACGAACGCTTGAAATGAAAAGTGTACGTTCTTGTAGGTCGTTTTCTCTCTTTGATTACTTTTATCTCTTTTTTTTCTTTTCCTTTTTCTTTTTTTTTTTTTTTTGTGTGTGTGTGTGTGTATGTGTTAGCTTTTTAGGCGGGGAGTTCATCTTGCCAGGATCTATCATATTTATGGGCTGTGTGATTTCCAGGGCTCCAATTGGTCTTTCCTTTATGGAGGCAAGGAATAAAACTTTCCCACTCGCACGGAAAGTGCTGGGGCTCCAGCGCAGGGGAACAAAGTGGCTTCAAACCCACCCCCCCACCCCGGGGCTGCCACATTCCCCCCCCCCCCCAGAATCTCCTCCCCCGGGGCAGGGGGGGGGCTGCCCGGGACATCCCCCTTGCAGGTGCTTTAGGGGATGCTGCAGCCACGTTTGTCCGTCTGTGCCCAGCATCGTACCGGCGTGGGTCGGGGGGGGGGGAGCCGTGTTTAAGCAGGAATACCAGGAAAAAAAAAAAAAAAAAAAAATCTCACTCCTGTCTCCTCTCGCAACCGCTTAGGGAGGGACAGGGAGGAAAGAAGCGGGTGTCATGTCCTGTCCCGGACGGTCGCGACAACTTGTGCCCGGTGTGCCGCCGGTGTGGGCAGGGAGGGAGGCGGGGGGGGAGCCCGGCGCTGGCTCTCGTAGATAGAGAAGTCCGGGGGGGGGAGTGGCCAGCTTGGGGGGGGGGGGGGAAAAAGAGGGGAAAAAAAAAAAAAGCTACTTTTCCAGGTTTAATACGGCGATTAAATATGAAATGATGTCAAAAAAACCGAGTCTGTTTATTGCATCTCCAGAGGCTGGAGCGCCTTATTTGGACAAAAAATAAATAAATAAAAAAGCCCCCAAAAAAACCCCAAACCCACCCTGCGTGCCACCTCACGTTACCCCGTGCCTGTGTTTTAATTAGCTGCTCTCACTCCCTCGCAGGCCTCGGCTCGCTCGGGGGACACTTTTTGGGGGGCGGCCTTTCCACCGGCAGCACCCCCCCCAAAACCTCCACTTCACACCCCCCCCCCCTCCAACCACCACCACCGCCGCTCCGCTGCCGCCCCGTCGACCCCGGGAGTTTTGGGGCTCTCTCCCTCACCCGAGGTGCCTTTGGGGGGGGGGTTAAAGACCGGGGAAACCCGAGGTTCCCCCCCCCCCCCCGTCGCCCTCGGGCCCCCCCAAACCCCGGGGACGGGACGGGACGGGGCGGGGGGGGGACACGGACACGGGGGGGGGTGGCGGTTATGGCGCCCCCTGGCGGGCGGCCGCCGCCTCGGCGGAGCGCGCCGAAAGTTGATTTTGTTCAGCAAGGCGTATCGTATAAAATTAACGACGGCCAATAAAATTAGCTTACATGTTTCAACCGTAAAAGTCCAAAACAAAATAAAGCTAGTTTTAGTGAAGCTAAGAAGCTCTGGTTTGGCCCCGTTCTCTCTGGCTTGAACTGGGGTCCTTTTATCTAAAGCCCAGTGCACAAACATATAGCTTAATGTGACTAGTGTTCTTCCTTTTATTTCTTTCTCTATGGCAACCAATATGTTCTGCTCAGAAATGTTCCCCCATCAAGGAAACAAATGATCTTGAGGGAGCAGCTCTATACGGCATCTGTTCCGATGGAGCACACAGAGTTAACCCCAGTCAAAAGAGACGCTGGGCACGTCAACAAGAAGTGGAAAATGAGCGATTCTTCTCCCCCCCAAATTGAAACCTATACCTCCCTAGTTTTACAAGCCATTTTATTGATTTGACTATCGACCGTTTCCAAAGAAGTAACTAATTCTAGGAAATTACAATGATCATCAGCTATTGTGTGTCCAAAAGAGCAGCAACGCGGGGGGGGGGGGGGGGGGGGGGGGGCGAGGAGGGAAAAAAAAAATCATGCAAATAACACGGCAAAATTAAAATAAATGAAAGTCGCGTAATGGGATATTTAAGCCTCGGTAAAGTTTTCAGGAGCGGTATCTGGCCTACTAATTTCATCCTACATTATTTATCACATTATTTATCACACTGACCCAAACGCTATAAAAGAGTTTCAGATCATTAGCCTGCACCTCTCAATTAGACGGGATTCGGGGAAAGCGGAGAGACAGGCAAGACTGCCAGGAGAGCGAGCGAGAAACAAAGTGAAATCTGGTCTGTAATCCTCCAGCCCCAATCTCCTTGGAGAATAAAATGAAGGGATGTCCTGGTTAGTTTTGATTGATTATACTCTTTCTGATGGACTTTCACTACAGAGCTCTAGATGTTGTGCTTAACCGTCTGTTCCCTAGTTACGATATTAACCCTCTGCGTGCACCGCCGCTCCGCACCTTCCCCTGCCTCCCCCCCCCCCCCCCCCCCCCCCCGTGTCCGTGTCCCTCCGCACCGGCGCTCCCGGCAGGTGCCCGGTTCACCGGCCCCTGCCCCGGCCCCGGCCCCGGCCCCGGCCCCCTCCCCGCCCGCCGGGAGACCCCCCCCCGCCCGCTCCCCCCCCCCCCCCCAGCTCCGAGAAGCAGCCTTTGACAACAGCCCGCGTCTCTGCCTCTCCTCTCCTTTACAAATCTGTAATATTTTCGAGAGCTTTCCTTTTTTCCTTCCCCCCCCGGCCCCCCCCCCTTCCCCGAGTCCTGGTGTTACAATAATTAACAGTGCCCAGAAAAGTGAAGTAGTAACCAGAAAGACTTTCCAGCGCTGAAGAATTGCTTTGCTGCCTTGAGCTTTGGAATGAATCCATGCTTTTTATGTAATATTTCACTAAGGTGCTTTTTGTTGCTGGTGGGATTTTTTTTTTTTCCTTTCCCTTTCCCTTTTTTTTTTTTTTTTTTTTTTTAAGCCGGTTTCCTTCCAGGCAGTTGCCATGGGTTTCCCTGTCTTGTCCTAAGCTTTTGAAAATATACATCCAGAAGACTTTAAAGAAAACAAAAGTAGATAAAAAAATGTAAAACACTTACCGGTCATACTTCCAGGATTTAGAGATTTTTTTTTTAATTTTTGATTTTAATAAGGTGACAGGGGGGAAAAAGCATGTTCTCAACTCCAGCGAAACGATCCATGTTAAGATTTTCCTTTGCACTGACTCCACTAAGCCCCGCTCTCCACTAGTCTATTATTTTCACCAAAATATATGAAAATTTATGCAAATGAAAATCAGCACTAACTGTTCTCCCCTTGTTATACTTTGGATTTTTTTCCAGACAAAACAATCACACTCTGCAAGGGAGGGGGTGGGAAGAGTTGGGGAACTAAGTTGGTTGGGTTTGTGTGGTTTTTTTTTTTTTTAAATAAAAGACATTACTCCAGCTCGAGCTTTATTTTTTGTTGTCGCTGTTATGAGGGTGTACTTTTTTTTTTTTTATTTGGGGGGGATTTCTTCCCCCCCCCTTCCTTTTTTATTAAGAAAGTAGATCTGTTTGCAGAGGCGCTATCACGTTTCATCAGGCCACCTGAGACGGCTTTTGAAAGCGTGTACTGTGAAATTCATAGCAGTAATTTAGACAAAATCCTCACTGTATATTAATGAAAGACGGCCCCATGGCACCGTTCCTATCCTCCCCATTCAGTGTAAACAAAACCACGAGACTCACTCGGTTTTTGAGCCTGATCCAAGCAAAATCGGCTGGAAAGGAAAACATGGGGTTCTGGCACTGACTATTCAAACGTCTGCACCTGGAGATCTCAGATTTATTCAATGAAATCTGTGTTGGATCTTTTATATATAAAAAAGAAACCTTTGGAGGACGCATGGGAACAAAAAAATAAAAAAAATATACAGCTATAATCGTTATGTTTGGGGTTTAGTTACCAGTGCCCTTCAGATCCGTACGCTTCACTTTAATGGTTTTTTCTAACCCGACCCACCGTGGTATTTTTTTTTTTTTTTTTTTTTTTTTTTTTCCCGTGCCAGCCGAGGGGGCTGCCCGGACCCCGAACACCGGCTCCCGGAGCGGCCGGCGGGGCCGGCTCCGCGGGCGCTCCGCGGGCGCGGAGAGCGGGACCGCAGCTCACCGCCTCCCGGAGCCAAATCATTCAGCGTGCGGAGGAGGGCCCGGGGGGGGGGGGGGACGGACGGAGAACACGCTCCCCATTTCAACCCCCCTTTTCCCTCCGCGGGCCCCCGCGCATCCCACCGTTAAGGGGAGAACGGGGAGACCCCGAGCAGCGCCGCGTCCCCTCGAATGTCCGACCGGTGTTATTGCACCGCCGGTCCCCCGGGAGCGTTCAATTTGCCCTTGTTTTTGTTGCCACTTTCTCTTTTTTTTTTTTTTTTTCTTTTTTTTTTTTCCGTGGTTCACTGAGGTTGCCTGTGCGCGGCGTTTCCGCTCGGTCGCATCTCTCCCCCCCCCCCCCCCAACTCCCCCCTCCAGGCTTTTTCCCCCCGCCTCCCTTAACCCTTTCGGCTGGACGAAGAAATAATACAACGTTTCATACCGCGGGGCCGGCTCCCTGCGAGACACCGCGGCTCGCCGGGCCAGCCCGGTCGCCCCATCCCTTTCCCCGACGGGGGGGGGCCCTTCTCCGGGACTCCCGGGATCGACCTCCCGGCGGGAAGGGCTGCCGGGGGGGGGGGGGGCGCGGACAAAGACGGGGGGGGGGGGAGGAAGGGTTTTGGGTGCCCCGGGGGTGGCACCCCCGCCCAAACGCCCTTCCTACCCCCCGCCCGGCTTCGGCGTCGTTATTATTATTAATTATTATTGTTATTAATTATTACCGCTGCACACCCCCCCCCCGTGCCGGAGCGGCCGGGAGAGCTCCGAGGTGCGTGTGTCTGCCGGGCGGGAAGAGTTAAGAGGCGGAGGGAGGAGAGGAAAAGAGGGAGGAGGGATGGAGAAGGGAGGGATGATGGAGGGGGGGGGGTAAAGGGGGGGGGGCACTTCCAGCTCCGACGCCACTTTTGCCTAAATTAAAAAGCAGCCAATCGGAACGGCCGGAAGGGGGGCCGAGCGGCCGGCGGCGGGCTGTCCATCACGGGGCGAGTAGCCAATCGGCGTGGGCGGCGGCGGCGGCGGGGCCGGGTCGTGGCGGCGCGGGAGGCGGCGGCGGCGGCGGCGGCGGCGGGCAGACGGCGGGAGGGAGGAGGGAGAGGAGGAGGAGGAGGAGGAGGAGGAGGAGGAGGAGGGAGGGGAGGAGGGCGCGGGCACGGCCCGGGAGAGGGAGGCGGGGAGAGGCGAGCGGCGGGACTCCGGCACCGCCAGTGCGCGCTGCCAGCCCGGCAGCCAACTTCCCCGCTGGAGTTAGTGTATAAAGGATACCATATATGCACACACACATACACACACCTCTCCAGCAAGGCGCTCCTCCTCCGCCTCCTCCCTCGACCAACTGCTGGAATTAAAATAAAAAGCAAAACAAACACCAAAAAAAAAAAAAAAAAAAAAAGCCAACCAACCAACAAAAAAAAAAAAACAACAAAAAAAAACAACAAACCAAGCGAGAGAGCGAGCGAGCGGGAGAGGGAGAGAAACAATTCGCGAGGTAACGAGAAATTTCAACTTTTTCTTTTTTTTTTTTTACTTTTTTTTTTTTTTTCCAACCGCCTAAAGGAAAGGTAGAGAGAAAAAATGTCTTATCCAGAGCGTGACTCTAGCAAGAAGGCTCCGGCAGGACTCTTGTTTCAAAGGGGACAAAGTGCTCCAGCAACAGCACAACTTTGAGAAATGCATCATCACCACCATCACCACCATCATCATCACAGGAAGTTTTCTTAGGACACCAACAAAACTTGCAAATAAAAGAGCAAAAGGAGATCGAGGAGCCGAGGAGAGAGAGAAAGACAGAGACAGAAAAAGGAAAATATACCCACACACAAAGCCTTAAAGGAAGAAGAAAAGGAAAAGTTTCACTCCGAGAGGGGAAGGCTGAGAGGTGGAGATGTACTCCTAGGGGAGCGGAGGGGAGAAGGCACGGGGGCTTTTTGATCCCCCCCCCCCCCTCTTTTTCGCTTTTTAGCCTTTGTTTGGTTTCCTCCCTGCGAGCAGCAAACTCGGGCGAGAAGGCGGCGGAGGAAAAAAAAAGACATGTACAGCTAAATATTTCTCCTTTTTTTTGGGAAAAAAAAAAAAAACCAAGCAAGCGGAAAGCAAAGCCAAGCGATTTTAAAAAGAAAGAAAAGGAAAAGGAAAAAAAAAAAAAAAAAAACCAAAACCCAGGCGAAGCGAGAGAGCCGGCGGGGCTGCAAAGAGCTCGCCGCAGGAGCGGAGCGGAGCGGAGCGGAGGCAGGACGGCCGGCGGACGGGCGGAGGAGAGCGCGCCGCGGAGCGCTAGCAGGTGAAACCCCGCGCCCCGGCGCCCCGGCGAGGCTGGGAAGGCGGCGGCGGCGGCGGCGGCGGCGGCGGCGCGGGCGGCGGCCCCGGCAGCGGCCCCGGCAGCGCCGGGCAAGGGCGCTCGCCCGGCAGCCGGCGGCGGCGGCGGCGGCGGCGGCGCGGCGCGGCGGCGGCGGCGGCGGCGGCGGCGGCGGCGTCGCGGCGGGGGCGAGCGGCGGCGGGCGGCGGGCGCGGGATGGCCGCGGCCACCTCTAACCCCTACCTCCCCGGCAACGGCATCCTGGCGGCCGGCTCCATCGTCCACGCCGACTCGGGCGGCGGCGGCGGCGGCGGCGGCGGCGGCGGCGGCGGCGGCATGCAGCCGGGCAGCGTGGCCGTCACCTCGGTGGCGGGCGGCTACCGCGGCGACCCGGCGGCCAAGATGGTCCAGAGCGACTTCATGCCGGGCGCCATGGCCGCCAGCAACGGCGGCCATATGCTGAGCCATGCCCACCAGTGGGTGACGGCCCTGCCCCACGCCGCCGCCGCCGCCGCCGCCGCCGCCGCCGCCGCCGCCGAAGCGGGCTCGCCCTGGTCCGGCAGCCCCGTGGGCATGACGGGCAGCCCCCAGCAGCCGCCGCCGCCGCCCGACGTCAAGGGCGGCGGCGGGCGCGACGACCTGCACTCGGGCGCGGCGCTGCACCACCGGCCGCCCCACCTGGGCCCCCCGCACCAGGGGCACCCGGCGGCCTGGGGGGCGGCGGCGGCGGCGGCCGCCCACCTGCCCGCCATGGCCGGCGGGCAGCAGCAGCAGCAGCAGTCGCTCCTCTACTCGCAGCCCGGGGGCTTCACGGTGAACGGCATGCTGAGCCCCCCCCCCGGCGGGCAGAGCCTGGTGCACCCGGGGCTGGTGCGCGGCGAGACGCCGGAGCTGGGCGAGCACCCCGGGCACCACCACCACCACCACCACCACCACCAGCACCCCGGGCACCACCCGCCGCACCACGGCGGCGTCAACAGCCACGACCCGCACTCGGACGAGGACACGCCGACCTCCGACGACCTGGAGCAGTTCGCCAAGCAGTTCAAGCAGCGGCGGATTAAGCTGGGCTTCACCCAGGCCGACGTGGGGCTGGCGCTGGGCACCCTCTACGGCAACGTCTTCTCGCAGACCACCATCTGCCGCTTCGAGGCCCTGCAGCTCAGCTTCAAGAACATGTGCAAGCTGAAGCCTTTGTTGAACAAGTGGCTGGAGGAAGCCGACTCCTCCACCGGCAGCCCCACCAGCATCGACAAGATCGCGGCGCAGGGCAGGAAGAGGAAGAAGCGGACCTCCATCGAGGTGAGTGTCAAGGGGGCCTTGGAGAGCCACTTTCTGAAATGCCCCAAGCCCTCCGCCCAGGAGATTACGAACCTAGCGGACAGCCTGCAGCTGGAGAAGGAGGTGGTCAGGGTTTGGTTTTGCAATCGGAGGCAGAAAGAGAAACGGATGACCCCCCCGGGGATCCAGCAGCAGACCCCCGACGATGTCTACTCCCAGGTCGGCACCGTCAACTCCGACACGCCGCCCCCTCACCACGGACTGCAGACCAGCGTGCAGTGAGGGGCACCGCGGGCGGGCCGGGGCGGAGTGGAGGGGGGGGGGGGGCCCGGGGGGACGGTGGGGGGATGAGGGACGGGACGCCGGGGGGGGGGGGAGCAGCGCGGGCCGGGCCGGGCCGGGCCCCGCCACCGCCACCGGCCCCGGCCCCGGCCCCGGCCCCGGCCCCGGCGCGCACACCCGCACGCTGACACGGACACACTCACCCGCACGCACACACACACACACACACACACGTACACGTACACACACACACGATCCAGGCTCGTTCAGACTGCTTGTGTTTATATATATATGGATATATGCGTGCATCTATATATATATAAGGTCGATACCGATAGGGAGCGGTGGAGAAGGTCGATCCGAGCGAGAGCGTTTAGACCGTGTTGGGAAAAAACGGGGTGGAGATGCGTAATGCACCAAAACTGCAGATGTGCCGGGGGGTTGGTTGTGGGGAGAGGGCTTGGGAGGGTGGGCTTGGGCTTTTTTTTGCCTTTTTTTTTTTTTTTTGCCTTTTTTTTTTTTTTAAATTGCTATTATTTTTTATTTTCCGCTCTCCGAATTAGCCCCCTCTCGCAGCGAGGAACACCACTGACGCCTGCACCTCTTCTCTCCCCTCCTCCCCCCCCCTCCCCGCACTCTCCCCCCTATCCCCAAAAGGGCTCTCTCCTATGAATCACGGAAACTTTTTTCCTCCTTTCTCTCTCCCTCTTGTTTTGGTTTTATTTTTTTCTTTTTCCTTTCCTTTTCTGTTTTGGTTTGGTTTTTTTTGGTTGGTTTTTTTTTTTTTTTTTTTTGAATGGGAGCAATCGAAAAAAAAAGGGAAGCAGAAGCAAAATAATCTGGTTAATCAGAGGGTGCCTGCTGCATTCCAGCACCCTGTTTTTCTTGGCCAAACGGTAGAATTTTGGTGCAAGGCAGACATCCACTCTGAAAACATATATATCTATATATCTATATATTCTGCAAAATGAAAGGGGCCACTTTTTCCAGGAAAAAAATAAAATAAAATATGCACACAGCACTAAAAACAAGCAGACTGCATAGGGAAGCAAATACATATATATATATTTATCTATATATATAGGTATAGCTATAGAACAAAACTATGGAAATAAATGCCCGCACGCCGAAAAACTGACCCTGAGGAGAAAGGGGGGAGGGACAGACGCCGGGGGGAGGGGGGCAGAAGGAGAGGTTGTTGGTCCCTAAAGTTCGAGCTCTGTAGAAGGACTTTGCATGAATTAAGGGAACCAGAGAGAGAAAGGGAAATAATTTAGGGCTGTCAAAGTCCTGCTCCTGACGGCTGCCAATCATCATGGAAGAGTCATAAAAAAAAAAAAAAATCCACTGCTAATATTTTTTTTATTAATATTTTTATTTTTTATTTCTGGACTGATTCAGATAAAGGGATTTAGAAGGACTGAGCATCTGCAGCTGCACTTATCTGAACTTCTCCTCTCCTAAATCCGTTGCCAACTTTGATTGAATGGGTGCTGTGGATGTGATTATATAATACTGCCATTTCCAAGCAGTGTTTTTGGTAGGTTTTAATAAACAGACTTTTCAAAAAGACGGCAATATAGAATTGTTAGATCCGTTGTTGATCTAAAAAAAAATTTGCTTTATATTTTCATTAAATGACTTCTTTTAATATTTTATTCAGAATACCTATGAACTGCTGCAAAACGGTAATTTATTTTTTCCCCAGATCTTGTATTACGTGTTTTTTTCAGACGAGCACAAATCAAAATGAAATGAAAATATGGACAGTTGTTAGGTAATAAGGGTATCTTTTGATGTGATAATTTGATTGTAATTTAATTTGAGTAGTGATTCCGTAAGAGCTGATTGAGAAAATAAATTTGTTAGAATGAAATAGTCTGTGTCTGATGCATAAACGCTGTGTCAAAGAAAAAAAAAAAAAAAAAAAAGTTCTCTGGAGGGAAATACTGCAAATGCTGAAGTGAGAGGAGTACCCAGGGTCCGACCTGCTCTCTGCAGCCCCCCCTCCGCCTCCCCCCTCCCCGCCCTCCAGCATCCCGGCCGCGGGGCTCTGCCGGTCCCGTCCCTCCGCCGAGCAAAGGTCCAGCGCCTCTCCCACCCACCCCACGGACCCCCGTGTCGTGGGGAAGGATAGGCGAAAATTAGGGATGAGCGAAAGCCACCTTCCCCCCCCTCCCCAAAAAAAAAAAAAAGGGGAGGGGGGGCTGTGTCCGTTCCATTTTGGTTTGCACCTCGGTGCAGAGAGCGGGGATGTTTCCAAAAGTTCCTTTTCAAACTCGGGGGAAGGGGGGGGGGGGGGCGAAGAAGGGGGGAGGGAGGCTAAGCTATCATTTCTTTTGACGCATTTTATGTCTGTATAAATATTTGTATTTAATTTATAATTGAAGGAGAAGGTACTCTTTTTTTTTTTTTGCTTTGTTTTCCCCGAAAGGCTCTATAGAATAATACTTCCAGCATCCTACGTGCGGTCCGCCTAGTTCACCGTTTCTGTTGTTGCTGTCGCTGTTGTTGTTGGTTTAGGGTGGTTTTTTTCGCTGGGGTGTGAAGTGCTGTAGTCTAGTTTTCTCCTCCGCTCTGCCCTGCCGTACCTTCTTTGCAAACACACGCGTGTGTCAGTAACGTTGGGGATGCCAACAGAGGCACTGCCTGGCCTGTCATATTTATCCGCTATAATTTATTGCAATATAGGGACAAGTGAATGACCGTTTCAACTCTCTTCTTTTTGAAGCGGGGAGGTTGTGGGAACTAGAGAGCTGCACCTAACGCCTCCGCCCGCCCCCGCTGATAGTCTACGGGAGAAGAAGGTTTTCTTTTATGATCCATCTCGTCCGTGGCTCCTTCCTCACCTTCCTCTCCCTCCCCTCGTCCGCGTCCTCTCCCCCCCTTACCCCCCTCCGTCCCCGCCGTAGCTTCTCTACGTCCTATTGAGGCAGGGGTTAAACCCCCCGAAAAACTGCTGTAGGAACAACAAACATTTCTTCCTTTCAGATAGGCCTGGTGTCGGTCCATAAATCAAAGCCAACCTGAGAGCCGTGCACCGGGATGCATTATTTTAACACCACCTCGTAGTAAATATCACCGTCGGTTTGATTTGTGAAATCCGAAAGGCCCTACTGACACGGAGGGGAAAAAAAAAAAAAAAAAAAAAAGGGCGGGGGGGGAGAGGGGGGAAAAAAAAAACCCAAACAAAACCAAACCACAAAAAAACAACAAAGGGAAAGAAAACCCGAAAGGGTAAAGGACGCTCTTTTCTTTTGTTCCTTGGAGTAGGAGCTCCTGGCTGGTTTTGCAGCTGGGGGGGGGCAAAGGCCGGGTGCGGGCAGGGTTGGCAGCGCCGGACCCCCTCCTCCCGGTACCGGGTACCGTTAGGAGGTGAGGTGGGCTCCCCGTTTGGTACCCACGAAGGGGAGAGGTTTATTAGAGACGGAGAAGGTCTGTTGAAATTTGGGAGCGGTGGTCGGTTCCCGGCTTTGGATGGCAACAAAGGGTTTCGCGTTGGGCTTCGCACCGGTGTCTGCGAAAAGGCAAACCTTTTGCGGGTTGCTCGCCTGAAAAAAAGCTGGGGTTCAGGCTGGGGGGGTAACGTTTGGGCGGAGGGACTGGCAAAACGTGGACTTGTTATGCACAAAAAGTGAGGCCATGGGCGCTCCCCCCCCCTCTCCCCTCACTCCCCCCCCCCCGCCCGCCCCCGAGAAACTGAAGCCTTTGAATGTATTTGGGAATTTCAGGGTTGTGAGGCTATGAGATAGCAAGAGGTAGATAATAAGTGAGAGGGTTTGCGCTTAGGGTTATATTGTTACACGTGTAAATAATGAAAATATTGTTATATATCGCCAGATCTCTTAATGAATTTAGTAATTGTATTCATTTATAATATCAGCGTTCTGTGCTTGGTGACTGAGTCGGCATCGTCTTCCTTACTCTTTTTTTTTTTCTTTTTTCTTCTTTTTTTTTTTCTTCTTCTGCCTAAAGGAAAGCCAAATGTTTTACAAAGTTATGTTTGATCAGTCTGGGTAATCCCGAGATGTGATTATTTATAGTTTGCGTTTTCATATCCTGCGGTCCTCTACTACGCCCCAGTCTTCTCCCTCACATCCCATCCTTCCCCCGTCGAGTCTGTACACAATAAATCATTTTCAGGTGTATTTGAAATAGTCATCTCACTGCTGTTGATGCGCATATTTCCCGGAATTTAGCAAAGAGCTCTCCCTTGGTTTAAAAACGCAGCGGTTCCTATCGGAAAGTGATCTTTACAGAATCCTTATGCTTTACTGTAGTGACTCGTGTTTGCACATTACAATGCTCATAACTTGTTTTGTATGAATGGTTTTAAATGGAACGTTCAGAGAATAATTGGTTCTACTATGAAATGCAGTATATACTATTGATAATTTTATCAATAAGTGTAATATTTTCAATAATTTTAACAGCTCAGTTTGTTTTTTTAAATTATATATTTGTAAAATATTTATCCTGTTGAAAGCAACAATATATTGTTGTATTTATTCGTTTATTTTTGTAATAAATGATCGACACCTTCAAGCTACAGCCAAATCGATACTTCTATACATTTCTACAGGGCTACCTTTTTTTGAGGCGCTTGTTCGGATTGGCACAAGAGTGTAAAGATTACCTCTGTAACTGGCAGGCTTGCAGGACCCAACTGTAGGCGTGAGCTGCTTCGCCACATGCACTTTACTTTGCTTAAGTTCCCGGGTAATTAATCAAACTCTAAAAAGGGACGCAACAAGTCCCGGCCTCGGAGGCAGGCGTGGAGCGGGCGCTTTAGGACAGGGACGGATTTTGCTCGAAGCAGGGATGGCGAGGAGGATGGCGAGGAGCTCGGTGGCCCCGTGGCGAGCGGGCTGGCTGGCTGGAGGGAGCGGAGGAGAGAGATGCAGGGAGGTGGTGGTTACCCCACCGGTATTTTCAGTTGCAGTTTGCAATAATGGAGCGGGCGCAGCCTTCAATAGCCGGCGGGGGGGAGAGGGGCGAGGGGGGGCGGCCAGCGGCCCCGCGGTATCAATGACACAGCAGTAGGGAGCTTTTTTTTTTTTTTTTTTTTTTTTTTTGGCCGAGAGGCTTTGGCGAGACAAAAAGCCAAGGGGTGAAGGCCGAGCTGGGGCGGGGAGGAGGGGGGGGGGGGAGGAAGGCTGGCCGCCGATCCCGTCCTCCCCGACGCCAAAGGAGCAACCGGGGCTGCGGGGGGCGCCCACGGGGACGCGCCGTCGGGGACGCGCCGGCCACCCCCCCCCCCCCCCAAAAAAAACCCCAAAAAAACAAAAAACCACGCTTCCCCGAGGGGGGAGCGGCTGTGGCAGGGCCCGTTCCCCGCCCCGCGTGGGGAAACGGGGTGTACCGCCTTTCCCCACGCGTGGCTGGCCGGGCCGGGGTAGCACCGACGGGGCGGGTGACCGACCGCGTTCCCTTTGCCGCGGTGGGGCGGCCCGGGAGGCGGAGCGGGCCGGGAGGGGAGGTCGGGCCGGTGCTCCCGGAGGGGGGGGGGGGGGGGGGGGGGGGGGGGGAACGGGGGACGGGGACGGAACCGTCCCGGGGCGGCGGGCGGCCCCGGGGGGAGCCGGCGGTCGGTGGGTCGGTCGGTCGGTGGAGGCGGCGGCAGCTGCTGCGGGTCCCACAAGTTGTTTTCCTCGTGGCGACCATTCAGCAAAACGCAGGATCCTTTCTCCAAGATTTAAATTTCGCGGATGAATTACCATACAGCGGTTGCTTAGCAACTAAATTCAAGCCGGGCTAAGAATATGCAAGCTTTTTGTATTCTCATTAATAAAAATGCCACTCTGACACAGCAACCTGACTTTGGATCACTGCAACTTCTGTAAAAGCCATAGGAGAATACAAACCGGCTCCTCCATTTAATTACAGATCAGAGTGGCTTGAAATGTGATGTTTTGTTAATCTATCTTCCTAAAAGCGATGTAAAAAATAACGGCTTTTCAAGAGCAGTGGAAAACTACTTTTTTAATGGAGCTGTCTCCTGGTGCTACTGATGGCTGTAAAGCGAAACCTTTTTTTTGAGTCACACTTTCAAGTAGCATCCCCCCTTCCGCTCTGAGTTTCCTGAAATCAAAAAAACATTAAGACATTTGGAGCCACAGGAGGGGGAAAAAAAAAAAAAGAAAAAAAATGAAAAGAAAAATAAATAAGCTGCAGCCGCCCAGCGCATTAGAGAGGCGAGCATCGCTCAGGAAAGGGGGGATTCAAAATGTCAAGGTGCAGCCCCAGCCAGGCACAGCCCCACGATCCGGGGTGCAGCCTGTCCTTGCCCTTGCTTGCGCCGAAATGGCTCTCTTTTGGGCATAAAAGTGCGTGGGTACTTCGGCTGGGGAGGGCAGGAGAGAAGCCTTCGGGGACACCTTGTTGAATGTTTCTCTCCAAAATTTATTTCCCCTTCTGCTAACATTTACTTTACATTGCTCTTAGATCGGTGCAGATAAGAGCTTGGCGGTAGATTCTGGCATCATGCACCCAATCTCGTATATATGGGAGAATGACCTCATCAGAGGAGGACTGTGTGTATAGATAGCATTATTTAAACATAGACTAGACACCTACATATAAATCTATATATAAAGCTGTGTGTGTATGAGAGATATATATATATGTGTGTGTGTGTGTGTATATGCCTTTAGCAGTACCAAAAAACTTCCCTGCCAGCCCCGAAGCCTCCAGGCAGGGCTGCCTTCCCCCGCAGCGTTTTGGGGGGGGTAGGTGACCCCTCTCTGGAGGGCAGGAGCCCTCGGGCACGGCAGCAGCAGCAGCACAAGGTGCTGGCAGCCGGGGCTGGAGCTGTCTCTCTCTTTTTGCCTGCCATGTTGTGTGCGGGCAGCTGCCTGCGGGAAGGGTTAGCCTTTGGGATGGGGCACTGGCTGCTGGGGGCCGCTGGTTGCTTTTATTTATGGCTGGGCGTTTGGTTGCGGTGCTTTTTTTTTTTTAGCAACAAAGAGTTAAATCCAAACTTTCTTCTCCCCTCTCCCCCTTTTTTTTCTTTTTTTTTTTTTTGACCCCTTGATAGTGCTAAAATTGAGCCTGTATTGTACAAACCCCAAGCCACGTTAAAAGTTCAGGCGTGTGGGTTGGGGGTTTTTTTCCGACGGGGTTTGTCTGCAGGAGGGGAAGGGGAACTTGGAGGTCTGTCCGAGCCGAGCAGGTCACTGAGGAATCAGGGGGTCCCCCCTCCTCCCCCCTTCTCTCTTTCTCTTTTAAGGTTTTCTTTTCTCCCCTGAAAGGGGGAGGATGGCTTGAAGGGGGGTGGTCGAGGGGGGTAGGCATTTTCCAAACGTGAGTTTGTGATGGAGGGAGCTCGCTCTCTCAGCAGGATTTAGTCTCTACTCACTTTAAAACGTAGAACAGCGGAAAAAAAAAAAAAAAAAAAAAAAATTCCCATATAACAAATACCAAGGGAAGAAAGGCAGTGAAGTGAGAACCTGTGAAGACTAGAGTCCCCCTGAAACTCAGGCTCACCCAAAGCTTTAGCAGAGTGTTTTGCTTCTCTCCCCGATGGTTATAGGTTGAGCATCACAAGGCTACAGCATAAATAATCACGTTCCCTTCCATTTTGCATCTCTCTCTCTCTCTAACAGAGTTGAGATTAAAAGCCAAAATCCGAGCACAGCCCTTACAGAGCGGTTGAATTGTGCCAGTACATATGTTTCCCACTCACGTGTTGAAAACTGTACCTTCAAACATAGGCTTGTTTCTGATAGCTTGCATTTCTTCAGCTACAAGGGGAAAAAAAGCTAAACAGAACTTTTCTGAATTGTTCCTATTGCTCACATCAGTGGGGTGAAAAGGCAGCGTTACATCAGCTCGATACCTTCAATGCAAACAGGGAAGGTTTAGCAAGACAAGCTCACTGGCATACCACAACGGAGATCTTTATTTTTGAGTTGGGGTGGTTCGAACCAATTCGACACCAGTACCGAGCACCACAAAGTATTTGGTTTGGGAACAAACTTCCCTCCGCAGTAGCGTGAAGCGGATGGCTGCTCCTTGATGCCAGATGCCTGGTCACTCCGAGTGTCCCCTCGCTGCCTTTCTTGCAAGGCGCGCGATACAGAGGAGAGTTTCTACCCACAGGGACGGTGCTTTCAGATCAGACCGCTGCGCCATGCCCTCCAAAGTCCAGGCACGGGGTCCCAGCAGAATTATTTCTTCCTCAGAAGGAGCCTGGGATGAGGAGGGGGAAAATGGATTAGAAAGGGGAAACCAGCTGGGGACTGTTATCCTCACTGGTAGTAGGCCTGCTCTTAAACACAACGTCAAGGCACCGAGATAGGCGTGTGAAATGACAAAGACAGGCGCTATTTCTTCCTGAGGTCCACGTTGAGTGGAGAAAGCCAAAGGGTTGTTGACTGCCTTGCGACCGGGGCCATCCTTTCAAATTGAAATGAATTGATTTAAAAAAGCAGGGACTGGCTAATGGGGAACCGCATGGCTGCTATATTTATGTGCATCAAACCGAAATTTAAACAACTTGAGGCAGTGTGGGCTGTATTAACGTTTTATATATAGTAACCTTTTTGTTATTAGTTTTGGAAATGCTTGGTGCTACTTCCCTGCCAGCGCTCCATAGAGCTGACTATACAGCATTCAGTCCGCGCTACAGTCGAGCGGGAACTGTTTGCTCAACAACTCCAGGCTCCATTTCCAACTGGAGCACTAACGTACACCCTGAGCTGGTGGCGTAAACCCAGGTAGCCCGATGCGTGCAGACCAATTCACCGAGCAGGCAGCTAAAATACAAAAAGCGAGCGCGTGGCTGTAGGGGAGGTGTGGGCTGGAGGGTCTTCTGAGTGGGTTGGTTTGGTTGTTTGGATTTTTTTTCCCCCCTCTGTGTGAGTGCTGGCGAGAGCCAGAGGACGGGGACATCCTCTGAAACTCACTTTGGGCTCGTCTCTCTACCTCCCCTCCAAGTTTGAGACATTGCGAGTATTTACCAAGTACAAAAGAAATGAGAAGTGCTGGGTATTGATCATTATTATATCCCTTCCCCGACAGAAAATGGGCCCAGGGTAGCAGAGCTGAAACTAATCTTTCTAAAGGGGAGGGGGGGGAATGGTTTGGTGAAGAATTGTGCTGGAGTAACATACGTTTCTTTCGTCTTCTGGAGCTCTTATTCAAAACAGGGGCCCATCCGCCCGAGTGGGACATTTCTCAGAGAAATCTAATAGATATTTGTTCCAGAGTCCACACTAAAGCCACAGATCAAATGTAAGGTGCAAAGCTCTCCATTTGTTTCTCTCTCTCACATGCATCCCCACACACATGCAAACATACACTCCCTTCTCTTCCTAAAATAATAAAATATCCTCTCCCTGGTTCTGCTGCCTTCTCTTTTTTATGCAGATCCATACTCAAATGTGTACCAAAATTCTTAACTCAGTTTGCTGAAATCGCCTAGATTGTCGAGGAAATTAAACTAAACAAGGAGCTGTGTGAAATGTTGAACTTTAAATACCATCCACTACCCCGAGAAGAAGAAAATGAGTCAATGAATGCTCAGGTTTCTGCTACTTTTAGATTACCGTAATTAAAAGAATTATTTTGTTAGGGGTTTTGGGGGTTGTATTTTTGATTTTTTGTTGGTGTTTTTTTGTAGAGTGGTGAGAATTCCCTCGTGCTCTAATAGTGGGTATTTGAAAATAATGCTCTTTCCCTTTTGGTTTTGGACTGAAGGACAGGGTTACGGTGTCTCCCCTAGGTGTTAATGATGGATACAGACGTGTTTGATCTTACGAACGGTACGTGTATTTCTGTGAATGCCAGGCGAGATGACGATATCATTCTCAGTACCCCAGAAGAGGCATGTTTTACCTGAAGAACGGGGCTTGGGCTGGATGCTGCTGTTGCTCTGGGTTTTGGGTTTGCTTTTTAATTGTCCTGCCTATTCTCTCAAGTCAATATTAATGCCATACAGCACGGCTGAGGCCAGAGCTGAGCGAGCCCCGTCATTAACAATAGCATAAACAAAGGAAGGGGACCAGTTACCTTGACATTAGATGCCCGCTTTGTTCCCGAGCCTCCAACTGCATCCTGAAGCCCATACAGGGAAGTATTGCCTACGGGAATGAATAATCCACTCCAGCTATTGTCCCAATCCCCTGGAAAACAAAACAACACAACCAAAACAAAGATGACAACATCCCCTCCCGGCTCCGCACGGAGCCTGCGAATGGTTTCATCCCCCTCCTGCCCACTTCATCCCACTTCTCCTGCCCACTCTCACTACCGACCCCCTCCCCAAAAAGCGCACAGGAGCTCCCCACTTCGCGCAAGCACCCCCGGCCCGCTGTTCCCCGCTTTCCAGCGGGGAAGGGGGTTGGAGAACCCCTTCCCTTCTCTGTGCCTTGGGAAGGATAAAGCGGGGAGCCGGGGGGGGGGGGTCTGTGCGCTCCTGAGCATCTGCAGCCCGGCCGGACCCGGGTGGGGGGGTCCACCTTAGACGGGGCGGCCCGGCGGGGTGGGCTGCCCACCCAAACCGTGTCCACCCCCCCCCCCCCCCGGCATGTCAGCAGGGAGAAGGGATTCACCCCCCCCTTCTCCCGGGGGGGGGGCAGCGCGGCATCCCCACGCATCCCCGTGGGGATGCAGCGGGGGACGAACATGCCTGTCTGTGTGTGTGGGTCTCCATTGTCCTTCCAGCATCGTCCTCCCGGGGAGGTTTTCCGCGTGGAAGGGCCCACCCGCCGCTGCCCTCCCTGCCTGGCAGACCCCACTCCGTAGCCCCCCCCGTATTTGGCAGAAACGCCCCCCCCCCCCCCCCCCCCCGGCCAAAGGAGCCCATGTGGAGTGGGAACATCCCTTTCCTCTGCCAAAATAATTAAACACCCCGCAGCCAGTTTTGTCTTCTACGCCCTCATGCTGGCCGTCGGGGCAGAGGGATGGATAGCAGCCCCCCCCCCCCAAAAAAAAAAGTTTGCGGGGAGGCTGGTTTGACCCCATCCTTCCCCATACGGAGGGAGAGCAGGGCCAGGCCAGGGCAGCGCTGCCGGGGGGGGGGGGGTCACCCCGCTTTGGGGAAGCGGAGGGGGGGGCAGCTTTTGTTCCCGTTGCTTTGGGAGGGGAGCAAGTTGAAACCCCGGGAACCGTGCGCCTTCGGCTGGTTCTCCGGGAGAAGATGAAGGAGAGCTGGTGGTGTAGCCCGAGGGAGAGGAAGGCCTTAGGAGACAGATGCATCCATCCCAGATCCATCCTCGCAACGTGGAGGTGTGTGTGTGGAGGGGGGGGGGGATGTCGGGGGTAGCGGAGGAGGCAGCTGGAACCTAAAGTCCTTGCTTCAAAGGTTAAGAGCTCCCTCGTCAAACGTTGCCAAACGCTACTGGGCTGAAGAGAGGGGAGAAGAAGGCGGGGGGGGGGGGGGGGGGAGAACATGAGCATTACTGCAAATTTCAAAGCACTGAAAATAGCTCTAAGAAATCCCGAGGATCCGCCACCGGTTCTTTTTTTTTTTTTTTCCCGGGACACATGCATTAGGGGAAGCTTTTCTCGGAGGTGCTTGTGAAGCAAGGCCAGCGGGAGCCGGGGGGGGGGGGGGCTGCGGGTTGTGCCCCCCCTCCCCGCACCTGCAGCCTCTGGGCCTGAGCTGGGGACCCTACTGCTGCCGGCTCTCTGACACACCCCCCCCCCCCGGGAGCAAACCCACTCCCAAATCCCCCCCCCCCCTTCCCCGGCCGCCCCCGGGCCGCGCTCCCGCTGAGAGCCGCGGCGGTCGGGCAGGGGCCGGCCCCGGCAGCCCCTTTATGCGCAGCGGTCAGCAGCCGGGTTGTGGGTTTGCAGCTGCATGCAAATAAATCCCCGGCAATAATCTAATGCGGGTGTGCTGCCCCGACGACAAAGTGCCGCCACAAACGCAAGTGCTGCTTTTTTTTTTTTTTTTGCTTTTTTTTTTTTTTTGACCACCTAGGTCCCGCAACCAAAAGAAACAAATAAAAATAGGGAGGGAAGGGGAGAAAGTTGGTTGATACGCATGTTTCATCAAACGCAGCCTGCTTTTGTGATAAAGGAGAGCCGGGGATTGTTTCCTGCACCTCTGCGAGAACATCGTCACCCGCCCCAGCCGGAGAAAACGATTCCACGCGTGATGAGCAGGAGCGAGGTGTCCTACCCACCCGGCCGCCCGCTGCCACCTTATTTGTTCCGTTCCCACGTGGAAAATGCATCTCTTCCCTCAAGTTTCATTAAATTACAGCTGTATTCGAGACGGGACGGGACGGGGGGGATGGTGGTGTGATTTTGTACACTATCTTCTCTTGCAGGTAAAAGTTTTTTTGTTTGTTTAACTGCTCTCCAAGAAAGGTCTGTTTGCACGTATAGGGGGAGGGTTGTCTGGTTTTTTGCTTGCCCGTCTTAAGCAAAAGCTCAGCAGACTCAATGGGATGAAGGAAGAAAAAAAAGAAGAAGAAAAAAAATAAAATAAAAGAGGGTGAATCTTTCAGAAAGAGCCGGAGTGGCAGAAGAAAAAAAATCAAACCGCAAAAAAATCCCAGCAACCCAGTTCCAGAGAGGATGGAAGGGAGTACAGTTTCCCAGTTGCCATTCTGCGGACTGCCATAAAAAAAATATTAAAAAAATCACACTGAAGGCGGAGGGGGGGGGGGGGGGAGAGTTTTACTTTGCGAAGTGTAAGTCTCTAACGACAAGCAATCCTTCCTGACACCTGGTGCCCCCCCGGCCAGGCTTGCCCCCCCCACCCCCGGGGGGGCCGCTGAAGGCCGAGGAGCCGGCAGGGTGCGGGGGGGGCCACGGAGGAAGACACGGGGGAGCACCGGCTCTCCCCAGCGCAACCCACCGCTCTCCCTCCCGCCCCTAACTTCCCGGGGGGGGGGGGGGCGTTATTATTATGGAAAAACCCGTTTCCCTAGCAGAAAAGGCGCAGCTGGACCCCCCCACACCCCCGCCGGGGAGGTGATGCTTTCCCGCAGCCCCCGTACCGGGCACAAACGGGCCACCCTGCGCCCGGCTGCCCAAACCACGGCCCTCGCAGTGTCCCCCCCCCCCGCTTCGGCCCATCGCCCCCCCCCGGGGGTTTTCCCAGCCTTACCCTTGCCGGCTCCCCCCCAGCCCCCGGGGAGCAGCAGGGCAGGGGGGGTGCCCATCCCCTTGGTGTCTCGGCTCCCTGCCTGCCTCCCCCGGCTTTTCTTGCCCTGGCCCCCCCCCTCTGTCCTCCCCGGCAGGCACAGAGCCCGGCCCAGCTGCCCGCTTGTCCCCTCAGGGGGGCTTTTTTTCTCTCTTCCCCCCCCCCCCCAAACCCTCCTGGGCAGGGGCTTCACCCTCCAGCCCCGCTGCCCACCGGTGCCTCCTCGTCCCCGCCGCCAACAAAAGAAGCCCCCCCCCCCGGAGCAAGACGGGCAAGCAAAGGCGGCCCAGCAAAGCCCACGACCGCTGCCCTCTCCCATAAGGCAAAATCCAGAGGGAAATCTCCCTCCGGGGCTTCGCTCCTCATCCCGGGAATCCCATCACCTTTGCAGCTTTCGGCAAGGGCAAGAGGAGTTTGACACCCAAGTTGCCCCTCGCACCTTGGTGTGACCTGAGGCGGGCACCGGGACAAAATCCCGACGGGTTCTGCAGCCTAAAAGGAAATTTCTGGGCACGGGGGTCGGTGCTGGGGGCCGGGGAGGATCAGCCCCCCCCCCGCCTACACCCCATACACAACCTCCTCGCCTCTGTCTTTGAAACTGTGTTTAAAACAGCAGCTGAAACACAATTAATTGTAACTGATTAACATGGATTAGTTTGGCCTCCAAAGCACTTTAAGTCAATTCAGCAGCCATAATAATAATTAATTCATTAATAAGTACTATTGGTGCTTCATCACTAACGCCAAGAAAAGTTTCCCTGCGAAGTACAGGTGGCAGGGAGTGTTAAAATGAAAACATTTGCATGCAACTTTTTAACCAGAAGGGAAAGCACTTTGGTTATATTTGGAGACATGTGTCTCACACATTTCCCCCTTTTTTTTGTAAACTATGTAAGAATAAACATTACAGCTCTGGGCTTTTAATTTCTCCAGATGGAATCATAAAGTACCTAGTAGATTTTTTTTTTTTTTTTATACTATACAATTGAGGACACATGTCTGCTTTTCCCAATGAGGACCGAGAAGCAACTTAATTTGAAGGCATAACTACTGAACCACATTTTGAATAACACACTCGAACAAGTTCACTTTAAAAGGCAGGAAACCGCTAAGAGCACAGCACTGAAAGTTGCTCCTTCCCACTTGAGCTGCAGTGGAGGATCGCCCGCCTGACCTTCCCGTACACTTTGTCGTTTCGTATCCGTACAGAAGTATACATACATACATACATACATACATACATACATACATAGAGGTGGCAGGGTGCCTGCCCGTCGATTGGGGGGGCTTTTTCCCAGGCGCTCGCATCCCTGGGGGGGGCTTCCACCCTGCTCGCTGCAGACTGAAGAGGCTGCTCGGGGTCTTGTGTCCCCCCCCCAGTGTGGCGGAGGAGCCCTCTGATGCCCTGGTGACAAGAAAGGTGTCCTCCTGCCCCCCCCCCGCGCTGATTTACCCACCCGGGGTTGATTTACCCACCCGGCGCTCCTCCCACGCACACTTGCGCACCCAGCAAAGCGTTTTGGTGGAGGGTAAAAGGAGGGAGGGAGCCCCGAACCTGTCCCCCCCTCCCCGCTCGGCTACTTTAGGGATACACGCATGCTGAGGGAAGGGGGGAGGCAGCAGTCCCTGGGCTGGGCGGAAAATAATACGGAAATGAAAAAAAAGAAAAAAGGAAAAAAAAAGGAAAAAGAAAAAGAAAGAGAAAAAAGAAAGAGGAAAAAAAGAAAAAGAAAAAAGAAAAAGAAAAAAAGAAAAAACGAAAAAGAAAAAAGAAAAAGAAAGAAAAAAGAAAAACAGAAAAAAAGAAAAAAAGAAAAAAGTCCAAGGAGGAGATTTCTTACCCTAAACTGTATTATCAGTTTGGGTTTTGGGGTTTGGTTTGGGGTTTTTTTGTTGTTTGTTTTGGTTTTTTGTGATGGGAATGAACAAAATAGCCCACTCATCTCCTTAACTAGTCTCAGCCTCCCTCCTCCTCCTCCTCCCCAGCCCCCCCCCCCCCCCCCCCGGTTCTGACTTACATGTGTTTAGAGCAATGGCAAGGGGGGGGGCATTTAAAGTGCGGATGATTTACTCCCCTACAATTCACGTCCCGCGTGTGAGCCTCCAGCCCCGCGTCAGCTGGGCGCTGCAGACAAACACCGTTAAATATGCATAAGGAACAGTTCGCTTGCTTAAAGGAGAACTTACCCCACCGCAAAGTTGACAGCCCGACGGCAAGGTGGGGGGGGGGCCCTTTGCGTCGGGACAGCCCTAACCCCTTCCCAAAATATTCTCCTACCCCCTCAGCGACTGGGGTTGGGGAGACCCGGCCGCTTTTCTGCTCGGGACCGGGCGGAGAAGTGATGCCGAATCGGTCGCCGGCTTCGGGAGTTGTCTTTCAGCGGAGCAGCCTTCGCAACGTTCCCCCCCCCACCTGCCCCCGACTCCTCTTCATCTTCCTCGGCCGGGACGGGCGAGGGGCATTGCCCCGCACCGGGGGCAGTCCCGCTCCGGCGGGACCCCGCGGGCGGGCAACGACCGACCGGCTGCCCGGAGGGGGGGGGGGGGTCATAAACCGGGGGAAAACGCGGGACTCGGGGGGGGGGGGGGAAAAAAAAAAAGAGGGGGGGGGTGATGAAACAACGCAGATTGCCTGAGCAGCTTTTTGGAAAGGAAAAGTAACGAGGGGGGGGAACACGGGACGAGAACCTGCGCGCAGGTTTCCCCAAGCTCCCTGGTTGGGAACCGCCCCCCCCCAGGATCCTCCTCCGCCGGGCCCCCACTTGCTCCCCCCCCCCCTTTCCCCAGCCCTCCCGGCGTTTCGGACAATAAAAGGGTTATTTTTTGGGTTATTATTAGTCTTTCTCTCTTTTTTTTTTTTTTCACCCCCCTCGGTACACGCTGACGTAAGTCTGTAGCGCCATCTAACGGGAGGCGCCGGCTGGGCCGCTCCGCGCTGCTCCGCGCCGCTCCGCGCCCCTCCGCGCCGCTCCGCGCTGCTCCGCGCTGCTCCGCGCTGCTCCGCGCCGCTCCGCGCCCCTCCGCGCCGCTCCGCGCCCCTCCGCGCTCCGGGCGCCCGGCCCCGCCGCTCCTGCCCACCCCTTCCAACCGCACTCCGCGGAAACGCCGAGGCTCGGGGTGGGGGGATTTATTTGCTTCCCTCTGCCCCGGTTGTTTTTTTTTTTTTTTTTTTTTTTTAATTTTTGCCTTCCCCCCCCCCCCTTTTTAAATTTTTTTTTTATTTTTCTCCTTTTTTTTTTTTCCTAACCGTATAGCGCGCCGATTTCTTTAATGGCACATCCCCGTGGAGGGGTGCAAGGGGGAGACCGTGACCCCCCCCAGGAGCGGGGCGGTGGGGAGATGGGCTGGGGTGGGCATCGCTTTTGGGAGCGAGGAGGTGCCCGTGGCAAGAGGAAGGGCGCTGATCCTCTGCGCAAAACCCACCAAAAAAGTACTTTGTAACCCAGTCCGTGTGGGGTTATCCCCCAGGAGCTTCCCCCAGCCTCTGCACTTTTATTTTTTATGTTGTTGTAGCTGTGAAGAGCTGGTAGGGCAACTTTTTTTTTTTTGGGGGGGGGGGGTGGAATGAATAAATCCCAGCAAAGCCAGTCAGAGGTGAGGGTGGGTGGGAGGACACCCTCCCAGCCCGGCATGTTTGACTTCATTCCCTTTTCTGGGAGGTCAGGGAGGGCCCCAGCCAGCTGCTGCATCTTACAAATGAATAGGGTCCCCACTTCTGCTGCTGCTTTGGTATCCCAGGAAGCTCTCTGTTCCCAAAACTTTTGAGCATATGCTAATTTTTAAGGTTAAAGTATGATGCTGCCCTTTTTTTTTTTTTTTTTTTTTTTGCCAGGGCACTGCAGCCATGCCTGTGTTCACAGCCAGAGTGACGGTTATTTTGGGAGGCAGCTGACCTGGTCAGCCCACTTCATTTAAGGCACCAAGTGAGTTGCCCGGATGAGGAGCCTGCTCACCCCAGGCCCGGGGCATGGGCAGCAAAAAGAAACAGAGACTCTCCAGGACATGTCTGGGCTCACATAAGATCACAGCCAGTCTCCGCAGGTGCCTGCCTCTCTACGGCTCTGGCCACCTCTAAGGGCTCAAGTTAGAATTAGAGAATACGGGCATTTCTGCCGAACCAGGAAAGAGGTTTTTCTTTAGGTTTGAAGTTTACCTTCATTCTGCTCCTGTGCTTCTGTTACAGACACAGAATACGCGCTACACCTTCAATTACACATACCAGTTTTGCTGTGTTTACCTAGGTCTTCTGTACATGCGTGTTGGCAAGGAGTCCCAAAGAAGCACAGAAATCTTTCTGTCTGTGCCTCAAGTCATAAAATGGTAGTGTAGGCTTTGGCTAGCAACAACTGTATTTGCAATCAGCCACTCAAACTGTATTTATTTTTCAGCCCGGGTTGTCCAATGCCCTTGGATATCACTTCTGCGAGTGGCAAAACCCTATGTGACTTAGATGGCCAGGTTACATTTGCCAAAGTGATTTTGGCAGATTAGGTACCTGAGTGCTACTGACATCCATTGACTCCCAAGTTTACCACTACTAACCCGGTTCACCCACCTAGGCTGCCTGTGCCTTCTGAACAGAAGAACGACTAAATACGTCAAAAACCCTACACCTTGAAATTCAACTCTGATGTCCCCTGACAGCCAGAAGCAGACTTTTTAGGGGCTCTTTCCTGCTTTAGCACATGGAGCAAAAACTTCCTACACACCAGAAGAAATCTGAAGTGCAAGGTGACCGGGACTTTATCCCTTCTGATCGTGCTGCGCCACAGGCCACTACATAAACCAGACAATTAAGCGTCAGTAACGGCTGCCTGACCAATTCTCTGCAGCTTGGTCAAATTTTATCAGGTTTTGCATTTTCGGAGGTGAAAGTGTGATTCATAATCCCTGTCCCATGCAACTTTCTGACACGTTATGAGCACTAATAATTAAAAACAACACACATTTATTCCGGTATCAAAATAAGGCTTGTAAATACAAACTAAACTTCGCATGACAAAAATGAAATAGAATACTGTCACTGAACTGGTTTTGTAGACAAGAAATTTTAACGTGTATATCCACAGACAGGAATAGATTTTCATTCCTGACTCTGGGCATGCTCATCTTGTTCTACGACTGGGAGGAAGGGCAGTTGCTGAAATAAGAATACATGGACAATAGACAACCTCTGATAGTCAGGCTAGGATGTCTCAGAGTAGGCATGAAAAATCAGACACCCGCCAGTTCATTAGCCTCTAGGCTAGAGAGGCTTATGACTAGATCCAGTGAAAGATTGACATATCTTCAAAGTTCGTTGTCTCAGTACTTAACTTTCGAGTGCCTTGCCCCGACACCGGCATCCCCGATGTTGTGTTTGGCACCAGGGCTCGCTGTACTGTGAATGGAGAAGGTGCGTACAGACACATCTTTTGTGCCTTGCCCAAAGCCATACTGTCCAGCAGAGGACAGGAACGGCAGAGAAGCCCAGGCTTGTGGTTACATTGGGAAATGTGAATTATTGGTTTTAACTGAGACAATCTTTTAAACTAAGAGAGGGGAAGTTTTTCCTCTGCTTTTACGTGAAGAGTGACGGACGGACAGCTGCCCGATGTCTTTCAGACGGATGATTCCCTGTGCTTGTTCTTCAGTCACCCCACAAGGTGTGCGAGTCCAGAAGGATGGCAGATGGCACATTTTGCTGTCACAACCTCCAGCTTAGGAAAGGTCCTCCCGACATTGGTGAGGGAGACCTACTTTTAGGTCTACAGTAGCAGATATTCATTTGTTTCTATCAGGTGGGATGTCAACATTGTAATTCAACCTAAAATATGGCACCTATTTTCTTTTACTATATGACCTAGAGTACCTTGGGGTTTTCTTTATCATTCAGAGAAGTTAAGCTTTGGTTTTGAAATTATTTCAGTGTTGTGAGTTTTCTCATACTCGAAAGATGAGAACAGCTCCTTGAGCTAACTCAAGGCAATGGATTTCCCAGGTCAGCCCCAGGAGGACCGCAGGCAGGATCAGCTGTGGCAAGTCAAAGGTACCTTTCGCTGTGCAACTCACGGGGGTTAGCCCATCCTAAGCTTTTGATCCTGAACCTGCTGAGGTTGCGGTGGGAGGTGTCTGTTCCTCCAAAGTCCTTTTGCTGAGCCATTGGCGAATTATGCGACGGGTCCCTTTGGTGTTTTTTGGGGGGGTTAGTTCTGATTCAGCTGAAAAAACCTCTGTCAGCCCCAAAGGCTTCTCTCATTGTTCTTCTCTTTCCAGTGTAGAAAGACAAGGGATCAAACTCTTTTGGGGTTTTTCCAGTAAAGCAAGGAGCACATGAATTCCTTTGTACAAAATTGAAGCAGCTTCAGCCACATGAAGGTATTTAATTAAAACTGGAGTAGTTTTCAGAAGTGCTAGGGAATAAATAGACTCAGTGGGTGCTCAGTCCCTCTGTAATTCACGACCCCTTCATGTAGATGCCAATGTTTTGACTTGGCTGACTATCTTTAATATTTGGGTTTAAAACTTTTGGCCCATGTGTTCTGTTTCCTCAGGGCCCTCTAATCTTTAACTTTTACCATAGAAAAATCTTAATGTTTTCAAGGTTCCACCTTGCTAGCAATATGGTTTGAATCAGATACACTGCACAGAGACTATTTTGATTTTTTAAAAGAACAACCTTCTGGTTTTATTTCTGCAGGTATGAATAAAAATCGGAGAGACCCTGTGTTTAGAGCTTGCCTTCTCTTGATAGCAGACAGCATGAGCACTGTGATATGGATCAGTGATACAACATGTTTTCCTTCATTAGAAACACAACCTAGACATTAAAAACAGCCTGCTGAAGAATCATATTCATTTAGTAATCATGTAATTTCACAATCAAGGGGTTACTATCCCTCCCCCGGCCCCGGCCCCCCTTTAGGACTGCCCATTTATGGGGAACATCTGATACCAATAAGCTTATGATACCTATTTCTAAAAGCAATGCCTGCACTTCAAATGTGGCTTTAGCAGTTGGGTTATCAGATCCAGCGCTGACTGCAGATGGGATTTATCTTCGCCGACTTTAGCCATATACTGGTTAATGCGTAGGCCAAGTCTGGGCCCCCTCTGTATTCAATGGAGAAAGACAGAGGGCGATTCATGCCAGCTGACTTAGGCACCTATTAAAGGGAGGGATGAGTCACCTTTTGAAGTTGCCTGCATTGCTCAGTCCATTATAACAAGAAGCCAGCCAGCCAGCTTAGTTAGAGCTTACCTGACCAGATGGCTGAAGTTAGGGTAGATGGATCCTGTCCTACCCCTCTGTAGGCAACGCAGACAAGGACAAACTGCATTCAGCACTGTCTCAGACTCAGGACTAGTTGAGAGGAGCTGTTATTACTGAGCGTGAATGCGTTTTTCCCCGTAACAACATCTCTTGGACAGGCTCACTTTTAAAAAAGGGGCCTGACTTATACTGTAGCCAGGGGCAAAACGCTCAGGAAACACGACCCCAGCCCACAGCTCATTTGATCAATTTACAGTCATGCCGACTGAAATACTTTGGCACTCCTTTATTTGCCATCCAGGCTGTGGTGCTTCTCCAAGACATGAGGTCTTCTAGTTTTTCTTCATGACAGGGTGAGTTGGACCCTCCCTTTTGTTCAAATATTTTCTGCATAACCATATGAGTCTAGGAGCCAGGCATTGAAAGAAATGCCAAGCAGCATGAGACTGGTCATAAAAACAAAACAAAGACCTCCAAAGCCCAAAACGAAAACGCGGCAGAAATGAATATAGGAATACCTCCTCATGTGGTTATGCTGGGGTGAAATCCACCCATTTACCGAGCGCTGGCACACACAGCTTGTACAGAGTTAGATTTACACAAAACTAAACTCAAACTTTTCTCTCTCTACCCAGTTAGTGAGACCCCATGAACTGGGAGGTATGAAGGCAAGGGAGCTGCTCTGCTGGGACACGTTGGAAGAGACATACATACCCCAAAGCCTTTTTTCATGTGTTTTGCTCCAAGGGTTCCTGTGTCAGCTGGAGCCGGGCGGTGGGGGGATCAATCACACCTAGCCGGGGAGGTCAGCAGCCTGAGACAGCCTGCAGCGCTGGGCTGGAAACAAGCACCTTGCCAGAGCCACGGTGCAAGACGGGGGCCGGACAGGTGAGTCTCAAGAGTAGAACATGACACAGGGAATGGCTGGTTAACAGTGGCAGAAGCAGAAGAATAATCAAGCACGTTTCTTCAGAAGAACGTATCTCGGGGGACTCTGTCACCTTTATTGAAAATTTCACTCCAAGGACCTCTCTGGAGAAGTGGCAGAAATAGATGGACCCCGTGGACAGAGGAGAAAATACCCACCTGCTCAGCTATAAGAAGTCCATACATATTATCCCAGTGAAGCCAATGGGTAGTTTCCTACAACCTCCTGCAAGAGGAAGCCCAAGCCCTTAGCTCTGCAGGTAGGTTTAGCTTCAAACTGGCAAACAGCAACACTGCATACATATGAGATGGTGTTAAACACATGTCCTAGGCCACTTTGTTTTCACTTTTGATGTTTGGCTGGCAGGCAGGTAGTGAATGGGGCTTGTTCTCTACATAGGACATAGCCAGCCTCAATATTTCAGATGGTAAAGTTCAGCTGAGTAGTCAGACAAGTCTGAGAAAAATGTTTTAAATTTTACATGAAAATCCACGTTCTTCCTCTTTCACCATTCAAGCTACTGAATATTGCCCAAACTTGAAATTAAAAGTTTTTTGCAAGATTTGGGTCTTTCTGTTTCAGTTCGTGTTTGGCAAACTAGCAAAAGTTTAGAATTGAGAAGCAGCTAAAGATTTATCAAACACTGAAGGAGACCTGCGGTCTTCTCGCATCACACAAATCTCTCCTTTTAATCTCTCCCTCAGATATTCAGCCACAGTTAGGCCCACGAGACTAGAAGAGGCTTCTTGGACCAGCAAGACCTCCTCTTATCACAAACACATAGATTTGCTTTCAACGACGTGTCAGGTTCAGTCTTAAATGCCATTAGATTCTTGGTGCTCACTCTCCCCCACAGCAAGACTGATGACTCTAACAGCTAGGGAATATTTTCTGATTTTGCTGATTTCTTGTGGCTAGCTTGTACCTTCTCAGTCCTCCTGGTTTGTTTTTTGGTTTTTTTGTTTTGTTTTGTTTTTTCCCCAGCTTAACAAGCCGAGTTATTCAGGCCTCTTCTTGTTTCCTCTTGGTCAAGTTAGCTGTGTTTCTGCACAGTGCTTCCAGCTGGAATCAAGCTTTCCTGCCCATGGGTGCTCAAAGCTGCACACAAGGTCTCATCAGGTTTTGTGCTAAAGGATTAACACTTTCCGATGTCTCTCTCACTGGATTTTAGTTGCCTGTTTTGAAGGCTGGGTCATACTGTAGTACAAGAGTCACCTTGGATAGCGTGGCCAGGTATTTCTGCTCACTTACAAGCTTGGATCAACCAGGGGAAATTGTATTGTTAGTCCTAACTTTGCTTTTTTTTTTTTTTTTTTTTTAATCTTTACCTGTTTTCAGAGTCTTGATATGCTTTTCATTGCATTAATGACACCTCTCAGTGTTGCATCATCAAAAATTTAAAAGTCTGTACTTATGTCAGGATCATTTATGAAAATCTTACAGGAGATTGGTCCCAACACTTAGTTCGAAGAGCTCTCCTAATTGCTTCTCTCCAGCCTTGTAATGCTGGTTTTTTCAGTGGTGTCTGTGTGCTGTAAGGCAGATCCTTTTTATACATACAGTTTTTCTGCAGAGCTCCAGCTAACAAATAACGTCTTCTGTGCTACTGTGTCAAATGCTGTAGTGAAATGCAAATAGACAGTATTTACCCTGTTCTCTCTGTGTAGGATATCATCTTGTCCAAGAAAGCTTAGGAGGACTTTGGTGTGATCTTTCCTGTCACATTTTAGCCCATTCCCTGTTTAGCACTTGGTTTTTCTTTTAAAAGACATAAGCCAATGTACTAGCACCTCTCTTGAAGTGGTTATAGAACCAGGTTTTCTCTTTTGCCTTTTACGCAGATTCCCAAAACTTTTAGTCGCTCAGACCTGTAGAAGCTCCAGGCCTCTTTCACGTTTTGATGCCAGGACTCTGCAATCCATCTGACTTTACTAATCAATTCCATGAGTTTACCAAACTTTGCCCTTTTGAAATGCAAACCCTTATTAACAGGCTCATTTATCTGTTCCATTTAATTAGGAAGTGTCAGTCCCTGACCACTTGAGCCGAGGTCATTTTTTGCTGCAGTCATCAGTTACCAAAACCAAGTCTCAATCAGCATCACTTTTTACTGGTTCTGTGAGAATTTTATTAAGAAATTTGCTGACTACTACATCCAGAAGCATCTGGACTCTGTCATCATTAGTGGCATTTGTTCTTTGATCCGTATTTGGGAAGGTAAAAATTTCCCTGCATGACACAAACCCAACAGAACTTGTCTCTCTAACGGCATCACTGCTGATTTTACCCATAACCAGAGCCAAATCAGGGGGCTCACACTTTCCAAGTACTCTCTTTTACCAGCTTTCCCCCAAGTGATTTTGACTGGAAGAAATTCTGCTTTTTGCATGCTATCCCTTCTGCACATCCTTCTTTGCAGTGTTTCGTATCATTAATGCGCAGTTCTCTGCCACCACCTTCACCTTTATCTCTGCCTTTCTGAATAATGCATCTGCTTCGAGACCAGTGTTCCAGCCGTGATTGCTATTCTGTTGTGTTACCAGTGTATATCTGTCCTGCCTAATGCCCTGCCAGCTTAGTTCACGCTCTTCCCTTTTCTGGTACATATATTGTTGTTAAGTATTTCTGTACCCCATACCGCAGCTTTGTTAAGACCTGCTCCTGACACTCACTGTATTGCTGACTTGGAAGCAGTTCTCCTCACAGTTTGCACTTTCTTTCTTCTTATTCCCTGCCATTCTGATCGCTGGAATTTCTTTATCCTTTGGCATACCCTCGTGTACCTAGGCTTTCTCCTCTGGTGTTCTACGGGCATGTGGAGATTATTCAAGTCTTTCACTCTGTACCCTTCATTTCTCAGTTCAAAGTTCTGCTTATCAGTTCTGCCAGACTTGCTTCCAGAAGGCTATTTCCACAGTTGCTCAGATGGAGTCTGTCCTTCAAAAAGGGTCTTCTTTCAGTAAATACATCCCAATGGTCAAACATTGCCAGTCTTTTGGCTATCTGTTGATCTTCCTCAAAGCACCTTTTTTTTGGCCTAGTTTTTATTTCCTATAGTATCAGGAAATGCTAGACCCTAGTGCTCTTTTTAAATAAGCAAAATTAAAAAATAATAATAATGACATTTGCCCCAAATCTCCAGTAATACAGTTCTAAAAAGAAACTCCCTCATGCAAGCAGCCAGCCCAGAGAGACAACTGAGAGGCAACTGGAACCAGCAGTGAATATTCTGTTCCCCCCCCTCAGGATTTCTTGTCTACGCAGAGTTTTGCCATCCTTGCTGTGTCAGTCAGAAGCATGAAAACGATTGCCTGAGGTAGACAGAACAATATCAGGGAAAAAAAAAGTGGGAGGGGGGTGTTGCTGGTTTATTATTTTGTTCATCAAAACAGTTCCACTGAGGTGGTTCTGTTGGTATTATATTAGTGCAGCTTTGCTGGCAAGCCCTTTCGCGTGTAGTGAGCAAGGTCTAATGGAATAACGGAGAGCAGGGACTACACCGTGTCCATTCTGCTTTGGAGGGTGATTCAGTGCAGGTGGCTTTAGGAACACAACAATTTGGGGTAGAAATGAATGCGATGTGAGAAAGGGCAGGAACAGCTCCTGGGGAATTAAAAAAGGCTACAGTGGATACCCTCATGAATGTCCTCTGCTCACAGAACTTCCTCAGGACTCAGTGTTTCTGAGCTGTAGGCTCAACACAAGCTCAGCAGACACTTCTGGCAAACTAACATTTTGATCATGTTAAGGTATAAAAAACTACCTAGAATACGAGTGGCTTCATAACAATGGCAAATATATAAGAAAACAACCGACTTAATTGTAAGTGAACCTGAAGAAGTAAGGTAGTCACTTGACTTGGGCAGACAAAATGCATTCCAGGTTTGCTTCCCCTCTTCTTTCCTCCCTCCCTTCCTTCCCTTCCACACTTTCCTTTTCTCCCTTCCTCCTTTCTTCCTTCCTCCTTTCTCCCTTTCTTTCTCCCTTTCTTTCTCCCTTTCTTTCTCCCTTTCCTTCTCCCTTTGTCTTCTCTTCTCTTTCTCCTCTCCTCTCCCTCTCCTCTCCTCTCCTCTCCTCTCCTCTCCTCTCCTCTCCTCTCCTCTCCTCTCCTCTCCTCTCCTCTCCTCTCCTCCTTAAAAGGCTCACATTTCTGTGGAATGTGAGATGACATGGCTGATCTAAACTCACAGTAAAATTTGATTGAATGAAGTGGAAAAATGTATTGGCACTACAAACAAAAAACCCATGGTATTTCTGGAAATGCCAGCCCATTTTTTTAATGCAACAATTCTTGTTAGTTAAAGTATCACTTATGGAGTCAAAACAATGTAATTTTGTAGAGGATCACCATGATAAGCACATACTATAAATATTGAATAAAGTTCTGTGAGGAAATAGCCCCCTTGGTACATATATCTGTGGATTACACCTCTAGATGTAACAGTAAATTAGGTGAAAGTAAGTGCTGGCTAGCCATTGAAAACAGAGAATTAGGAGTGTGTAGTTTCTACATCTGGTTCAGTTCCCGATTCACTCTGTGGACTTCAGGCAAGCGATTTCAATCTTTGTCTCATTTTCAGTATCTGTAAAATTGGAAATATGCTAATATTTATCTGTCCTTCTGGACCCGCGGAGGGTTCCTTAACAAATCCACAACACACTGACATAGGTGTAAAGCACAGTTGTTGAATAACTATGATCAGCGTAGGAACGGACCTGGAAAGACTTGAAAAAGTTGGCCATTAACCACATTTCTGTCAACTATCTATATGTAGTCAGAGACCACCCTGCTTAAAGGTATCTGAGGAGCGTGTTTCAGCCAGGGCATTGGCTCCTAGGGCTGCAGCTGGTGGGCTGTATGGTCAGCCAGGTGACGGGCTGGTCTTCTCTTCTCCTGCCCGTCTGGAGAGGGGCTCTGGGCAGCTCCTTCCACCCTGTTTCCCCCCCACCCCACCCCTGCTTTCTGCTGCCCAACAACTGGACGGTTAGCTGAAGAGTGAAGACCGAAAGTTCGAATCGAAGGCTGAGTCTCTCTTTCTTGAACGTAGGGTTAGACATGCCCCTGCAGCTTGATGGAGCCCATTTCCTAGGGGTGACTCCGAAAGTTTCCAGCTGTAGGATTTCCCTCTTCAGCATTTTTCCCTAGAAGAAACATAAGCTCTTCATTATTTCTACCTTTAAAGGCTGAGGGAGAGAATCCCAGAAGAAAAAAATCCATCTAGCCGTATTAAATACAAAGATACCACCTCTGGCTCAGCTTGTTCTCTAGCTGCTAATCACTAGAAGCTAGGAGGGTGTATTGGAGAACAACGGCTGCATTTTTTGGCTTTGTATTTTTCCCTAAACATCTGCTATTAGTCACCATCAGAGGCAAGAGTCTAGAGGGACGTTGGTATGATCCAATATGACCATTCTTACATTTTGATATTACGTTCTGATAATTTGGCCTTACGCAGCCTCAGGAAGCCAAGACATGGTAACGTCTGGGCAAAAGGGCACGGATCAAACATTGCTATCAAAGCCCATTCACTAATATTTTGGAATAAGCACATAATAAAAATGATGAAGAATCCACCCTTCAGCTTGGCTGTTTGCAGCAAATATTATAAGGGTATTAAACTAAACAATAGCTTGTACTCATCTGGCTCTCCAGATGTTTTCTATGACTCTTATTTTCTATCAATCAGTTAACCATGGTTTTTGCTTTCCTTAGCAACGTATTTCCAAATCACAATCAAAGAAACTAACGGCAAATAATGAGGGCTAGATTGTATTTGATTGCTGCTAGTTGCTCATGGGAAAGGAAACTGCAAGAAGCACTGCCAATCCTTCACACTGGCAGACCGGCCAGGAACGCTTCCAGGTCCCCTGACCGCCCCCCCAGCGCGCTCCACGCCAAAGGGGCTCTGCAGCGGTCGCGTCTGACGGGGAGACCCTATGGCTAGGGATGGAGGGAGTCATGCGACTGATTGCTACGCGGGACGGGAGATATGGAATAATTTATTTCTCTTTCCATTCAGTCCTTTATTACAGCCTCCCCAACTCGCTCATAGACACAGCAGGCTGCAGTCATTCAGAGTTTAGCAGTGGGTGTTTTTAGCCTGGCTCCATAAGGAAGCACAGCTCAAATAATTGCAGTGTGTGTGCGCTTGTGCACATGGTTGTCTAATAACTTTTGAACCCATTGGCCAATTGTAGCTAAACCTGGCGGAAAGGGAGAGGTTTCAGAGATAAACAAGTTCGTAAGTTTTTGCGAAAATAGAAAGCTGAAGAGTTTTCCTACTGACGGAAAGGCTGCAGCCCACGCTCAGTTCTTGTTTGACACGGAGCGAATCCACCTGGGAGAGAGTCTGGATGTATGTGAAGGAAAGCTTCAGTCAGAGCTTATACCTTATTAGATATAAGGGAATCCACTCCGCAGCCAAGGCTTCTCTCCCCTATGGATTCTCCGGTGTCTGATAAGGGCAGAATTCACATTGCAGCAATAGTATAATTCATTTAAAATGTCAGTCAGCCATGAAACACTAACGCCATTGGAAACTAGGCTTCCGGAATAATTCCGGTATTCATGGAAATACTTGTTCCCTCATACACTGCAAAGCTCCAGGAGGAATTATGGGTGTTTCTCCATTGCTTCCAGTCTCCAAGCTAGCGCTCTTGGAGCTATCTCTGCCCAGCAGTACACTGGGTCTTTCTAGCACCCGCTGCCTCTAGAGGTTTCAGAGAGGAAAGTTATATTTCACTTCTTTCCTCGGAGCCAGGCTCATCAGGCATAACTCGTCTGAAGAACCTGATTCACAAAAGAGCTCCCCGTTCCCTTTTAGGCACTGAAGAGAAAAAAAAAAGGCCAGCTTTCTCAATGGCTTCCTGGCCAGAAAGAATTGCTGGCTGCTGAGCACTTGTGGAAAAATGCTCTATTGAGAAGTGTAAATGAGAATGGAATCCTTCTGAAAATCTGGATCCAACTGGGGACTATCGGCACTTGAAAATTTGGCCCTCATTGCTTTTGAAATACTTAGCTCTTAAATGAGCAAAATCAGAAGTGACTTTTCAAAAGCCTCCTGCCTTCATTCCCCCTTATTCCCAGGTAGCACTGAAAATACTTGTGGTATTGATGTCAAGCATTATGCTCAAACCAGGAAAAAAAAAGAAAAGGACACATTTCAGTCGGCTGAATGCTCAGATTTCCTCTAGATACTGTTTTAATAACAGACTCATTAGGAAATTCCCCAATTATTTGTATTGTCTTCCCATGTTAAAAGACAGAATGTTATTTCTTAATTTCAGTATTATTATTGAATAGGGATAGCTATTCCCTGCAGAATGAACAGATTATTCCGGTCCACTCAGGGATCAGCATTATTTCTGGCTGCTACATTTCCCTGGGAATGAATGCTAATATCATGACAGGTATTTGACAGCGGTATTAAAAAAAAAAAAAAAAAAAAAAGAAGAGAGACATATCAAGTCATTCGATTAGTGATAAAGAGGGAGCGGGAGATCAGCACATGGAGACGCATGCGAGTTCTCCCGTCAGAGAGAATCCCGTCTAAAACGGAACAATTCTGATGCCTGATCTTGGCGGAATTTAAGTCGGTGCCAATTTGCCACAGTTCTGAATGGGAGCAGGGCCCAGTGACAAAGAAAGCAAAATTTATTTCCCATATAGCTACGCAGCGTTGTTTGATTTCAATAGGTGTTGCAAATACATGCTGGGAGTTAGACTCCGGCTCTGTTAAAAGTCAGGGTTGCAGGAGATTGCGCTGAGATTGTAGGCAGGACAGATCAGATATTACATGAGCAAGAAGGAAATACAAACCTCACAGAATTAACATATATTGTCACATTCTATTAAGGTTTTCTGTAGGGCTAGATCAGATTAAATGCATTGAATCCCAGTCATCTTACAGCATATGAAAATATTGTCATGGATAGAATTTTTCATTAGTGAATAAAATGCAGAATAATGAACAGTAGACAAAAAAGAGAGAAGATGTAAAGCCAATCAAAGGAAGGGCAGATGTTTAAAAAGTCTTTTGCTATTCAGGATTGTGATCCAACAAAAGCAATTATGTTTCTGCTTTCTCAATTTCAAAACAGCAGAAAAGAGCTTTGAGGTTTTTCCAGTGCTTATGGCCTATCTCCACACCGTTAACTGAACAGAAGGTAACATAATACCAAACATAGCCAAAGGCAACTGATTCCATGCAAAGCTTATAATTTGGGACATCCAGTGAGTTAAAGGGGATCGTAATCAAGAAGGAGAAATATATATATATATTCAAAAATTGCCAAAGAAATCTATAAGAAGCCTAATTAAATTCTCTTATAAATCTGGAAGAGGAATCGTAAAACCAAAACTGAATCAGTGCCTACAGGTGGAAATTACACTTGGTAACTGCCCTCTGAACCCATGAAAAAAGATAATGTGTGGAATTTTGTTGAGGAACAGCTGGCATGTGGCTGCAGAAAAACAATGGTGTCTCTTGGCAAAGTGCTGAATATTATTTTTGCTCAAAAATTGTGTTATTTTTGAATGGAAAAATATCAGAGATGTAATTATAAATACAGTCCACCACATTCCTCCCCCAGTATCCCTAGCCATGCACCTAAACAAAAGTCAGTGAGGCTGAATATGGGAATATTCAGTGAATGCAGCATATGTATGGCCCCAAATGCAATAGAATAGAGAGGAACGTGACAGAACAGAGAGGGAAAAGATTCAATGCCAGCCATTCTACATTGTGAGAGAAACACTTTCTTAATAATACAATACTCTTCCTGTATTACCTGACTCACAAGGCCTGGTGTAAAGAGATGCTGCTTGCTACTCAGAGTGCAGGTACTGCGCCATAAAAAAAATGGAGACGGTCGCATTCTGCCCTTTGTAGCAGTCACACAACTTATTAACACTGTGCCATTGAAAGGGGTCTGCGGTCAGACACAAGGACACGCAGCCATAGAATAGAAAGCTGTTGAAATCGGTGGAATTTTTGCCAAAGACTTCAGTGGGGCTGAGATTTTGCCCACACAGTTTGACTTCTCTTTCTGTGGCTCTTCTTCTGCTGTCCTATTCAGACAACACAGGATGTTTCCTGCTTCCTCGGCTCCCCCACCGAGGGAGTAGGAAGCATAAAGTCTCATTTTTGCAGGTAAGCAGGCAGAATTTCTTCAAGGCACTATGAGATGAACCTTCCTTAGGTGCCTGGTACAGTCCTACTGTACGTGTCCAGCTACTCCTGCCCACAGCTGGCTCAGGTAAAAAGGAGCGTAGCCTTCCTGCAGGGAAAGGAGCTGGGGCTTGTTTTCCCCTGCAGCAGAAAGTGCCAAGGTACAGTGAAGGCTGGGACTATAGAGCCTGGGGCAGGACAGGAGAGTTCAGGAGAACAAGGCTCTCGGTCCTGCTGGGGAAATAAAGCAGCAGAGGCACCAATTACTGCCCCAAAACGCAGACTGCTGCCTCATTTTCCTGGGCTCTGTCTGAAGCGAAGTGGTGCTATTGCTTTTTGTTTATTTGGTTTGGTTTGGGTTTGGGGTTTTTTTGCAACAAGAGGCAGAAAAAGCAACAGCCTGCTTGTCTTACATCTCGAACTGGCCCTGCTGCAGGGCTACATAGCTGAACTATTCCTATTTCCCTTCACAAGCTGGGCCCTCCCCACCTCATACCCTGTTGGGTTAGAACCATCGAGGTTTGCCCCAGAGGTGCACAGGACCAGAATGTAGGACTGCTCTGGCTTTTGACAGCAATCGAGAGCCCCCCTGCTTGTTTTCGGGGGCACACAGTGCTAACTAGAAGCTTTTGAACATGAAGCTGTGTAGTTGCATTAGCTCAGGATCAACTTACAGGAAAGCAGTTCCCCAGCTGGCTTGCAAAAAGGACAAAACACGCTCACCTCCGTTTGCAAAAGACCATGTCAGCATAGTCTCATACGCTCTTGGTTTCAGTGTTCTCAGGCAGTTCCTTTCAAACGCGACAACTGCCGTCTACCTTTTGTGCAATTGCCTGGCAGCTGGAACACTTTGGGAAATAAAAGTTTTCAGTTCTCTTTAGCCTAAGGTGTGGGTTTGAAGGTCTCTTAAGGAGGCTCTCATTGAGAGAGAAGAGGTAGCAGGGGACAGGACCATGTCATACTTCACACTGAAGCAAGCCACAGTGCAGCCGAGAAGTCAGGAGTTGCAGAGCTAGAGCAAAGGCGAGGTACTGCTTTTGCATTGTGTATAGACAGGCACGGACTGAAAACCAGGGTTCAGAGCTTCCTATTCTCAGTGGGAATACTCATTACCTGTGCCACTCGCAGCACTCCTTTCTACTCCCTCAGGCTCTATGAGCTGGGCCTTCTGGGTTGCACAGTGACCCATCGAATACAGAGAAAACAGAAGCACTCTCCCATCACTATTCCCACTCTCACCTAAATCCTTCTGATGAGACCCCCCTCCTCTACCTTATTGTAGAGTCTGCTGAGGTAGGGCTGGAGTCCTGCTTCTGGGGCACATATTCAACAGGCTACTAGCTAAAAGCAGTATCATCACTAGCCTCGTCCCAAAGGAGAACAGAGATGAGCCACTTGTCTCCAAATGTGTGACTAACGTAGCTAAACACAGGACAGCCCAGTTGAGAAGCTGGCATTCAAAGACACACTTAACTGCAGCTCTGATGGGGAGAAAAACTCCCCTCACTTGGATCTCCTCTTGGCTTCGGTGGCACACTTAGCTTGTTGTGCCCTTTCTTAGGGTATGTTTACATAAGTGGGTATGGACAGACACGTCTGGTCCATCCATGGTGCAGGCCAAATGGATATATGGCATTCTGGTCCAGGAGATAAGGCTTGTGAGCTCAGTGCTGTTGTTGTATGGGTACACAGCTGTGAGACTGGAGCTGGGTCACCATCCATGACAGGAGCAGGCGTATGTCGCACCGTACCCATCTACACATGGTTACTTGGTAAGTGCTAGCTTTCCTCAGTTGATGTCAAGGGAATTGAAGCTTTATCTACCTGCATGTTGCCTATGCCTTAGCCCAAGCTTGTGACCTAACTCAGGAATTTACTCACTGCTGATCTCTAAAGCCAGAATGCGCACACTCTCTAGCCTGGATCTTCAAACTGCCGGGTCGGTGGAGAGGCAGTCTGTGTGGACACATTTGAGCTCCATCGAGGGCCAGCTGTTAGCACAAGCAAAGTGAAAGCGGTGGCTTAGACTGACCTTTGCCCGGGTTATAATGGGCTATTACAATAGCCATTTAACCGGTGTCCCGCATCCTTGAAAGCCAGGCTGTCTGATGACGCGAAGTGAGAGGTCAGGGTATGCATCAGGGAACCCGCTGCTCCTCCCAGGATCAGCAGTCATTCCCCCAGTTACCCAGTGACAGCAGCGTCCAAGTATGGCTCTCCGACACATTTCACTGCTTCCCCTCCCCTTCTTATAGCTGGGGCAGCCCTGGGGACCTGCTCTGCTTTCTCTCCCTTGGGGCAACAAAACTGGATTCTGGGACACTGCGAGGCACCTCTCGCTCTGTCCCATGCACGGTGCGGTACGCTGTCACACGCCGAATGTGCCAGTCGCACAGAAGCTCCGGCTGAGAGACAGAAGCAAATATCTGAATGGTGGTGGTAAAAAAAACCACAATACAAAACCCCAACTTGTCAAGGCTCTCCCTCAGCACGTAGCAGCCACCTCATTGCCGAGATAGGTTGACTGTGTGGACTCTGTCCCTGCTTTACTCCAGGGGAGCGTGCACCCCACTTCCCCACCAGCCTGCCTGACCATGGCTGAGAAGGAGGGGACGTGCTCCTACTGTCAGGTGGCAATGTAACAAGCGGCACCAGTTGAGAAGTGGTTTAAAAAGCTATCCCCTACTACCTCTCAGGTAATAGTTGGTGCTTTCGAGCGGAGATCCCTGCCAGAGTACGTGCCATTTTGATCACAGAGCCAGAGGGTCACAAAGCTCATCAGGACAAATCCATAGGCAAACATCCAGTGTACACAGAGCTTTAAGGTGTCTTGCTCAGCACTGTGAATTTTGATTCAAGAGCTAAGCACCTCCTTCCAGGTATCACACAGCTAGCGTGACAGCACTGAGGGCTGCTATTAGACGAGCTCTTCTGACTTCTGCTGATCAGGGTTAAGATGTGGATGTACTCAGCCGTGTCCAGAAGTTTGTCCCCTTTCCCCCTTTCCCCAGAGGTTACTGCCCAATCAGTTTTGCAATTTAACTCTTTGTCTGATTGCTCCTTGACAACGACTTCCATAAAGTGATTCAAGTTAAGAGAGAAGAGCCTTTGGAGCCAACCTCGTCTGCACAGCTTCTTGGAGTATCCCAGCCAATTTGTAAAAGGAGCAGTGGGCGCAGCTCAGAGGGACATGAAGAGTTGCAAGGGAGCCCCTTGTAGCTTTCTGTTTCTGGGATTCATGCCGCACTTTAACAGGCTATTGCCCCCATGAGGGTCTTGGAAAGGAAAAGGGAAAATGCAGAAATACCTCAACTGCACCCCTTCTCTGCCCCCACTAGGCTCCTCTAAACGGGTGCTGCGGGAACAGATGGCATAGGAATCGGCTCTGTCAGCTTTGTACGAGCTAGGAACTCCCTCGTGCCAAGGGAATCCTCGAATGGGGAGATTCGGCAGCTCTCCAACTCTTCCAAAGTGGGTCAAAATGATTTAAGAATCTGGCCCGTTGCAACCTCATTTCCTCTGTAAATCGGCTCAAATGCCGGGGATGATGGAGTGGTGAGAAGGTAGAGAGTAAAATTTCAAAGAGGATCAAAATATGCCATTTTAGCTTTTGTATGTATAAACATGCATAATATGACATTTTGTTTAGACAGTTATTTAAAAAGAAACTTACAATCTTTTTAATTAAAATGAATGCAAAGGAATAGGCTATAAATATGAACACAGTAAGGTAGGAGTTGACAGCACACAGCCTTCCAGACAATCTTTTTTCAGTTGTTATGGAGTATAATAAAATTTTGTTTTCCTTTGCAATTTTTCCATAATGTTTATGTTTGTTTTAGGTAACAGATTAACTGTAGGTGACTGGGTTTTTTTTTTTTCATATATCATGTCATGTGTCGGAAGCCCTCATTTTACGGCTAGCGTGGGAACAATGAATGAGATTATAGGAGGAAAGAGAAAGAGAGAGCGAGGTGGCCATGCGGGAAGACCATGCCCAAATTGTGGATGTGATACCGTCTACACTTACACTGCCGTTATTATTAAAACATCACCGTCTCCAAGTGTCACTACCTTACACCTTACCTCCGCCATTCCCCCGCTGCCTACTTCGCTTTACCTCTGCTGCCTGTCCACCTAACTGCTGAAATGCTAAACAAGTTTTGATATTTACCTGTTTATGATTAAATTGCAAAATGATCCGCTTAGTTCTGTTCTAAATTAAGGTCTGCGTTAAATGTCATAGCATTTATCTTTCATAAAACGAGACAGCAAGGACACTAATTTCCCAGGTACTCAATCACTGCCCCGTGCCACTGGAGAGCGGCCCGGGGAGGAGCGCGCCCGCCGTTCACAGCTCGCTGACAGCGCCGAGGCGGAATCATAAAAGTCAATTAATCATTAAAAGCTGTTACCAGCCCGTATTGAACTGCTCTGGCGCAAAATGTTAATCAGCCCCGCATCGATACCATAAATTCCTGCAAATTGGAGCGGTCGATAGCGCCGGGGCCCGGCTGGATCGATGGGAGGGCGCGAGGCCTCTCCGCCGGGCCCCGCCAACATGGCCGCCGGGCGACCGCCACGCCTTTCCCGGCAGGCCCCGCGCCCCGCCGTTGCCACGGCGACCGCATGTCACCCTCCATTATCCCCCCGTCTCTAGGGCCCGGCCTGCCGGGGCCGAGGCGGGTGCCGACGCCTCGCCGCCTTTGATGGGTCCGTCAATAACACTTAGCAGGGGAAGGGGGGCCCTCCCCGGCGCGTCGGGGCGGTTCAACGGCTCGAGGCGCCGTGTGCCGCCGCATACGCGCCGGGGCTAAGCGAGGGCCGGGGGCGGCCGCTGCCCCGGGGGGACCGGGCTGTGGCGGCCGGCGCCGTGTTGCCATTAACCCGGGCGCCGCTGCGGGAGGAGTGACCCCCCGGCTCGGCGGGCGAGGAGGCCGTTCTCTGTAATACGTTACTCATGAGCGGCTGCCGAGTTGTTCATTAATCCCCGCCGGGCCCCGCGCCGGGGAGCGGCGTTTTCCCGCGGGCCCCGGGTGCGTCGCTGCTGGGCAGCCATAAAATGGCGCCGGGGCGCGCGGAGGTGTGGGGAGAGGGGACGGCGCCTTCTGCTTTGGCACCCGCCTGGCGCCTTTCCCCACGTCACCGTGGCCGCCCTGAGAGCAGGAGGGGTACGAGCGAGCCGCCCGCCCGCCCGCGAGGCGCTTTCGGCCGTCCCTTCTCAAAGCGTCCGCGCGCGTTCGGGCGTCGCTTGCGGCGAGGCCTCGGCTCGCGTCCTTGCCGCCCTCGTTCCCGGGGCCGGGGAGCGTTCCCGGCCTTCCCACCCGGACGTCCGGGCCGGAGCGGGACGAGCCTGCGGCGGAGGAGCGGGAAGGGAAGGACTGGGTCCCCCGAGGCCGTCCCTGCGGTGTCCCCGCTGCCTTGGGAGGGCAGAGATCCCCGCCTCCCGTCCACAGGGCTGCCGAAGGCTCGGCTGAGCCCAATCCATTTATCTCCTGTTACTGTTATTAAATCTGACCCGCAGTGGGGGAAAAAACAGCGTTTTTAGGATTGCGGGATATTAAGAAGCCTCTTTAGAGATGAAAGAAACGCTGGATACCGTTACTCTAGGGAAGGATTGTGTTCCACCAGTTTCATTGTCATTTAACGTAGAACATAAAGGTTAATGCTGAATAAAATAATACCCATGTTGATTATTTTAATAGTCTCAAAGTATAACTTTTTCCCTGGACTGCAGTTATCTAATCCATGTGCCGTACATGCACCGGCAGTATTTTGTACTTTTCCACGGCGCCGAGATGATGGTTCCATTAAGTTCAGTGCTGAGAAGCTATTGTGTGTATCTCTCATACAATCGTTCCGTACTCTATGGAAAATGGAAAATATATGGATCCACAGACATGCTAATTCCCAAGATTTGTACATTTTTAAAGATTAATAAAAAAGTCCATCTTATTATTATCTGAGTTATAGGAAACATCAAAATAAATTAGGAATCTTACTGCAAAGAAATCTCCCATTCAACATATTGAGGCAGGATGATGTTATGAGTGTTCAGACAAAGGTAATACAGTGCCTCTATTTAATTGCCCTGACACCTTGCTCAGTTCCTCCAGCTATACTCTGAGAGCTAAAAAAACCCCTCTCATTGTTATTAATTGTATTCCTTTTTAAATGTAATGTCATATCGCTGCGGGCTGAGCTAATGAAACATACCCATATTACCAAAATAGGCATATTTCTTTTTGTACAACACATTCTATCAAAACTGTCTGCTAAAGACATTGTGTTAAAGACCTTTCATAGAGCAATATAAAGAATATCTCAGCTACTCCAACATTTCTATTACATGATTATTAAAATGCCCAGGAGGACTAAACAATATAGTGTGGATCCAGTTATCATATAAGACTTTAGAAATATTGTTAATTCCTGCCACTGATTTATGTTAATACTAATGCTAGATTACATGCTATGGCTACTAAACAGCCACTGCATACCAATTCACACAAAGAGAGTCTCCCTCCTCTCTATGGGAGCTGCACTCTTCTGTTATAATGAGAATCTGAATTATTTATCTCTCTTTATCCTACAGTAGTTCACTTGACCACAATCACTTTTTTTTTCCCTGTTTCTACTGCACATCAATGCATGTAAACATGACACAATAACAACTACTGTCTTTGCCTATTTCAGCCACTTTAAATCACATGAGATCAGTCAGAGGATGGAAGCAAAAGTATTGCGCAGTGCTGAGCAGGAGAGGGTGTGAGGTTGCCTAGATGCTGAAATGACAACCCCGCCCCGAGTTTTCTTCAGTATATTTAAATACAGGTCCAGTGTAAATCACAAACTGAGCAATACAGAAGGCTTCCTTGCTGATGGTTTCCGCCGATGGCAGCTTGTCTCAGGTGCCCGCTGCTTTTCGCAGCTCTAGCTGGGTGCGAACAGCTCCTCCGCAGCACGTGCACAGGCTCTGCTACGTTTGAATGGGACTCCAGGCAAAACCAGCAGCGTGGGTAGGATCAACTACCGGTCTGGTTTGGATGTTCATGTCGGAAAGCAGTGTTCAGTTCCATCTTCTTCCTAATCAAGAGCAGGGATGTGGCCAAAGCTCTTCTATGTGAGAGGTGAGTACTGCATCCACGATGTTACAGAGCGGTCTGTGGCATGTCTGTGAAAGTATTTTTAACCTGTCTATAACACCTGTTCCGCAGTCATTAGTGCTGGGTTTATGCATTATTTGTCAGAATGCATTTTGCCTCCTTCATACACGGCACACGTATGTTTTAGTTGAATGCCCCACGTGATATTTGTATGCTGAGCCCTACTGCCTGCTGTCTCACTCTGCACTTCAGCTGGCCTTGGCTCATCAGGAGGGTAGGAATCCAACCCTGCTGAATTAGTTCTGAGGGTCCGTCTGGAGACCTCTGAGGGTCCTCTGGAGAACCAACCCAGGGGAGGGTTGGTTCTCCTACTTTCAAAATAAAGAAGCTGACACTATATCTAGGACGCTATTTCAGCAGGAGGATACCAGCGCGTCTCACCGCTGCTTCCATGCCTTTTGCAAGCAGCAGTGAAAAGTAGGATGTTCTTGGTCATGGTCCTACAAGTGTCAATGTGGAGACATGCAGGTTCACACTGCGCACTGCTCTGTGACCCAGGCTCCGAGCAGGGTTAGAATTTGCAACGGCACGTGTTGCTTGCCGTAAGGAGTTGCAGACTGCCATTCTACCTGGTGGCAGGACAGGTACGGACCTGATCGGGGCTGCTAAGGACCCATGGCAGCAACAGAGGAGCAGGCTGTAAATGAAGGGTGATCAGCTATGGAAAGAAGAAAAAAAACAGCGTTTGTGGAAATCTGAGCCACACCTCAACTGATCATCTCAACTGATGAGGAAGGTGACTATCATAATTCTCAGGAAATGCTGAGGAAGGGGTTGTAGAGGTTATTTGGAAACTGACAACCCAAATTACATTTGCTGGGCAATTTGATGAAAAACAGAAAGACTGCTCACAAGGTGGCATGTGCCATCTTGTGCTGTGCTGCCCGTAGGTATTGGATGCACAAAGCTTGAACTCTGTCAGGGCCATTAGAAGACCTGTATCTCCATTTTCTGTATTCTTGACCTCTCAGTTACACATCAGTTGAAAGGCATATTTTTGCGCTGTGCTTTTAGCTGTTGCTGTTCACTGCACTGTTTCACTGCCATTGCCCCCAGCTAACAGGACATACCACGCCAGGTTTTTCCACAGCCCTTGCTTGTCCAAGGCTCTGTAGTTATCTCAGTTTGTCCTGTCAGCTAAACCTATCAAGGCCAACAGAACCATCATGCTATCCACTATCCGTCTTATCTTAGTGACCCTTCGCTGCCAATTTCAGCCACCATCTAGAGCACTTAAGTTTTCACCAGAAAAAAACTGTGGAGTGGAAATAGAAGGGTGGTTTTTTTTTTCAGTTCTAATGCCTGCCCCCATTTTTCTAAGAGCAAGATGGTGGACTTTTCCCTGTCATGCTTGAGACCACATTCTGTACAATGCCAGCAAGACCAAGGGGGAATAGATGGGAGAAGTTTGGAGGAGGAGACTGAGGTGGAGTCACACACTGTGAAATCACATTCATTTACCCAGCAGAGCCAAATGAGTCAAATTGTGATGGATGTTCTGCCCACGTGTTCTCTGCAGATGCCCTGACCACAGCTGGAGATGCTGCGGTGGTGTATGCTTGTTGCTTTGAAAGTTATAAACCCTCATTGTATGCAAGTCTTGATCCCAGTGTCTACTTCAGCTTGTCCTTGCCCTTGCTGCCTCCCCATCACCTGCACCTGCAATGAGCAGCCATCACTACACCATTATCCTAGAAAGGCAATGGGAGAAGAAATGCTGAAGAGTGAAGAGTGGGACTTTGTTGTGAGAAGTGACTAGTGAAAAAAGAGAAAGAGAAAGGGAAGGGAAGGGAAGGGAAGGGAAGGGAAGGGAAGGGAAGGGAAGGGAAGGGAAGGGAAGGGAAGGGAAGGGAAGGGAAGGGAAGGGAAGGGAAGGGAGGAGTCCATTTAAAGGGATTGATTAGGCAGAATCATTTGTGAGTAAGTGTGACTGTGTGGAGGTTTGAAACCATGGAGGTGGGTATATGTGTGTTATTAAAAGCCACGGTCATTGTAAGGACTTGAATCTCAACAGCGGGGACCTCAGAAGTGATGTTGACCATCTACTCTGACCACTTCTGGTCTCAAGAGGCAATCACATTGAATGGTGTGACACTGACCCCCTCACACCTGGCCAACAAAACCTCTCTTTCTCTCGATCAAGGAAGCCTAGCCCTGCACTATTCAGTGATGTTATTGATATGGTGCCTCAGAGGTGGACATTCTGAATTCCAGTCAGTTGTAATAATTAGTCAAGTTCAGTAAAATACCCCAAAGATGGTATTTTAATTCAGGAAAACAGAAGGTCAGATTTTATGTGGTATGAACTAGCCTAACGCCAAACCCTTCAGTGTTGCTGTATTAATTTCTATTATCTGACATACTGGTTTTGGTTACACCAATTACCATTGCAAACCATTTTTCTTTAGGGGAGTAGAAGTCTAAAGACAGACTTTAACCTTCATTATGGCAGTCTAAACCTAGAGTAATTCTACTGAGTTTGAAGGAGTTACACCAGATTTACAGTGTAAGAAATGAGGTCAGAATCAAGTCGTAAAGCAAGATGCCATTTAGCATCTATCAGACTTGATGAGGGCTTACCTTGTAATATCTAAAAGCACTGGTATTTTAGTCAGATAGGGAAATGCACTCTCAGAGTTCAATTTAACAAAGTCTAATTTCAAAAAGTGAAGCCCAATTCTCCTAATCTGAGTGACTTTAGATACATATGGGAATATCAAAACATGATTGCCCTGAAACTCAATCTTCTTCTTTTTAATTAAAGAAAGAATCCTATCTTAGTCACCTGAGAATCTGAAAGATACTCCAAGTGTTTGACACTCAGAAGAACTTTTAAAAGATAAATTATGAGGACAAGAGACAAAAGCCACCATCGATAGTAAAAGCAAATTTAAAATAAAACTAAAGATGCTCTAGTAATTCTGAAAAAAAGACCTAACCAATCCTGATGTGCAAATCCTTCCTTCAAGCCAAAAATAAACCCATTGCAGGAATTAAGTTATAAAAAGTCATGGCTAGATCTTCAACTGATGTAAATTAGCAAAGCTCCACTGATTTCAGTGGAGCTCTACTAAGACAGGTTAGATGAGAATCTGACCCTCAATTGCTTGGTAATTTTTTTCCCCAATCAACAAACAAAATATCATTTTTAAGTTAACATAGAATCATAAATGGTTTGGGTTGGAAGGGACCTTTAAGGGTCATCTAGTCCAACCCCCCTGCAATGAGCAGGGACATCTTCAACTCGATCAGGTTGCTCAGAGCCCCGTCCGACCTGACCTTGAATGTTTCCAGGGATGGGGCGTCTACCACCTCTCTGGGCAACCTGGGCCAGGGTTTCACCATCCTCATCATAATAAATTTATTCCTTACATCTAGTCTGAATCTACCCTCTTTTAGTTTAAAACCTTTACCTCTTCTCCTGTTGCTACAGACCTTATGAAAAACTCCGTCCCCATCTTTCTTATGAGTCCTCTTTAAGTACTGAAAGGCTGCAATAAGGTCTCTCCAGAGCCTTCTCTTCTCCAGATTGAACAACCCCAACTTTCTCAGCCTTTCCTCATAATAGGAGAGGTGTTCCAGCCCTCTGATCGCTTTCGTGTCCCTCCTCTGGACCCGCTCCAACAGGTCCATGCCTGTCCCGTGCTGAGGACCCCAGAGCTGGACGCAGAACTGCAGGTGGGGTCTCACCAGAGCGGAGCAGAGGGGCAGAATCCCCTCCCTCGACCTGCTGCCCACGCTGCTGGTGATGCAGCCCAGGGTACGGTTGGCTTTCTGGGCTGCGAGCGCACGTTGCCGGTGCATGTCCAGCTTTTCATCCACCAAACATCTGCCTTAAGCCCTTACCGTTTCTCAGTCATAACCTGATGTTTCTTTTGTAACAGATCTCTCAGTTTCTCTGTTTTGACAATTTTAGGAGTAAGACAAATCTTTAAGAAATTATTTTTTTTAATCAAGTTGTGCAGCCTTGATAAAGTATATGTCTTATACTATACACAGCACCACCTTCTCCTGACTTTGAAGGGAGAACTGGACAATGCTAAAGGGTTAATCTCCTGGCATAATTTCTCTGGTGTCATTCAGGCTAACACATAGGATTGCACATATAGTCACATGCCCTATATTGATCGACAGGCTTTTGCTGGGTAAGTTTTACTGGGCGCATCCTCCTTTTCCATTTTTAAGGTGTGCTTGCTCCCAAGAATGTTGTAGTGAAAAAGTAGAAGTGGAATACAACTGAGCTTAAATAGATCACACCGATATTAAAACTCCTCCAATCCCTGCAGGCAAAAGCTGAAAAAGCAGTGCAAACTCCGGGCTGATGCTGTGAGCGCTCTGCAGAGACTCGTGCTTCCACAGGATGAGGACTGGTGCAGACCAGTCCAAACACGCCAAACAGTGAACAAGGTGGGGGAAGCAAGATCTGCTTTTCCCACCAGATCAATTCCTTGAGCTGCTGTACTTCATGGCCTCATAAACACCTGGCTAAGCAAAGCATTGCGGTGACGTGGAGCTGGAAATGAGTAGCCGAGGGGCTGGAGGGTCAAAAGCCACCTAAGGCCATCTAAATAACACCAAATTTGTCACCAAATACGAAGCCACACAATCTGCTACACAATCTGCCACGCCATACCACACTAAACTTTCAAGAGCAGTTCTACAGCCTGAATTACAGACCAGAAGCAAACAGGAAGCGTAGACAAATGGTGGAGCTCTGGTATCCTATGCCAAACCAATTAAGCAGTCAGGCCCATCGGTAAAATTGTCTGGAAAGAAAACAGCTTTGTGCCCTTCCTGAGTACAGCACAAAGAGAACTGGGAATACTGCGGGGCTGGAAGGAGACCCAAGCCAACCAGCAAATTGCAGTGTGCTGGCTACACTGATTTCTGTCCCCTTGGTCCCCTTGGTTTTACAGCTGTAGAGGTCCCCGAATCGCTTCCTAATAACTTTCTACTGAATGCTGTGAAAATGAAACCCATGTAGTTTTTCTCTTGTCGATAGTGAAGCTTTTAAAACTGAGGCATCCAGCAATATAATTCTATTTTGTGCTGTATTCTTTTCTGCTTGCAAGTGTGGTTTATGGTCATAACAATGGTAGAAGAAGGATTGAACGTCCCTTATCTATTAACCATCAGGCTGCCATTATGAACATTAAATGGCTTCCCGACTGCTTCAAAAATAAAAAGCACCAGCAAATATTTAATGCTATACAATAATTAGAAAAGTCTGGAATTGTCTCTCATTCGTTAACTTTAATCATATCAACCTGTTCACATACATTAGCGTATCAAATGCCAAAAGCCTGCTGGGAAGCCATCCCTTTGCCAGCTGGTATGTACTGTATTGGACCAGGACTCCTTTTTGTATGGGAAGCAATGGAAGAGCATCCACAGCGGTTTGACAAAAAACATGGAAACCAGCAAACACATCTGGAAGTTTCTGAGAACAAGCACACACACTGTGTGTTCATTTATTTTCCCACAAACAGGGAGACAGACAAGAGGATGTAGCTTGTGAAAGGACAATATCATTGGGGCATCATATTATATTACTGCAGAGAAAGCACATGTACTTCCAGTTTTCACCAGGGATTGCGGCTAACTGTTAGTCTGAATACATGGAGTGAGCCACATAGATTGACAAGGAATTTTGTTACCAAATATTCATCACCCCTTGAAGAAGTTATGTGCTTTGCTGCACAGTAGTATCTTTTTTTTTTTTTTTTCCACAGAAAGTGGAAAGAAATTCAGTATAGTTGAGGAGCTCATCAGCAAGCAAGAGGCCCAGAGTTATGCCCACAGATGGCCTCTGCAGCCCCCGAGGTGGGAGAGGGAAAGGGGGCACGTTATCGCTGCCTGGCTCCGTACACATGCTCCAAGCCACACAGGTGCAGTCAGTCACCCTGTTGCATGCCTTTCCTTCCCGCAGCTGAATCATTTTGTGGCTGAAAATGGAGTAAATTCTACATTAGAAACTTTCTCATAAGATACAACATTGGCAAAAAACAAGTGGGATGCCACATAATATTATTGGTGCATTTTAGTCTAAGGTTAAATTTAAACACATGTCCTTAAATTCTTAATTTCTCTTATTCTTACCCTTCTGGTCTTGCCTCTTTCAGCCTTGCCCGCTGGTTTTGCTCTTGACTAATATGCCAGCAGCTATTTCCCTTCTATTGCTGCTTTTTCCCCGGGTAGGTGAAGTGAGGTCTTTCTTAGCGCTGAATTCTGCACTAAATAAAACTCTATCTTTTCAATAATGAATCCTTCACATTGTCCCAGGGGCCACGCACACAATTAAGAACAATATGAAATTTAATTAACACAGGATAATAATAAGGGTATGAATGTCACAGTGAACTCTGAGTGAATACAGACCCCCACAGTAAATGGTTTGGGAACTGGAGTGAAAGCCAGCTGCTAACACTGAGGTCCCAGACACCCAAGTGGCATTTCAACACCTGACCTCAAGTATCGAGGTACTGGAAGGGAAGAAAAGATGACTGCCAAGCAATTACGACCCAAAGGCTACAGATCTTTATAGGGTAATGCTAAACCAGGGAGTTATATCCGTAGGTGGTGATGGAGGGAGCGGAGTCTGGGCGCTGAGTGCTCTGAATGCCTGCAGCCTGCCCGAGGCATCACCTGTGGGCGCACCGCAGGTCACATCCAAGGGACATTGCTCAAAGGGTGCTCCCGTGCTAGTCACTATGACGGTCACAGGCATGGTCTTTAAACTGCAAAACTCATTTCTGGTCACATAAGGTGGTGTCTGTCTTGCCAGTCTATCCTATGTACGTCTATGTCCAGAGTGTTCCTGCAGTTCTAAAGCACTCCCAGACATTGTCTGGGAACCCCAAAGAGTACACATTAACTAGCATCACAAGTACAACTTGCATTATCAAAACAAAAAGGCTGCTACAAAATAAGAAAGTAGTGGAGCACAGAAAGGAAAGAAACGACGGACTGCGGCCCGTGTTTCCATTAGGGGAAAACACTCACTGGCTAAGATTTAGATAAATCTTCGTTACAAAATCTAAGTACAAAGGTAGACATCTGAAGTGTGGTTAAAGTGTTTCCATCCCCTTGCTTCTCCTGCCTTTTCCCCTCTCCCCAAGGAGCCAACACGGCTCTGGCAGTTCACACTGGCTGAGAAATGGGCTTCTCTTCCTTAGACTGCAGTCATGTGCGTGCGTCTTCTCATTTAAGCTCTTCCATTCTGTTTCTCTCAGAGGTGGAGAAATCTGCTTTTGGGGAGAAAAAAAAAAAAAGAAGTGGGGAAGCTCATTAGCAGTTTGTTTAGAATTTGAATGTCACCGTAGTCACTTATGTCTAAGTGACTGAAAAATGTATGCGAGTCCTCTGACTTTCAGCAAGAGATCCAGTGTTCTAACATCAGAATGAACAATATAATTACTGTGTGTATGAAGACATATTGGTCTCCGTATAATGAGGTATTCAAATCTGCTCTACTTGAATCAGATCACAGAGATATATTAAACACACATGGCGAAAGAATTCAGTGTAAGGGTAACCATGTGTTCTGCCAAGTCTTTCTATGCATGAATGGGCTGCCAGGGCACCATAGGCTACAGACAAAGTACAGGAGAGCTGTGTTCAGAGGTAGGGAAATGAGGTTGCGAAGGTATTTCCTCTTCATTCCCTCGAACATGTGAGTGTCTCCCATTTCTCTTCCTCTTTCACAGGCTGGTGCACCTCAAAAGCAATTCCACCAGAATTTACTGTAACATTACTGTATCATGGTTTCTTGGTACGGTTTATTACTGTGTATTTATAGCACCCAAGAGTGAGCTGGCTGCCTGAGAGGGGTAGCGATTGCAAAGGCTATTCTCAGTTTCAGTTGCAGAATTGTTTTCACAAGTTCGCAACATTCTGGAAAACATGCCTCCTTTTCCAGCGTCGCTGCAGCTATTTTCAAGCGGAGGTGCTTGAACTTGCTGGCTAGCGGCAGCGTGCGTGTGTGCCTGATAGGTGCTGGGGATTGATTGACACGTCGCAGAGCCGAGGCTTGGGCCCCTCGCTGTGCCTGAGATCATGTATTACTGTGTACGATCAGGAGCAACCATTGTCAAAGCAGAAGATGTCAATTTTTCGGCAGTGTTATTTCAACATCCAGATACTATGAAAAACATAGTAAGATGAAAACAGTAGCTGTTTTGCTTACTCGTAGAATTGTCTAAGCGTGGATACCATAGCAGATTGAGTTACGCCCAGCTGCCAAAACAGACACGGAGAATGTTTCTGTGGGTCACGAAAAAGTCTGAGCGCCCACGCATGCCGTTCCTTGGGTGGCTGAGCTGCTGCAGAGACCTCGGTGTGACAGATCAGAAAAACACAAACGACTCAAGGCCATGATTTCAGTCTTTACCACTCACAAGTGAGTGTGTGGTTATGTGCACAAGTTTCTCTGCTGAGAGTGCTGACTGATTTTAAAGGGAATTTTGTCTTGCTTTTTGTTCCCAGGGCATGTGTGGCATATATGATGTATTAAACATGCTTTTCTCTGGGTACAGCTGCTTATATGCCTGTTGGGTACACGGGCATTTTCAGAGGATGCTTCTCTTTGCCATGTGCCGATGGAGCCAGAATTTCAGGGCGGCAGGAGCAAGCTGGGAAGGCAGCAGGAGTCCAGTCCTTGCTCCTCTCTTGGCAGCCACCGCGGCTGCGTTCCGCAGAGAACTTACCAAGATGAGGATGGCAATTCACACAGGAGATAGGTTCTGGGAAAAAAACACCACTTCATGTGGCTGCCAGTGATACCAACCTGGGAAGAGATTTATCAGGAGAAGCCTGGCCATTTTTAGGAAGTGAGAACTCACTGTTTCGAAGCAGAAAAGAGAGTGAGACCTATCTGTCTCTTCAGGGAACCACAGCTGCCAGAAGGAAAGGTGTCAGATAGATGTGGTTACCAAACCCAATTTTTTAGAGGCTTCGGTGGTAACTAGGGAAGGGGAGAAGGGGCGGAAAAGATTTAATGGGAATTGCATGCGCACAACATCTCTTAGAATAAAGCTCAGGCTTTGTATTTTATTTCACTTAGAGATGGACTGTAGAGTTTATTTGCACAGAATCAGTGAGGTAAAGCTGCAGTTTTAGTAAAACCAAACCGTGGATGGTTCCTATCCTCTTTTGTTTCATACAACTCTTTCAAGTCTATGTGAAGTTTCAAATACTAAGCCAGGATTCAGATGCCAAGCTCAGTTTTTAATTCATGTTTAAATTAATCGTTCAAACATGTAGAGCTACGCTACTGCAAGAACCTTTTCTCACAGCCATATTCTAATATTGAGATCAGCTATAACCCTATACTGCAACTTCAGCGCAAGGAAAACCTACACCGTGCTTTAGTCTGAAAAAAGACATGTTCTGGCTTTTTAAAAGCAAACGTAGTAACATTTAGTTAGCACAATGGTAGATTTCTTCTTTGAGGGCATGAAATTGCCTTTTACGTTCACCAAATCTATCTTTGAAGGGTGTGGAAAATCAAAAAGAAACAAATAAGCAGATAGATAGTTAAGCTGGATAGATATATTGACTTCATCAGACAATGTTTGGCTGGCTAAAAACTCTCTTTCATCATTATGAGAGTCAGTTCATATCCTCACCCTGTGGAAGTAGTTAGCTTTTAATTCATTCAAGAGATGCTATCAAAAAAGAGGGAAGTATTTTTTACAATCCCAAACCCAAAGTAATACTGCTAAACAATACATAATTCATATCTCTTCAGAATTCTGAATGTGGTCAGAAATAAATAGCAGCACAGGCATTTAAGAGCTATTCTTATTGAAAAATGTAATTAATTGGTGTTATCCACAAAATATTTCTTTGAGGGGGGGAGCAGCGTTGCTTTAATTACAAGTAATTGTTCTCAAAATCACGCAGCTCATAAGTTTTGCAGGCTAGACAGTGATTATGCGTCAATACACTAATCTATCACCTTCATTATTTTAGTCATCTGGGTGTGATCATCAAACTTTGGAGTGTAACCCAGACAAGAAACCAGACATATCTCATGCTTCTATTCTTTCCAAATCGGTTTGTTTTAAAAGAAAAAATTTGCACTGGTGAGACAAATTTCAGTGCTTTTGTTTCAGATGGAGTCTGTAAATTAAATTAAATTCCCCTTTGTATGTTATTAGATGATGACAATGGAAAGGATGTTCTTGTGACTGCACGATAGCCTGGGCGGCTCAGGACACTCCAATATTTCTGCATTCTGCCACAGACTGTCTTTGGGGACAGGAGATTTCACTTTTTGCAGTTTGTTCGGACTGCCTAGTGAGCTTACTGGGAATCAGCTGCTGGAGACCAGGCAGGCTGACCGGCTCATTGCTCTCTTCATCTTAGACACCGTAGTGGTGTGATGCTCACACCGGCCACCCTCAGGTGCTCTGCCACCACAGAAGAATGACCAAACCTCCTCCCAGCTTGGGAATGTAGGGAGCCTTAAACCATTAGTGTTTGTACAGCTTAATACTTGATCTATTGAAATGAAAGTAGCTACCTAACTGCAATTTATTGTCATTACTATTATTATTATTATTACTAGATGAATGCAGAGCTGAGTTTGTTATTAATGGAGGCACTGCTCATCCCAGTCTTTAGTCATCCCTACCCGAGATACCACATAAGCACCCGTGTAAATCAAAGTTAAGCAGAGGATTAAGTGCTGTCCTGCATAAAGATGGCTTAAGTACATGTTTCCTGAATCAGGGCATAAGCTGTTATTTTACTACTGTCTCTGCAGTACTGCTTTCTCTACCTCATTAGAATGAGAGAATGCTTGCATAAATTCCTCATATTGACACACAAGACTATGCCTGTCTCCCTGAGAATTTGGAGATTTCTTTCCTTTTCCCCCAAATTAATAAGTGCTGTCACCTGCATCGCTAAACACCAATTTGCTGCTTACCGCTAACAAGACCTCCACGTAACGTAGCTAACAGTAGTATTTCAAAAATAAAGCTCTCCTGTTCCCAGCATGTCTGACAAGAATACATTAGAGGCACCTGTCCCTGGTACCAATATTTTGTTTTCTCTTCTTTTACGTGGGAAGGAAGAAATCTAAGCACTGAAATTTTCCTTGAAATCAAAGCAAACGCGAACACAGAAATCTCTTTTCCCATCCTGCATCCCCTCTTTCGGTCCTCTCCAGCCGTAAGGAAATTTTCAAAAGTGAGTAAACATTAGAAACATATCCATTTGGGTAAAACCCTAAAATTATCTCTTTCTTAATAATTTTCATTTAAGAACCATCAGGTAGCAGGAATTTTTTAAATTATGTTTGAAACTATGAGACTGGCTCTGTGCTCACGAAGCCAAAGACATAAATACTGCAATATACCACAAATCTACTGCAAATATCAGCAATCTTAGAACAAGTCCATCGTACCCGTTACCTGTCTGGGTCCAGACCAGTGACACTGGTACAACAGAAACCCAGGACCGGTAAAATCTAGATGTTCCCCACCTCAAAGGATGTGAAGCGGCACAATATGCTTCTCTATCCTTTGTTTGAATTGCAACAGTAGTTCTGTAGACTTTGGGATGGGTTCCTCCAGTCCTTAGCTTCAGACATTTCTCTTGTATACCTTGATACCCGAGGTAGATTCTCTGGATCCCTTCAACATCAACAGAGGAAAATAGGTGTTTTGAAGGCTCGATTCATCTGGTCAGATGTAGATGTCAGCCCTAGGAGATGATGAATAGGTACCTCCTAGAAATGCCTATTTCTCTGTATTGACTTCAAAAGGAGCCTTAAGCGATGTTAAACATCTCGGCTGGAAGCATATCTGTGTTTAGTTAGATGAATCCCAGAATGCTGGGTGCTCAGATGCATCCTCAGACTTCATATGTCCGCTCAGCTTCTTCAACTAGGCTTTACCTTTGTCCGTTGGCATTAGTTTTGTTTGGTTGTCTTCTATTAGAAAACAACTGACTTGTGCTTTTATCCCTGTGACAATTATAGTATAAACTGACAAAGTAATTTCATGCTACAAATGTCTCTCCTGTTTAGGGTAGTTTGTGAATTCTTTTCAGTTTTCCCTAGCACTTGAGCAGCAGATTTGAATAATCTCAGACATGGATTTAATGCTAGATCAGACTCAGTACAGTTCCCTTTAAAAATATCTAAAAAATGTCCATTGACCAACAAGGAAACTGGGTTGAGTCTCTTAAGTGTGCTGTCATGAAGCCAGCCAAGGCAGTGCTGTAAATCAGTAATACTAATTTCAATGAAACCCATTGACAGTAGTTGAGAATATAGATGTAAAATTGTTTCCTTTCTTATTCACCTGAGAAATTAAACATGCTACAGGAAAGAAGGGAATAACCAAACGGCACATTGTTAGGTTTCTTTTCCCTGTAATTTTTTGGTGTTGCTGTCATGTGAAGAAAAAGATAATATTGCCTCATTCTGCTTACAGTTTATAGGGGATTTCAAGTAGGAACTCTTGTCTTGTTCCATGTTCGATCTCAGCCCAACCCTATCTTCAAATAATGATGGACAACTTATAAAAAGAAGGAGAAAATATACTGAATAATCAAATCTCCCCAAAAGATTGTTTAACACTTGCTGCAATTGCTTACCCAGGTTTGATTCTACTTCTTTATACATGTCTCTGCTCAGCTTTTTAGTAGGATTTCCATATACCTGGCTTTCAAGCACCTGGTAGTCTGAAGACACTGCACAAACCTCACAGAAGTAGCTCAGATAAATCTTTATAAGGGAAATGTGTAACAGAATGACCTCAGTCTGAAGTTTCCTTCTTGCCCGTTTTCTTGAGTAAGAATCTAAATGTTGTTTGAAAAAGCTGCCCCTTTTTAATGAGGAGTTCACTTTATAAATAAAAGGTTGTATCCATTTTCTTTTACCAAGTTAGTAATCTTTTGACTATTTCATCTGCTTCTAGATCATGTAGTAATAAGGAATAAAGGCACTTTATGGACCTGATTTTCCAAACACTTACCTCACTGTACACCAGAAGTAACTCCCCTGTAGTCATTAGGTCTGATTTCTCTCATACTTCATTCTTGCCTGGCTTCCAAAAAATGGGGGCGTGGGGAGGGGGGGACCTGGGCTGGGCGGCTCTTCCCTCCCTCTCCTTCTCAGGCTGCTTTAAGCTGCGGCTTACAACAGTGTTGCCATCCCCTGGGATCACACTCATGGAAAACGGCACCAAGCATAAGGAGCCCCAAGCCTTGGAGAGTCCCTTTTTTCACTTATGTACATGTTTTACCATTATATTAAGTCTCATCGTGAAGAAAAAAAAACTCTGCACATTGAAATTGGCACTAGTTCGGTCTATAATCTTTTGTGTTCACAGTTGTTAAAGAAAGCAGGTTGAGTCCTCACAAAAATGTTAGTTTGCTGGGAAAAAAAAAGGCACAGTGAAGTGACACTTTGATTATAATTAAAAACTTTTCAGTTGATTTAACAGTTCACTTTAGGCATTTTTTTGAGCTGTGGAAATAGCAGTGCTTTTAAGATAATGAACATTGTATGATTGCTAATGAAATCCACATATGCATACATATATATACACACGCATATATATATATGCGGTCTTTATGCTACGCATTTATCCATCTACATACATATATGCTCCTCTTAGGTTTACTTAAAAAGAAATCAAATGGGAGGGAAAGCACATTTTTCAAATGTGGCTCTAATTGTCTTTTGTGCATGTTCTATAGATCATTACTGACTGTTTACAAACCCTGCTTGGAATGGCTTTACGGCAATAGAGAGGGTAACATATCTTCATTGTTTATAAAATGACAGCTCCTAATGGACCATATTAGCTTTAACACAAACTATTAAATCCTTTTCATTAAATTATTCTGCGCTCTATTTTGGAATCTTGTTAGCTCTGGGAAGTAGGTGCAAACTCCTAAGGAAACATGAGCACACATTGAGACTATTATAGATAATGTTTATTAAATAAGCCTCTGAGGATGTTTTTCTTGGGTTGCTCTCAAGCATTTTGAAGGAGTCATGTTCCATGTTTGAGGTCCCATGTTTCTTCCTCTTAAACTATGAGCAGCTGTAGCACATGACCTACTTCTGTAGAACCCTGTAATGATTTCCTTCCTTCAGTGGCTTCAGGAGTCCCTCTTCTGCCCTGTGAAAAAAGGGACAAATATTTTAATCCAAGCAAAATGCTAAAGCAGGTTTTGTTGGTTTCAGGGAAGAAACTCAATACAGCTACATCACCGAGCATAGGCCTCAAATTGGAACCATCTGGCCTGCAGAAGCACCATGAGATCTTTGGGGAAGGCATGGATATTTTTGCCTTGGGCTGTAACTCATACACCTGCAGAATGGGTAGACATGTTGGCAGACAAGCTGGGCTCCTACAGCAATACAAGCCTTCTCTCACAGCGCTGTGGCAGTGCCGGAGTTTGGAAATTACCCTGATGTGTTTAATAAATGCGATCACTGTACTGCATGCTCTCTTGATAGCAAATATTCAGCTGTACTTGCTGTTAAGTTAATTCAGACAGGTCTGCACTCCAAGGCCCATGTCTTTTCGCCCTTCTCACACAGGCAGCCCCCTTGAAGGCAAAATAAGGACAAGGGAAGGAAGATGGTAAGCACAAAAACATGCATTACATCTTAAGGCTGCCTCTTGCAGGAGGTAGCCTCATGTGATATTCATGTGAACTGGATTAGATTGAGAAGCGATTCTTGTTGGTAAATATTACAGCTCTTTGGGAACACAGAAAGGTAAAAGAACGCAGGTGTCAGTGCAATCTAAAATAATCCGTCCCTCTCGGTGGGAGGTTTGTAAAATCTCTAGGCTGGATGCAGAAAGAAAGAGAAGCCACATGCAGACTCTGAAGGTCGTGACTTGAGAAACTGTCAGAAAGAGGCGGTGTCCGAGCCCAGCCAGAAAATGAAAATGCACACCACAGAAGCAGGAGGACATACATCCTTTGACTGGAATGTTATTAAACAATTAGGATCACAGGTTTTCCCGGAGCTCTGCGCAGCACCCGGCTTTCTGCCTGCAGCCTGGCGGATGGCAGAGCAAAAGACCAGAACGTGACATTTGCACCTTTGTGATCTGTAGTTGCAAATGCTATTTTGCACCTGCAAATTTGTGCCCTGACCCTACGGGCGCTTTTCAGACAAAACTCCCAGCGGTCCCTTGGGGCTAAAAGGTTAAGGCCCACATAGCTGGACATCAATACCGTGTTATTCTCCTTTCAGCGATGTAACATACACGGCATCCTAGGCAGAATTTCTGATGCCAGGTTAGAAAGTGTTGCTGCTTGCATCATGCCGCAGATACGCTGGAGGGGAACAGGTTTTCCCCAGCCTTCTCCCTCCGCCTAGAAATTGGACTGACTGTATCAGTCTTTCCATTGGGAAAGTTTACACCCTGAATCTCAATCTGTACTTTCCCATACTCCCAAAGAAGTCCAAAGAGAACATTTTGGCCCAACTCTGCTTTCAGTTTACTCTATATTGCTAGCATCTGGAGTCACGTATGTGGGCTATCCCAACCCTGAGCCAGGGAATAAAATAGACAGAATATGCGCAAGATCGCAGTCTAGTCCTGTGAGACGCAGTATCCTCAGCACTGCTGGCTCCTGTTGTCTTCTCTTTAGGAGGTGCTGAAGTGTTTTCAGAGCCAGATCCTCAAGACGACTTTCTAATTGTTTCATGGAGAGCTAGACTGGGGTAGGGATAAAGGAAGACTACGTACAGTGTGTAAAAAATCAGATGCAAAGTCTCTAGCTCTCCTCTCTTGCACCCCTCTGTAAATGAGAAGCAGCTCTACAGAAGCCAGGGTAAAACGGATGATGGAGAAAGCAAAAGCAAAATTTTTTTTTCTGAGGTCTATAGAGACGTTATGGAGATTTTGTGGACAGTCAATTAAATATAACAGGAATAACGGTGGAGCTATCTCAAAGGATAGCGCTCTGAAATGGCCTCCTTAGTTCCCAACTCAGTCCTGTCTGATTTTGGAAAGGAAACCTGACTTTAGGTACTGACACATAGGAACGACGGGATACAGTATGTGTTGCCGGAGACAAACTTCCTTCTGCAATCGTATTTGATTTGCTTTTGCTTTTCACCACACTATGGTTCACCTCGCCTCACAGCAGCTCCTCACTGCTGTCCGCGCAGCCAAGGTAGCTTTGCCTAATACACAGCTCCAACAGTTTCCAGCACTGTTTCAGCAACAAGATGAGAGTTAATGAGGCTCAACACACTTCCTACCAAACTTTATGGGGAAAACCCCTTGAGTGAGAGCAGGAAATCCATCTTGTAGGAATTACAATGTGGTCTCAGTTCCTCAACTAGAAACTGAAGAGAATATTGATATTTTTCAAAATATCAAATACTAAATGTGGGGGTTCCCCAGCCAAATTTCCCTTTGGTTCAACGGGGCAATTTTTCATTTCAGCGTCGTTTAGATTTCTGAAATAATTTATTATATACTTCAAGAATATTGAAAATTTCCTGAAGCCAGATTCTGCTACCTCTATTTACACAGGCTGTGCATAGGCAATCCTGCTGCTGCTAGGAAAAAAAGTGCTATTTGCTATGAAGGAGGGTGGGCAGAATCAGACCCTTCCTAAAAGTGTTCTGAAAGATGGGGAAACGCAAAAGGGCCCACGTTTCAACAAGTGCATTTTGACAAATAACTAAACCGCCTTGTGATCCCAACCAGCAAACCAGGGAGGCTTGCCACAGCCTTGCCGAATGCCTTTAACAAACAGAAATTCCTCCATCGCATTCTGGGAATAACAGCAAAAAAAGAAGGAAACCTTTATGAGGGGAAAGCAAATGCAGCTGTGAACCTGGGAGGCCAGGTAAAAGGATATGCAAGCACATAAAGAGAAAAGTACTTTCCCTTAGCAAGTTTTTTCAGTCTTCTGGCTCTTCCCACTCTCCCCACCCCAGTCCCGAGGGTGATGGTCCTTGCAGCACACTTTTCCAGACACACACCAAACCTGACGCATGGGATGCAGCCACAAGCCAAACGTCTGCTTCCAGATGTGCCTGCCGGCCCCAGCGGAGCTGCTCCCCCATCCCACAGCCCGCGACCCCAGGCTGGCAGCTAAACTTTCCTGGGGTACCCAGCAAATAAGTGATTGCCCAAATCCTGATCCTTCCTTAGCTCTGCCCCTGCTCTGGTTTCTAACAAACACTGAGAGATGTCCCCTGCCTCCATCATGTTTCACAGTGCCGACTGTCCCCTCCCTGTCCAGACATGAGTGTTTTTTTCCGTGGAAACCACGGTACGGGACAGGAGAAGGAAGATCCATTTTAGACACAGGTCCCATCCCTGCACAGGGCCAGGATGTGGCCAGAAGGTGCATCCGAATCCAGAAGCCAGTGAGCACGCTGGGGCCCCATGATTTAGATGTCATTCAAGTGCTGCTAGAGGAGTCATGCGTATGCAGTTTACAGAAACGGAGCTTTTTTATGAGATACTTTTCCCTTTCCATCAGTAAAGGCAATAGAGAGCTCTTTCTCCTCCAGAGCTTCAGGCTGTGGAGTTCATTTTGAAATGCGCACAGTCTTTCAAGATTGACGGAGTTCCAGCTATTGATTTTCTTGACTTGTTCATAAGTTAATATTTACCATAAACATCTTGATGAGAAAATTTAAAAAAAAAAAAAAAGACATTTTCAAAGCAGCAGAAGCTGGGGAGATAATGAACCAGACACAACTTTAAACAAGGTATTTTAAAAAGCATTAAACCTCCCTTCCCTTTTTTTAATTAGTGAAAAAGAAAATATGAAAAAAAACCAAAACCAAAAACCAGAAGGGTGATAAGCAGCGTTTATTGTTGAGTTCATTACTGTGATTATTTTGGGAGAGAAGACATTTTTCTCTTAATTCATGAGCCAGAAATGAGCTCTTTGGAGGCTGTAGTAAAAAGATCTCCTTAAAAATGACTGTGAAAAGATGACTTTGCTAGAAAATTCCAGCTGGTTCAGCCATATCCAGATGCCTGAGAAGCTTGATTATGGCTCAACTAACTCTCGGCTGCCCTCATCAAAGCACTGCCAAGATCGAGATCTCTCAGGAGCTAGCATCCCACCCGCAGTGGCACAGCAAGAGGAGGATGCGACGGGCTGGAGCACCATAAGCAAAGGCAGGGGTTTCAGCTGTGACGAAGGGCTGTGTCGCAGCAGCCCAACCGGTTGTTAACGTGGGGGGGGACCGGATCGCTCCCCTCCAGCCCGCGGAAAGCGGGGCAGAGCTTGCAGCCCCAACGCAGGTTTGGCTAGTCTGCTGGCCGGGGGTCCCGCGCTCGTTTGTCACCACGCTGTCCTGAAAATGGCAGCGAACGTAACTCTCCCCCTTCCCCTCTCCCCAGCCCCGTGCTGGGGAGAGCTGCCGACAAGCTCACCGACAGCGAGGGCAACGCATGAAAGAAAACACACAGCCGACAGAAAAAACGAAACGCACATGGCGGGGAATAATATTTCATTTGTGCGGTAGCGGCCCTGCGCGAGCAGTGTAAATAAAGCAGGTTACTGAGACGTGAATATACCACTGTTTATAAATACTAGCCCTTCTGCCCGGAGACGTGCGTGAGGAGAGCTGGACACTCGTGAGGTCACCCCGCCACATTTTATGATTTACATAAATCATGTCAACACCGCTAGCAGGAGCGGCGGGCGAATGGGGCCGCATGAAGCGAGCCATTCAGCCTCCTGTCACAGGTCTTAAAACAGGTAGAAGCTGTTAACGGGCCCACCAAATCTCTTAAAATGCAGAGGGGATGAGGGATAATCCAGCTGGGGAAGCAAGGCATGCACCCACCCCGCGCGCCTCAGCCGACAGAGGCCTTCCCGGGCTCTGAGGAGCAGAAAGCCAGCCAAAAAGCGGGCGCTGGTGAAGCCCAGGAGCTAAACTTGTTATTAATGTTCACCTTCACAGAGGGTAGTGTGTCCCACTAAGCAACCACTCTTATGAAGAAAATGCCTGAGCCGCCTGGTGAAGGTGAAGAAAATGCCCCATGGCTGCTGCGTGCAGGACCCTTCCTCCCCTTATTTACCAAGCGCATGGAAAATTTCATTTTTTTTCCGGAGGAATTAATATTCTGGGACTAAACAGAAGCCCCTCGGTAGGTTTGCCTTGCATTCAAGTGCCTGTGGTTTGGGGGCCGGAGAGGAAGGCAGAGCGGGGACAGACGCAGGAGAGTGGTGCGCAGCTTCCCACGAATTTCCTTACGACTCCCTGGGAGCTCCATGTCTAACCAGGATCACGCAATACAAGGTCAAAGCTGCAGCTAAGGATAAAAGTGGCAGAGAGAAACAGTTTTCCTTTTCCTTGCCACTTTGCAGTCATGTATCACTATGGGGTTGTCCTAATTTCGGAGGACAGTAGTCCCTTTTGGTCCAATTTACCCAGCTCCGGAGACAGATGATGCCATCAGGGTGGGTGCCTGAAACATTGAGGATCTGGCTCGCAGTCTTTAACTCTGCCCAAATTTCAGCTCTAATAACATGTAATTATGTAAAATAATTGAAAAAATTACAATTACACATGAATCATGTATAATTATGCAAAAGAAATGTAAAAAATATAAAAGCAGTACAAAATCTTTATGATACATTGCTGGTATATGGACATGTACTATTCACTACTCTTAAATGCAAGTTGATTTAGAAATATTACTTTGACCATAAATCAACCGTGTTCTGTGTGATTCCTGTTGATCTACAGCTGTGACATGTTCTCAGAGAAGAACAGATGTAAATATTAGAGAAAATTGGGAAGTGTTCTGGGAAATGTTTTTCACAGGAAAATGTAGATTTGTCAAAATCAAAGCCTTAGGGAGGAGAGGGGATTTTTTTATGAATATGCCATATTCAAATACAATTGGAAAATGTTTTTAAAAATGACCAAAATATCCTCTTTCTATACTTTGAAAAGAAAAGATGTAATTTTTAGACTGAAAGTAAGCTTCCGTTTTGAAATCTAAGTAAATTTACACCAAAAACATCGGAAAAAAAAACCCTTAAGTCAAAACACTTCAAAGCTTACCAAAGACCAATGTTTCAGAACTAACTTCTTTTTGATCCGAACTAAATTTTTGTATTTTATTCTTTTTTTTTTTTCTTTTTTTTTCCAGATTTGCAGTTTTGGGGCCAACCTGAAACAGGAAAAGTTCTTGCAGTTATGCAAAATATGATAAGAGCAGAAAACCATTTTCTTTCACCTCTGCTGATCTGTAAAAATGTGTTTTCAGCAGACCACAGACAGATCATGCAAGCTTTAGTATCTTCTCCAGAGAAGCTTCACCAAGTTGGAAGGGGGGGGGGGATCTCAATCCTTCAGCCCCAGACCTCTCCACCCTGGGGGCCAGCAGATAATCCCTGCTCTGCTTCCCCAGCCTCATTTTGGACCCCAGGGAAAGCTTTTTTCCCAAAGGAGAAATGCGGAGGTGCCCTGCAGCTGGTGCTTTGCCCCTCTACGTAGAGGTGGCACCGCGGTGGGATCCCTCCCTTGCACGGGGGGTGACCTCTGCGTCCCAGTCCGGTCAAGGTCACAGCTTGGAGAAGCAGGTACCTGCTACTTGAAATGAAGCCCTGACTAAAAAACAAAAGATTTGTTTCTTGATACTGTGCCTTCCTGACGGTGACTTCTTTTCAGGGGCAATTAAATGCTAAGCATCGGTCTGTTAAATTTAGTGGCAATTTCAGTTGTAGGCGGCATCAAGTCAAGGACAATTTCAATTCCAGGGCAGCTTTTATTTCATGTTTTGAAACTGCGAGTGCTTTCTATTTAAGAGCAGCTTTTGTTTGAAATAATATAGCCTAGTCTGTTTCTCTGTGGCCCTGATCCCGCACCTCAGAAAGGACCTCACTCACAGTCAGAATCCTACTGAAAATCAGGTGTTTTCAGCAGGCAGACTGAAGTGCCCTAAGCACAGGCTGGGATTTCCTGTGCACGCCTGTCTCAGAGTGGGAAGGGTTATTAGGAGCCAGGGTTTTCTCCCTCAAAGCCCCCCAGCCCAAAGCCATTGGTGAGACCCTTCAGGAGAAGAGTCATCTGCAGGATTCGACTTTGGATGCAAACCTAGATCAGAGCTCTGGCAGTTTGCAAAGGCATTTTTTTCAGGCATGTCATTTGCTTCCCTGTGGGAGTGGGTGTCCGTACGTGCCTGTATAGCCGTACTTCATCTCTCTACGGCAAGAGCTTCCCTGAGCTGCCTTCCTTAAGACTCAGGTTTTATATTACCAGGTAAATTTCCTTTCAGCTTTATTTGCATGGAGCAAGAGTGACATTCTGTGGCCAGTTAGATTTATGGCACCGTTCTCTCGCTTTCTTTTTTCCCCTCCCATAAATACCTCAGGGTATAAGCCATCCTCTGATAGTCTTTTGTTTTGTTTGTGGCTTCTATCACGCTTTGTGAGAAATAAAAATAGAGGAATTCTCAAACACATTTCTGTGGCATAAAATCCTTAGGGACTGCTTTACCACGAATTCCTGACAAATTCAGATGTCTATGTACTGATTATTATTTTATGAGAGCAATGCCTGATCGTAATGTAAGTAACCAGAAGCATGAAGAGACTATGACACGTTCCTCAGGCTCTGCTCTAGCTGGCTCAGCTCGTTGCACTTGGAAGGGATGAGGAAGCCATGTTCCAAAACCCCATATAAAAATAAAGTGGAGTGCTGTTTAAAACAAAGCAGTGGGCTTTTTAGGCACTTATGTGCTCCAGATAATACACCAATGACACTAAATTGAACTCATTTAGCTGTAAACATGATATTACATTTGACAGTTTCCAGTGGTAAAACACCAGACAGTCCATGCTGAGGAGAAAAGAAACAATACACAAGGAGCAAAGCCCGTCACAAGAGTAGCCACAAAAGGGCCAATGGGGGAAAAAAATACCCAACAAAATCCCAGCATTTTTCAGTGGTTTGGAGTCATAACTCAGCTTAGACACACATGGTACCAAAAGCAACCTGCCCAGTTTAAACAGCGGAGAGCAGGCGCTAGAGTTTATGTTGTTCCCCTGTTTATTAAAAACGGATGGGAGCACTTGACAGAAAAATCAAACTTCTGGTCATGGCTCATTAATCTCTGTTGTATCTGTCAGATATGTGTGTCTAGAGTTTCAACAAGGCTCTAGAATCGAGATTACTGCTGAGCTCTGTTGTTTTCTCTAATTTTGAATGAGGGGAAATGCTGCCAATCACCCTAGGCGAGAGGGGAGCACAGGGCCATTGGCATAGCCCTTTGCAGCGGGCATCTCCCTGCCCCGTGGTTTGGATCTGATTTCAGAGGCAGTGACACCTCTCTCCCTTTCTCACCATAACCTGAGTTTTGGCTGGCTGCCTCCCCTCTCTCTCCCCTGAAAACCAGACTCATCACTCGCCACCAAAGCGCGTGCCCGTCAGTGTTAAGGTGATGACGAGGGCGATCTGCAGTGGCGGTGGATGCTCCTTCATCCTTGGATTCTGCTCTCGCACACAAAAGTGTTAATCGCATTAATCCGCTGAAGACAGTGGAGCTCCTCCAGTGTAAAACCAGGGTAAGTGATGGGCTCAGCAGGCCTAGAGTGGGCTCAGCAGGACTGAGACGAATATGGTATGAAACAATTAGCTGCAGATGGTATAGGAATCTCGTTTTCTGGAAATACAGATTTTGCCTGGAGATCTTTCTATATATATTGGATTTGTCAAACTGATAATGACTTGAACATTTGGAGAGAGAGGATAACCCACCGCAGGGCCAGATGCAGCTGTGATGGGGAGGATGGAGGACATATATTAGCCCCGAAACGTGGCTGTCTCCCCATCACATTGCCACGTCAATCCATGGTGCTGGGAGGATGGATGAGGCCCTGAGCAGAGCAGGGCAGGGGAGCTCGCCCGCTGCCTCCCCTTATGCCATTACTTTCCTTACTTGCTTTGGACATTGCTCATTTCATTCGCTCATTCTTTTCTTCCCCCTTTCTTCCTTTTTTAATTATCAGTGATGCTGTTTCCAGAGCTAGCAAAACTGCCAGGGACTTTGAGGATGAGGCACAACATTTAGCTGCTGCTTCACTTGAGTGCAAAACAGAGGCAGTTGTGAGTAGAGGTTTCCAGCTCCGTTAGCCGGAGGACAGGCTGGGGACTCCTTTCAATCCTGATACTGCTAGCAAGGGTTCTTCTTCAGGCACAAACAGTGGATTCACACAGCACAAATATAGACACAGACAGAAAAATAACAAAGAAGATCTGATGTTTTACAACTGCAGGTACACCACAGGCAGGCAATCTGACCCTCAGTGCTCACAAACTGTAAATGGCAATGGCGGGATCATGTAAAAGGCGCGTTTGCCAGCTCCCTTCTCAATGAAACACATGGAGTTTCCCTCGAGGGGATGTCTCTCCTGCCTGCCAAAGTCTGTCCTCAAGATCAGCCTTGCCCGCTGCGCCAACTGTAGGCTTGCAGGCATGGCTGCTGCGTGGTGCTTCAGATCATATGGAAAGCCATATTCCCGGGGATGCCCGGGCGTGCCGGAGAGCCCGCCTGCGCGGCAGTCAGCTGGACCGTGAGCAGGCAGCAGGCAAATGGCAAAAAGCAGAGCTTCCCCTTCTCTGTGCTGCAGCTCGCCGTTTCCGAGAAGCGCAGGCATAGCCCTGCATTTCAACCACAGCAGAGCTTGCCCACACAGAACACTTCCCTAGACCTTTTTGAAGCCCAGATTTATAAAGTTTGACCTATTAAGAAACAGTATGTCCTATTAGATCTTAATGGACAGGGTGAATCCAGCTGCCCGCTAATCTACCTGCAATGTGGTGGACTCTTCTAATCCAAAGAGTAAATTCCCATTGTCATAATGTTAGCTCCTATCGCTTAGAATATTTTTGCAGTGGGGTTTTAGGAATCTGGATTATTGGGCCTCTTGATCTGTTCATTCTTACAGACATGTGAGAGCTATACTAGCAGGTATAATTTGCTGTTGCTCAGAGAAGCCTGTGCAGCTATATATATATTTGCAGCATTTCTGAAGCTTCTCTGTATTTAACACTTAATTTTTTTCAATAAAGCGTAAGTGACGTAGGAGCCATTTTCAACAGTCACATCAGCACTTAAGCCCAGATCCTTTAAGCTATTCAAGTGCTTAGATATATATACCTCAGTGCAAGTGCTTCAGACACATCGGCGGGTTAGATGAGTAGCTTCCACTGAAATCTGCCCCCAAGTTCCAGCTTCCCCTCAGTTGCTTAAGTTGTTCCTTTGGGATTTAGATACTGAGATGACAGGTACCTAAGATACACAATAGCTGGATGACATGCATAACGTAAAGATGGGTGTTTGAACACTGTGAGATGCAGGATCATCCTTAGCTGAGTGACAGCTCAGGAAAAGGCCATGTGGCCCTCCTAGGCATCTCCTGGCCACCGATAGCCCTGGAGTAAAATTGTCAGGCAGTAAGTGCTGACAGGGGCCCTTGAGGGTGTGAAATTTCTTATGCTGATACAGAAGGCATGGCAGAGGGAAAACCTCCACACTAGTCAGCTTTTTGGGAGCCGAGCCGTAGCAGTGAGTCTCTCAACAGAGAGCACCGCCGGCCAGCTTGGACATAACTGGGAGCGGAGAAGGGACCCACACACCAACCTGACAGAAATACAGGTTTGTTTCATTGAAATAGAGTGGGGGCATTTTTAATGGTGTGGTTTAACCCCAGCCAGCAACTAAGCACCACGCAGCCGGTTGCTCACTCCCCCCACACCCAGTGGGATGGAAGAGAGAATTGGGAAAAAAGTAAAACTCGTGGGCTGAGATAAAGACAGTTTAATAGGACAGAAAGGAAGAAAATAATAATAATGATAATAACAATAACAATAATAGTAATAATATTATAATAATAAAACAATAATGACAATAATAATAGTAAAAGAACTGGAATATACAACACAAGTGATCCACAAAGCAATTGCTCACCACTCACTGACCGATGCCCAGCCAGTCCCTGAGCAGCGATCTGCACCCCTGCTCCCGACCAACTCCGCCCAGTTTATATACTAGGCATGACATCACATGGCATGGAATAACCCTTTGGCCAGTTTGGGTCAGCTGTCCTGGCTGTGTCCCCTCCCAACTTCTCGTGCCCCTCCAGCCTTCTTGCTGGCTTAGTATAAACACTATGTAGCAACAACTAAAAATGTGTTATTAACATTCTTCTCATACTAAATCCAAAACATAACACTATACCAGCTACTAGAAAGAAAATTAACTTTAGCCCAGCCAAAACCAGGACAAATGGCAACCTGTGAGGGAGCTGGACTCTATCCTCCAAAAAGCTGATGCAACTGCTGCCAGGCAGGCAATAGCTGAGCAGCCTCGTTAGGCTGTATCACTTCCTAACTCTGCACATCGGTCAAACAAAGCCACAAACTATGAACCCAGGATTTGCTGTCTTCTTCCATCCTTTTGGGTGCTAGCTTTTTTCCAGGAGACACAGAGAAACCTGAGGTTACAGACCTGCTCTAACTCTACTCCTATCTCCAGGACACAGAAGATAGAGGAGACCTTGGTGTCCCTTACTGCATGCTGTGGCAGCAGCACTCTTTTTCTTCTCAAAAAGACTTTGTGTCTCCCTGGAGAGAATCACAGAATCATAGAATGGTTTGGGTTGGAAGGGTCCTTTAAAGGTCATCTACTCCAACCCCCTTGCAATGAGAAGCCAGGAAGTTCCCTTGGGTGATGCCATTTGGTGCTGCTGTGTACCACAAATACCATTTTTAAGCAGCCACCATGTCCTTTGCCTTCACAGTTTCCTTTCTGCTCTCTATTGCTAGTAATTTTTTTGCATGCATCTGTTACTTGAACAAAATAAAATGTTGTTTTCAAGTGTGTAAATACACACAAAAAAGTTACTGGTAGTTTGCTGGGCAGGTTAGTGGAAAGCAATTACAAATGTTTTTATGCTTAGCAAAATATGGCTGAAGATGTTATCTGCTTTGAACTGCAAAACCAGAAAGTACTACAAACCCTTTTGTTATATGAGACAATGCGTCACTGAATAAAGAATCTTTTTATGAAGGGAAAGCTAAAAAAACCCAGTGATATTATATTCAGTTACAATGAAACTGCAGCTTTTCCCTCTGCATCTCTGCTTCTACCATCAGCCATACAAAGCCCTTCTTCTTACCACAGAATATATCAACTGCAGGTCTCCAGTTAACTCATGTGTGAAATGTGCTTGATACCAAATGAATGGATGATCATAAAAACAGCGTTCCTTTTTCCTGGAAACAAAAACCAGTGGTGATACGTATTGCTTCTGTTTTCAGCCAAAGACTATAGTACCAGATGGCTAACACAACCGTAACAGCTAGCTGCATCTGGATTAAAAAGTTTGGATGGTGTGAGCTAATCTTTAAAAAATGCCAGATAACTTTTATCCCTTTAAATCATGTTACTGCTCAGTGTATTTCCTGCTCACAAGATCCTAGGACTGTTCAAACATGCCTTAGACATGTTCATTAAGCATCACTGAACTGAAAGAAAGGCTAGTAACTATCTTTGTCAAGTCAGAGGTCAGCTTTTGGGATATGATCCAAGATCCACTGAAGGCAAGGAAAGATGTCTCACTGATGTCTGTGGCCTTTGAACTAGGAGCCTAGTGGTTATTTCCCCTTGTCCGCATCTATTATGGCTGCAAATGAAACTTATACTGGTTAAGGAAAAGAACAGAGAAGACAACTTGTCTCTTTGGATAAAATGACTTGGCTTTTCATACTTCAATGTACTTTTTCCCATGAAAGCAAAGATGTTTGGGTAACAATGTTTGGCTAGCTATGTAACCTGAATACTGAACAGACAGAGAAGAAATACATCTTTTTGCTCTATATGACTATGAGATACCTGAAACAATAATTTGTAGGGAGGCCCTGGGCTTAGCTACAGATGCTTGCACTGCAACAGTCAGATGTCATTTCAAATGACTTTTAATTCAACATCTTTCACAATCAGCTAGAAATTAAATTCATACACTGTTGGATGGGGGAGTTGTTGGCAAGGGCTTTGAGGAAGAAAGCATTTTGATTTTGTGAAGAGCAAGACCAAAATTTGTGGGTGATGGACTAGCTACAGAGGACACTGTTATTTCTCTCCAGAGACTGTGCCAGGCTACCAAACAAGATTCTGAGTGCTTGCTCTTGGGTTGGCTTTGCTTTTATTTGCCCTCCCATTTTCTTTCCTGTAATGGTAGCAGCGTAGCTTAAAAATTCCCCAATTTCCCACACTAATCTTTGCCACAGTGCCTCAGACACTCGATGGGAAGAGTCTCACAATTATTCAGTGTTTCACGGTGTTAAAATATCACAAGCATTCAAGTATTTCTGATGCGGGAACATCTACAAAACTGCATGACTCACTTAACCAGGACAGAAAATAGAACAGCCTTGCAACGCCTTATGCTGTTTCTTGAACGTTGGCTATCTTAATGGGGTCAGCGGTGACATTTGTCTTGAAAGCCATCCAGTAAGGAGGGAAGTTCTCACACAGTCTTCCTCACAGATGGTGAGACCTGCCAGCAGTTTTACGGCTCGGCAGTGAATGGCTCTGCAGCTGTACGGGCATACCTGCTGGAAGGCTGCCCGAGTGATACAGCCAACACGTGCGTCAAAAAACCCCGGCGCCGGCGGTGGGTTCCTTTGTTTAATCTTCCTCCAGCAAACAAAAAGTGACTTGGCTTCAAAACAATGGGAGGGAAGAAGAAGAATAAGGGGAGAGGGTGATACTGAAAGATTTAGTTAAAGTCTATTCTTCTCCGGTATTTTTCAGAGTAGGGGTCAATGGTTTAAGTACAACAGGCTTGATTCACTGCCTGGATGAAGCAGATGGGGCAGATCGCCAGGCAGCGGCTTCCAAATAAAAGCTGTGGAGGGCAGCTTTAACTTTTCTTGCAAACCAAAGGGCCATTATAACAGTGAGAAAGTGGGACCTGACCCTACTCAGCCTTCACTTCCATCTGCTCCGGAGAATTCTTTGTACAGCAGTTTGGGTCAGAAGGGCCACCTGAACTAGCCCTCTCCTCCTCCACCAGCAGCCTGGAGATCCAGTACAGGAATTGGCAGACAGTCTTCCTGCACAGAGGAGTACAGCGATTGCCTAAGACCATCCAGCCCCAGTGTGTTGTCATATACTCTCACCCGGAGCCCACATTATACTGCGAGGTGAGCTGCTGCATCAGCAAATCACAAAAGATGCTCTTGCCTAAAAGAGGAGACAGTTTAAGCGTGAAACTAGAGACATCAGTGGGAACACGGACATGGATAGGGAAACACAAAGAAAGAGTGAGCTGATGTTTTTCAGCATCGTGGTCAGGAGCAGCTGCCTGATTGCTGTTATGTGTGTCGCAGGCATCATGATGCTTTCAAAGCAGGGAATGAGGTAAGTTTACAGACATCTTCTGGGAGTTCCTCCCAAGAGAAGGCTTGAGCAAAAGGGTGAAAGTGCTTATTTGGAAGTGTGGTAAGTGGGCAGTAACTGTGGTTTCATGGGACAATTAGATGCAGTGCTCATAGGTCAAGTAGGAATGGATGGTGAAGAGCCAGGAAAATGGAAACAAGCACTTTGTATCAGTTGCAATATGGGAACCAAGACAGGAACCAGAAGAGAGCAGCAAAAAGATACAGTCAAGCTGCAGTCTGAAAGAATTATTTTTTCAGTAGAAGTCAAAATATGTTTCAGTGGCACTCAGCTTTCCCTGATCTGTGATGCTTGCACAACTATTACCCAAGACTCCTTTCCCTTCTCAAACCTGGAACAGACCCCAAGAAATCCCTCAGTGACCTGATAGAGGAGTACCTGGAATTAACACATGCAGACAGCTACTTCTTATTGAAGTTTTTAGCATCACTGGTCTCTGAGCATCACTGTTAGTCTACAGAGGAGTCTATGTTATGTATCTTTTCTAGATTTTTAGAAACCCTGACTTGGAGCTACTAGTACCCATGTTGTTTCCCAAGCTTTTCCAAAGCTTGAGTTATAAGCATGCATAGCCATAACAACACGCAGATCTGATGAAAGGCTATTGTACAGACTTCTATCCCATGTATGGAAATGTGTGAATACATTTTTTTCATGTCTCATTGGGCACATGTATTATTAGACAGATACAATGACAGACAAACAGATAAAAATAAATCATTCCACATATTGTATATCCAGAATATTCCACTGTCAGTAGTTATCTGTATTCCCATAATACCATTTATTTTTTTATTCAGATTCATAACTTTTTCAGTTCTTTCACACCAAAATCTGCTTGTTTCTCAAGTCTCTGAACGTGCACTGCATAACTGCCTTTCATATGTCCAACATGTACCATTGCCTTTGCTTTCAGCCATGAAGTTTCCTAGACACCAAAACAAAGCGTTCTTCCGCACATGCTCGAGAGCTTTGCTCTCATACATCACAAGCTAGCCAGTTAGTTCCCACATAGTTCAGTGCTCTAATAATCCAGAAGAAAACTACACTTGCCCAAGTCCAGAGGGATTCTAATTTGGGACTCCTTTTTTCCAATGGAGTTATGTATGGACCAGACTATAGATATTCAGCCACAACGTACAAAAAAGTGCAACCAACATATACAGGGCCAGGAAAAGAGAACAATGATGGAGGGGTCTGATTCTGTGGTCCAGGGACAACAGGAATCCCATGACTGGGTAAAGTCATCATTTCTCTCTTCTGCCCTGACACTGCACCTTATCATCAGTGTGTAATTCTTCAATTATCCCTGGATTGCTGTGATGAAACCTTGACTATTTTGACTTTAATTGACTTTGAAGAACTGGGTCAGAATGCATGTCTGACAGGTAATAAGCTGTAACTATAAAAGCAGTAAAAACCGCAGAAGGCGCTAGTGCAATATAGTCCCATTAACATATCACACCAGAAATCTTAATTTTGGAATTTCCTAAGTTTTTTTTTAACCTTTTAAAATGTTAACCATACAGTCTTCACATTACACTAAAAGTCCTCTTTGTATAACACCCAGGGTGGGATCAGCAAGTGCAGCAGGAATTGAAACATGGGCTTCTGGGCTCAGCGACTGTAACCTCTGCTGCCTGACCTTAAAGATGCCAGTCAGGAGAGACACGGAGTGCCAGCGTGGGTTACGACAGCATATTCTTTCATTGTTTGCTACTCACACCCTTATTTTCACAGCAGAAAAGGAAGATCAACAGGCCTGAAGGAAACTGGATGTAAGTGTTTCTGGACTCAGAAAGACTTATTTTGAGTATTAAGACACATATGCAAACACAGGGGCTGCAAGTGAGGAAAAGAAAAATACTCAGCATGGGTGTTAAGGAGAGAAAAACAGTGTCTGCTTTGATGGTTAGTATTTGGTGCCCTCTTCTGCGCCCATCCATATTTTTAAAGTTCTTTAGAATCAGGAGAAGAGCATCTGTCTGTTGTCCATTTCTACGTAGCAGTGCTTTGCTGCTAGGGGCAAGGGGTCACCCTAGCAGATGTCAGCCATCGTGGTGATGGGAAAAGTAGAATCTTTTTTTAGGTGAGAGGAATGAGTTTGTTAATAGAGAGTAAAAGGCTGTGAATAGAAATTAAAAAATATTTAACTGAGATTTCATTTATGACATCTAAATTATTATATTAATAAAAGTAGATTGTATTTTGATTGTGACTGAATAAGAAACATACCATGTATATAAGGTATATAATCAGTTTAATCACATGCTGATCCCAGGACAATCTCATCCCAACATTTTATGAAATTACAAATAACACATAGCGCACACAATACTTCACAGTAATTTAAATGTCACTTTGCTAAATGAACTTGAAGACAGATTTGCACTTCTTGAATGCGGAATCATTCCAATATTAATTTCTATTTTTTCCATTACTGAAAGATAATTTTATGCTAGAATTTCAAATACTTAAATCCAAAAGGTTCACTAATTCAGCTCTCAGCTTTTGAGTTTCAGCAGTACCAAATTCAATTGGAAAGCTTGCTAACTACCTTTATCTTTCTACCTTGAACTTCGCTTTATCTGCAGATGCACAAAGCATTGCAAACGTCTTACAGCAGTTCTCTACCAGTCTGCCACAGCCCGGGCAGCTCTTGTTTCCTGCAGGATTATTCATTTATTCTGAAGAGGGATGATATAGAGGTTATATCATTGTGCCAGCTCACAGCTCCTCCACTGAGAACTGAAGAGAGCAATATCTAAATCATAGATGTTGTTATGAACATGACAAGCCTCAGGTTCCTGTATGGCAGTCCACCTGAGCCCCTGACCCAGGGCAGGGTTGCTCAGAAACATCATCTGGTTTTACCCTTCCAGGTATGTCTCTGTTCCTGTTTATTGCTGGTTGACTTCATGAGAAGAAATCCATTTGACATTTTAAGATTTACTTTCTTGGATACATAGGTTTGAGCAGCTGCTGCTAACCTCCCCTACAGTTTTGAAGCCAGTTTGTTTTCAGTCAAGCTAAACCTTAGAGCCAAAACTGTCAAACTTGGGTGACTACATTGCACATAGAGACATGGAAGCAATTGGCCAGACTTTTGAGGATGAAAAACATTCAGAGTTTGCATCAACTCAGCACCTTCAAAACACAGACCATTCATTTAAGTGAGCAAATATGTATCTAGATTCCCAAAGATAGACTCCTATTTGGAAAGGCTGGCTAGTATTTTCAATTTCCTTCAACGATGAACTGCCATGCTTACTAACCTGTCCTGCAAACTGTTACCTTCTTTCCTTTTTTTAAACTTTGGGGGAGGGAAGATACATCTTTAATGTAATTGCTAAGTTTTATACATATGTCAGGGGATAGGTAGAATGGGTTATATCATAGAACAAGGCTCAGGAAAATATGCAGACTGCCACTCTGAGCAGACACCCAACCTCAAAAGCATGCGCAGACACGGTGCATGCAGGCAAGCTCATCCCGAATCTGACATATTATTGTCACTAAGCAGATCTGAGCAATGCAAGGAGTCTTGCTATACTAGAAGATCTGCATCTTATTGTGCAGGAGTGCAAATCCCAAATGCAGGAGCATCTCTGCAAAGCTAACTTTAGCTTAAATGTTGCCCAAGTTTAACTCATACATAGGATCCTAACTTCAGCGTGGTGAAGCCTGTAGCGCTAACTGGCTGGCCCACTAATGGATTCAGTCAAACAATTGATCTCCCTGTAGCAGGGACATATGTTTGCTCCATGGGAAAACTTCAAGGATATACAGTCCTTCAGGGCCTTCTGCTCATCTAAAGAGGTCAGCCTTTTCTTACAAGCAATTAACTGGGGATGTTTTGTTTTGTTTTGTTTTGTTTTGCAGCTTGCTCCAGTAAAGAAATCCATAGGATGCCCATCCACAACTCTTAGTATTACATACAAGCATAGCGTGGACAAAACAAACTCAAGTGTTATTTCACAGTGTGGTTGCTTTCATGCAAACAGAGCTAATACAAACAGAGTAATTCAAGCACAGATAATTCATGTTAACTCTTCACTGAAGACACATCCATCAGTGGTGCATAGGAAGTGATTTTACCCTTGCTTTGTTTTCACTTAGGTCACTAATTAAGAGAAGTTAATCTAAACAAGTTTGAACTGGATTCAAAGTGTCAGCCTCAGGGATTTTCTTCTAGTTTATGTAGATGACATAAAATTAATTGATGTAAACTTTTGAAACTTTTCTGGTGAGGACGAGATTAAGTGCAGTAGCAAATATGAGCACAGACTGCAAAAAATAGATTCCAGAGCTTATAGCACCTTGTTTTGTGATGTCTTATACTTTTATATCATATGACCATCTGCAGCTAAGTGGAGCTGGCCATCCCACAAAGGGACCAGTCAGGTCACTGAAATATGGAGTTGCCCTTTGCTTGTATTTGGATAACTCTGATGGATAAAACATTCTTCAACATTATTCAGGAATGACATCAAACAGTTCGCCTCCGTACACAAAAAACTGCAGTCTAGACTGAGAGGAGGCTTTCAGCATCCTTGTTTTCTACTCAATTTTGCAAAAAATTCTCTTTGAATTCATTATTAAATGAAGGCATTTAAAAATACTAAACCAAAGCTGCACTTTAAAATCAAACAAGGATGAAGTACCAGCGGAAAGAGGAAGGACATTTTCCTTCTTTTACCACCATACCTACCGGTTTTGAAGGTGATTAACTGTTGTGTGCTCTAATATTAAAAGGATTTTTAAAAGGCATTTTATTGGGAGGATTCCTGATTTAAAGAGGTGCTTCAGGAAGTAATCAGCTGTTTTACTATCCTGTTGAGATAGCTATCTCTCTGCCACTGTAAGCTCAAGTAATATTCATATCAGTATAAGCAATGTTATGGCATACAATCTTAGAATAAACTGTGTGGAAAGTGGCTTCTAACATTGCATCATCTACATAGTAAAAATATATGCCATTAATAGAATGTACTTACAAAGACAACAAACAAATATCATGGGTAGGCTGCCTAGGAGAAACAGGCTTTATCACTATGCCATCATCATATTCCTTCAACCTAATATAACGAAAATAACTTTGATGAGTCAGTTAAGAACATGATTTCAGAATAAAGCCACTTGGGTCTTCTTTTTCAGTGTCAGTCTATGAACATCGGATCAACTGCCTCAGCCTTTAAACTGCTTGCCTCTTGTCACACTGCATAAACTGAAATAAGCAGAGGGATTTGTGCTAGAAGTCTCTTCTTTAAAAAAGAGGAGTCTGGCAGGGGGTGAATTTCAGAGGAGTTTCCTTGAGTTTGGACAGCATTCCCTGTACCCATTGGTTTATCCAGGCTTTTTTGCTCGAGTCTGTCCTTACAGATTTCAGAAACTAGTTGTTCTGCCAGGCCTGACAACAAGGCTCTGAAAAAGTCCCTTTTCAACTGTAAACATCACCTAATAAATCCATAACCTTAAAAGTCTAGCAATGTCCTCAGTCCAAAGGTCATGAGGAAATCACTCTGACCTGCTACCTAATGTGGCTCAGCACTGATCAAAACACCATCGGTTCCTGAGGAGAAACAGATTAATTAACCGAATTCTAAATCTATAGTATGCTACTTAAATATACTGATGAAAGGATTGAGCCCAAGAGCCCAAGTGTCTAGTAGCTGTATCCTGAGAAAATAACTCAGATCTTGTCTGAGTAGGATGTGCTCTGGAAGTGTGTGCTGCCACCCAGCTCCCCACGGATCAGGGCAAATGTCACCTCACCTAGCGTTAACCACCTCTGCACCTCAAAGGAGACAGTCATCCCCTTCTAAGCCCAGGCCACCCAGCCTGCAGCATGAGGAGGACATCTCCCAGCAGAGGCAATATCTGTGCACAGGGACCTCAGTGTCACCACGAAAGAGAATCTTAAAGTCAGTAGAGGTTTTCTCCTAAATATGCCTGAAGCCAGGGCATAGATCACACTCCTTGGCCTATGTCTACTTCAGCAGAGGGCAGGAGAGAAGCAAGCAGAAGGCAAGAAAGGTCTGGACTGGGATGGAGAAGAAAGGAAAGAAGAGTGCCCGAGGGAACTAGAGAAGGAAGCACCACTCTTTGCCATGCAGACCACAGGACCGCACTTGGTGGGTTTGGTTGTGCCAGTACTCATCCTCTAGCAGAGCAGCAGGCACCTTAAACCTCAGCTGCATCTTGGGGCTGAAGCAATGTCAGGTTATGCCACAGTGCCTTGCTACACTGCATGCGGTCCTCACAGAAGGGTTCACCCGAGAGCTGCTACGCTGTTCTGGAAGCTGCTACTGGCTTCAGTGATGCAAGTGATTCTTGGGACTCTCTTATTGAGCCAGTGTCTAGGGCTATATACTAATAAATTAAACAGTGTCAGGGAAAGTTCCTGGACAGGGGAAGTCCATCAGCTATACTGTAAAATTACACTGTTAGAATAGTTCCAGGCACAGCTTTGGTCTGTGCCAAATAGGACTTTGCCAAGCATAGTTCAAGGATTAGTACAGCCCTGGCACCACTTCCAGCAGGTGGTTTGGATGTGGCTGCCCTTTGCTGAAGGGTAAAGAGCTTTATTAATATAGTTGCAAGCCACTTTGTGACAGTTGGCCTCAGTGCCGGAACAGGGCCCCAGGATGCTTTGCCTACCGCCAAGCGTAGCCTAAGCGCCTGCCAACTGAAGACATACTTGGCCTCCGCAGAAATTCAGGACCAGATGTGGGACATTGTTCCCCAAAGGTCTGGAGACACTGAGAGGGTGGATGATGAGCCAGACCACTTCACTCACCCTCAGAACTCCAGGGTACTCTCTGACATGCCTCTGGAGAGCAATACCTCATCTGCGTGTTCTGCTGTTAGTCTGAGTTACATTTGTTGATGAAAGTGAGGTAATTATTGCTTTTGGTGGCTACCAGGAATGGAAATGGAAGCACCACGGAGCACGTGATTGCTGATGTTACAGGCAATATGAAAATGAAAAGGATTATACATCTTCCCACTTAGGTGTTCATTTTCACAGTTGTAATTTTCAAATGAGAGGGTATGTCCTGCTGCAGTCTTAACTTCCAGTAAACATAGATATGGTTGTTAATAAATATATACTGTGGCCCATAGAAAGTACAAATCATGTGCCTTACCACTATGTAATAAACCTCCTGGATTCCTTTTATTTAATTAATCAATGCATAGGGAGATCTTTATTTTAACATCAAGTCACTCCTTAACTATTAGAGCTCACTCCCTGGAGAGAAATATCTCCGATTATCATAATTATCATATAGTTCAGCTTCTGCAAATTTTATATTATGCATTTAACTTTTGGCATCATAAAATGTGAAGTGCAAAGTACACATGATGTGCCTTCCTGCACAACTTAACAGTAGCATTACCCACTTCATAGCTTTGCACACTCTTTGTACTTCTGACATGGAATTATGCAAACACTAGCCATCCTTTGGTACCAAAGTAAGAGAAAGCATTTCTTTGCTTCAGAAACACTTGCTACAAACCATTCCCCCATTACAGTAACCATTCAAAAACCGTGTACTCAATTTTCAGAAAAATTCCCAATGAAATTCCTGAAATCGTCGTAACAGGTTAGTTTGTGAACTTTTTCTTCAGGGCTGACATGTATAAAAACTTCTCAAACAAAAGCCTTCTCTCTGTAGATACATTCATTCAACTTGTCCGACTTTATTCTCATTTATTTTTAAGAGGTAGGAGCTATCTCTGTTACAATGGTACTGACATACCAGGACTGCTCCCAGCAATAGTAACATATTAGATGCTTTCCAAGAAAGAATGATTTCTCTGCAGCTTCTAAGTGGTAGCCTACGTGGCAAATGAGTTCTTCAAGAAACTCGCTTTCTGAATATACATATTCTCCTGGGTTTTCTTCAGAAGTCTTTCTAGGTATTTACTTGAGAAAAGATCAGAATAGATCATTGTTGGAAATTTTAAGACAATCTTGCCACTTGAAACATTGGATTGCTTTTTTTAATTAAATATAATTAATCTGTATTTTGTACTTTTGATATTAGATGCTTTGAAGCTCTGGTTAAGCAACCGAAGGACATATTTAAGAAATTGTTTCTGAGCATTTATGAATAAAAGCTTTTATTCTCAGTCTTGTTCATTTAGATGTTTTGGACACACACTATAGCTTCCTTTCTGCCCTAGGCTTCTGTCCCACCATCATCTGTTTATTTTTACTCCTAAATGCACATTTGGAATTGTCACTTAAGGGAAAGCCTATTTTGTCAACGTCCTTCTCTGTTCTACTTCACTCAGTACTGTTTTTTTATGTCCATATCTTCACCTTCATTTCTTTAAATATTGACTTAGATATTCTTTAAATCTTAACTAAGAAAAAAGATAGACATCTTTATTGGTTTCTGTTAGAATTACTCATAATGTACTATATATGCCATTGCAATAAAATAAATTTAAAAAACAGATTTTGATCTATATCAAGAAAATCTACCACAAATAGGACCATAACAGCTTGTTAGCAGAGAGTGAGAATATTGCTGTGGGACAAGGGTTTCTAGATTTTTCCAAAGACACGTAAAACAATGAGATAGTAGTATTAAAAGGAAGAATCTTCAGATATGGAATATGGAGGAATGCTCAAGAACGTGGATTCACTTGGAGCTACTCAAAATATTATCATATTCCAACAGTAATGTTTTTATAGATTAAAATCATAAGTATAACTGGCAGTCTAAGGAGAAGTTATTTAGAAAAGATGAACCATCTTCTTATAAAATTGGGTTTGATTCTTTGAAAACATTTGGCTTCCATCTGCTACAAATTATAAAGCAAGCACAGAATAGGTACAAAAGAGAGAATATTAATTACTCTTTTTATTCTTGTCTTTGATTTATGAATATGATCTTACTTTTGTTAGCATAAATGAACAGTATATATATTGGTGTAATGAGCATATTTTTAAGTAGAAAGAAGATACTTCCCTGCCCATGCCCTTTTACAGCTCCTCTTTTGGGTCAGCTTGTTCAGACATCTTTAGTAGGGTTCAAAGAGGCTACAAGCTGCAATATACGTAACTTCAAAGTTTAAATCCACTATTTATTGGCCAGCACCCACAAAAGGTAGCTGGGACTTAACATTTAAGCATTAGTATGCTCGCCACCCTGACAAGGCACCTGATGACTCTCTGCTAGCCAGGCAGGCGTCAGTCATGGGTGGAAAGGCTGATCTCCAGGGCTCCTGAGGATGGTCCCTCAGTGTGGCAGAGCTGCCATCTTCTACCGTAAGCTGAGAGTCTCTGGCCTGAAAAAATTCCATGAATTGATCCTAGAAATGCTTAGGACCTGGTTTTGAAATCCCTTCTTGGGGTGAATGGCATTGAATAGTGTGCCATTAATGTCAACAGCTTTGTTCGCCAGGGAAGAAGCTCTTTAAAGAAATATGGCAGCAGAATCCTAGCCATGGCTCAGTTCTAAAATGAACTTCAAGAGAACAGAGTCACCCCATTTTTGCAAATATGTTCAGTCAATTATTCTCTGCCTTCGTTGACAGTATCTGTTTTTCCCAGAGGAGATAACTGTTCTTCAGTTTCTGTTCACAGTTCGGACGCTTCAGGCTCAAAAAATGCAGTGCTATGTACGTTCAATTTTGTTACAATCTTCCACCCTACATTTATGTTAATTTGCTTCACTGACCTTAAACTTAACTTCTGAAGATTCCTAAATTTTATATTTTTCTGAATACCATATTCACTACCAGTAACAGCAGGGCCATTACTCAGTGATAGTGACAAGCTGTTCTATGGATTCTAACAGCTAAAACACATACATTACCATCATCTAGAACTAAAGCTTAGCTGAGAGATTTACCAAATATTGCAAAGAAGGTTTGAGAATTCATGCGGGTCCTCTAATGTTTGAAAGGAGAAGACTTACTCAGATATGTTGACTCATTTTGTCAGATTTGTTCTACTACTGGAGTGAAGAAGCAAAATATTTATCATCTAATTTTCAGCATGAACATGAGAAGACGAAAATTTGCTTTCTCTTAAGAATTTCAAACAACTCCAATTTTGTACATCAAATATTTGCATTAATCTGAGAAAAAATCTGAAGACCAATGCGTTTGTGAACATTCTCGAAACAATTAGAAGGTGCTTGACTATCATATGCTGGCAGACTGTAAAAACCTCTTTCAATAAACCTAAATAAACAATTCAAAGTAACAATTAAACTACATATCATTTGCAGAAAATTTAAAACAGAAAAAGGCAAAACAAATTTTGTTTCCCCAAGCCTGGTCCTCATTGCGAGCCCAGCTGTTTGCAGGCTCCAATGAGGTGTTTAAAAAGTGACCTGAGCGCTATCCTGAGTATACTTTACCAAATAATTCCTCATTTAATTTCATGTTCTTCAGTGTATTGTCCATTGGATGAAATGGCACTGAGACAAACCCCTCACCAGAAAGGTTTCTTTTTCATAAGTACACATCTGTATTTCTTAAAACACTCTATCAGCTTGAGTAAGAGATATCATTATCGGGTCAAGATGAAGGAATAGCCTTGACATGATCAGAGGGAAAATGTCCATATTAAGACAAGAATAATAGCCCTATCAAGAAAAGTGGTGGGAAAAGGATAGATCCAGGCATGTAAGGAATATCTCTGCCAGCTGTATCTCTCAATCCTTTACTTACTTAGATGTCAAGAGAAAGTACTTCTAGTTCAGGAACAATAACCAAATGCCTAACCATGAAAGAACTCTTTAAATATTATTCGCAGGAGTAAAGTTACTCATTTGTTTGAGCATTTTCAGAATCAGACCTTTTATGACAAATGCATCTAAAAGCAACATTTTCCCCCTGAAAAGCAACAACACTGGCTGTTTGTCAGGAAAGCATTTTTAAAAACCAAAGTAACCTTCCATAATCATTCTACTGCTTAGTCCTTACACATGCAACAACATTTGCCTGTAGTGGGATTGAAGTCCTGCTCTTAATGGTTGCTGATCCCAGAACTGCTAAACACACGGTCATCTTTTGTTCTCCTATTTTAGCATATAAAAGCTATCTGGACAGGATCTGATCCAGCAGCCACAAGATCAGTGTCATACCTTCCACAGACTCAGGCTAATCAGATCAGTAAGGTCAAGCCTGTATAGGCAAGGTCAGTAAGGTATGGAGCTGTCCCTGAAGTATATGAAAGAGCAAAATACCAAATGATATCACCTATTGTGGACAAGTAAGTTAGACTTACCTTCAAGTTCTGGTTCAGTGCTAGACTTTTTGGAACATAGAGGAACGAGCGCTGATAGGAGAATCACAAAGTACAGAAGAGAGGCAAAGAGAAAAAATGTCTATACTATTGATCCCACAAAAGTTGGGGGAGTGTAGTTGACTCCTCTCCCCTTTTTAGTGTTTGAAACTGTAGTTTTTTATTTTGAATAGTATCACATTTTCCCTGACAACCCCACTCTAAAAAGATTTTTTTCTGAAGGTTCCTTGCATAAAAAAGCGTATTTCTTTCCATCTTTGCTCAGAACCTCTAGATTCCAACAGAAACTCTTAATGAAACTCTTGTTTGATTCTCTTTTTTAATGTATCCGTAAGAGTGGAAAACTAGCAACCACATCCCAGGGGACAGTGAAGTCCTCTCCCAAGAGATATTTAACAAGCCTTTTTGTTTTGCTTTGCTTTTATTTAAGAAAACTGAAATAATTTAATGTGATCTGTTTTAATCATATTGTATATCTAAGTACAGATTGACCTTTCCATGTAACTTTATAAATGACTGAGAAGGCTTGGCCAAAGAGACAAAATGTCTGGCATTCTTTAAAATAAGCTGGAGCCTACTTACCTCCGCAAGGTTCAGGATAATTTGCTGCCAGCCAACCATGTTCAGTTGGATTGTGGCAGCACATTACAAATGACACGACTTGTGTCATCAATAAGTTAGTAAATCAGTCAGTTTGTGACCACACGCACAGAAGTTGCAGATTCCTTCTCTTTTCTCCCCCAAATTTGCAAACTTTCTCTCCCCTGTTTTGCCTCCCATTTTGAAACAGAACTATCATAATCTGAGAAATACAGTTGCTTGCTGCAGATGTTCAGATTTAGGCTGACATGCAGTATTAGCTTCTCACATGTAAGGAGGTGATGATTCAGACAGTTTCTACTGATACTTATAATAATCTTAATTATGCGTGCTATTTCATGAGTTAGCTCCAGACTGCATCATTTGCCCTCTTAAGTGCTTTCTTTGATGGCTGAAGATGGCAGAGCAAGACATGTCAAAACAGAGACTGCCTTTCTACCTGCAGGTCAGATGGTTGAGAAGAGAAAGCGTTCAATAGTGCTTCCTACTCTTCTCCTCAGAATTATTTCCTGCAGTTGGATCTTGGCCCAGAGTGGTCAATGGCTGACAGCTTCTCCAGGCTAGTATAAAACACCTGGAGGCAAAACTGTTTTCCAGGTGCCAGACTAGCTCTCAGAGAGCAGAGTACTACTTCTGCATTCGAGTTAGCTCTTGCACTGATGTTTGAATGCTAAAGAAGCTTCCTTGTGCTTACCTCCCCCTCCAGCGGTACCCACACAGGATTATTGTGCACTAAGCTCTTCTACTTGTGCAGCAGAACGACAGGAAGGGATCTTTTCCAGGTGTTGCGCTGACTGCGTCTTCAGGTACTGGCACCCACAGGGTAGACTGTAGGTAGTGCCTCGTTGCTGCAATAAAAGAGAAGCCAAAAAGAACGATCAGTCCTTTTATCAGAACATCTGGGGAAGACATCGGTATTATGTTAGATACTTGGTTTTGCTGGTCACTTTATAGCGTTGACATAGATTCAATACAGGCACATGAATTGCTTGTTTCTGTAAAGAGCTCTACAGCAGAAAACTGCAGATTATTTTCTTCATTATTTGAAAATAATGGTCAGAAAGTAACAGGATTACTTGGTGCTTTTTTTTTTCTTAATCCAGATCCAATTTGTCACTCTCTTTCCTTGTTATTTCTGTAAAAGATGCATCATATGTATTTCTTTAGACTTTCCGTGAAAGCCCTGATGACTCAGAAGCTTCTGCTGCTACGGCTGTTTTAAAACCTGAAATCTTTTAAGTCATACTTTCTTGTGCTTCGTTGCTTCAGAGACTGGTCCAAAGCCTGTTAAAATAAAGTTAAAGCTTCCTTTTCAGCTCTGAATTGGCTGGTATTTTGGTCATAATTTTCATTTTGAGAGGAGAAGAAATTTAATTCTGAATAACCATTTTGTCCTCTCTAGAGCATCTCCAAGAAGCATGGAAAAGTGTTAGGTGCTGGATCTGCCATTTCCCAAGCTCCAAAGACACCGAGAGGACCACTTTTATTCTATAACTTTTCAGCTCCCATCTAGCTTTCAGCAGGTGAACGCAGCCTCCTGACAGATTAGTTTGTGGCAAGGTGACCACGTCCTCAACAACCTGGTCTCCTCAGCAGGAGTAACTTAGTGTCTGGGACCACAGCACTCTAAGGGATAGCGCTTGCTCATTGACTGTCATGCGCCCTGCATGAATTTTAGTCTAGCTGGAAAGACGAGAGGCCACGGGAAGGCACATCCCAGCCTTAAAACCAAAATGGAGCTTGCAGTCTGACAAAGATACAGATGGAGTTCACAACCTCCAGCAGCATCCATAAACTGTACATTGGCAAATCCCTCGCGTTGTCCCAGGAGGGCACGCTCTGAGTTGTATTTTCTGGTTATCTGGTGAGGTAGACAGGACTTACAGTGTCTACTCCCTATCTATAAATGAATCTTGGGAAGCATATACAATTTGAAAAACTACTGTTTTCTTCTATTTATTCTGAATATATGTATGTCTCCAGTACTTAGAAAAATCAATAATGAAAAGTTTATAAATCTGAACAGGTTCAGTAATGGAAATAGCAATAAATTTCCTTCTGTGTGATGAAGAGATAAAACTACTACTGCTCTGTGTCTACGGATGGGGGAGATTATTTGTATTTCTAGTTCTATTTTGGGCTGTTCCAAGCAGCTCCGCTATACAGGGAAGGTGGCCCTAATCAGTGCTGATGTGACTTGATCAAGGTCACTTAGTCTCTAGGCCAGTCCTTAGGCCTCTTTTATTCAGCAGTATAGGCACAGCTTCTGGATATAATGTCAGCTCTGACTCAAAGTTGCTGCTAGGATCAGTAATGACATTAGTCTAATTATACAGAGACAAAAAAGTCTGATGCAAACCCTAGTCTAAAGAACAGCTCCAAATGATTCTATTATTGAAATACTGAATCAGCAATAGCAACAGTGATAAACATATGGAGGCAAAGCGTATGGTAGACAAATGACAAAGACACATTACATAGTCTAAAAGCACTTGCCAACTAAAAATAGGCCCAGACACTGCATTTGGATCTCTTTGGGCTGACTCTGGCATCCATGTGGAATAAAACTATCTTCAGATGCCTCCAAATTACATCCATACAAGTTCTCTTTCTTTCTGAGAACTGTTTGTAAATTCAATGGGGGCTACTCAAGCACATAAATTATGGCAGAGCTGGAACATAATACTGCAGAAAAGAATGCTCTCCAAAATGCCTTGCAGTGCTCAATGATACCCATAAGCTGTGGGAAAAAAACCCCAACTGACAACCCTCGGACTGTGAAGAAAAGATGAAACAGATGCGGGGCTGTGATCCAAAGTGCAGTGAAGATCTGGGTAACACCTTCTTTCACAGAGAAGGAAAGCTGTAGGAACAAAACAGGGGGCACTGCTTTACAAGCAAAGATCTCTGGCTATTTTTGATTCACCTTTACTAATTCTGTGCTCAATCCAAACCACTTTCACTATAAAATGAAATACAATACCTCTGTATTTGGTGTTGTCATGTAAATTTTATTTTTATATTTGATAAATAGTTGGAATAATGATTCTTGAAACCTCTCTCACAGCAGACTTGATTGACAGCCCCCTAAGTGCTATGCCTTTTATAGCGTAACATAATTGACAACCCTTAGGTAGCTAGCATATGCAGTCTACGAAATGGAGTGTGCTCACTCCACGTTTGAAGACAAGTAGGTGCAATTAAATAGTTGTTCTTATTATTAGCTTTTAAAAATATAATTAATGTGTTTGCATTTAAGAAAGCATGACTTTTGGATGTATCAGCCTCAAGCCTTTCAAGAGTGATGAAAAAGATCAATGCAAAACAATTTTCATGCCAAAAAGCACACACATGCCATAAAATATCTAGAAATTACTTAACTGGAACTGAGTTAAAATACTGCTGAATTCTTTGCATTTTTAACATGCATTTTGTTTTTTTCAAACACATACTGCTCAGCTTCCGAAACACAAAGCTTTCTGTCAAGCCACCCTTCTCTACTGCTCTCCCTAGCCAAAACCTCAAGTTTTTTGTTGAACACTGGACCTGGGTGTTCCTAAACTTCTCTGGGTCTAAAGAGAATCCAGAAAGTGCCCCTGATTAGGTTCTGAGGAGCGTTCTCCGCATGCAGATGCTCTGTCTAGCATCCTCAGACTCTGCCACCCAACCACTCAGTCCCTGGACGAGCACTGGTGATTGCTGTCCCTTTTGGCACAAATGACCTAGAACTTCAGCAAAAACACTTACAGCGTAAGAAAGAAAAGCACAGGGGAAAGAGAACAGAAAACAATCATTTATAAGAAGAATAACTTTAGTTCAGAATTCAAAACCAAACTACTCCTTTATTTTTGTTTAGGGAAAAACCTGAAAAACTTTGGCATCTCTTCAGAAGTGGATTTAGATTATGGCATCATGAGAAGTTTTAACTCTCCTACAACTATTTGTTTTCTATTCTGCTTCATCAAGTCTCGCCATCTCTGCTGCAGGTTAGCTTGTTCTGTTGCATGGCAGCAGGTCCTGCTACATCCTCCATGAAGTCCTGCCCTCTTCTCCTGCATAAGTTTCTTGTGTGTCTAAGCCTAAGATACTGCCTTCAGCTCATTCCAGGTCACGAGACTTTATCAGGGAAGTATCTCTGTATATTTGCCCTGTCTTTCTACTCTTCTGTAAGCATCTATCATTGGCCACTGGTAGAATGAAGCCGTCAGGCTCAACGGACCTTTCGTCTGACCCAGTACTGCCATCCTTGCCATCTTCTCATCTGCATCTGTGAGGCAGTGAGCTGGAGATCCATACATCTCCATCACTGCCACTGGGATACCTGTTCCTCAAGCAACTGGTTTTCACACTATCCATACCAGTAATCTGAACTCATGCTATCTACAAATCCCACCTCTGATTACAAAAGGACTGCCCAAAATTCACTGCAGGACTGTCTGCATGTAGGCTGGTAATGTAAGCAATCAGCAAATTTGGACTGAAGCTCAGCCTTAGGTTTGTGCTCAGGAATTTGCATATACTACAGATGTGCCCCTCAGGCTGTCCCCTGACCCATGCACGTGGCAGGCTCAGCCTGGTTTCCTTATTTTGCATTTAGTGATTTTTCATTTCAGAAACCTCAAGGCCCACACAGAAGCACCATTTTCTTAATGTCAGACCATCCCCCAAAGACAGCACTCCAAAGCTTTTATCATCCCAAATTATATGCTTACCCTCATTACCTAAGTCTCAAAACAAAAGCAGGTAATGCACTGCAGGCAACAGTCCCCAGTTCTGTGATTGCATAGAGCATGATTAGCAAGTTACACAAGTATATCTGTAATCAGGTTCACAATTTGAACAAGTCCCCGGAGTTGAACATTGCCCAGCTGGGCTCAAAAAGGACATTCCTGCCATACAAGAGACTAAAGATCCACAGAGGGCTTAGCGAAGCATCAGAGTAGTTTGCATGGATTAGGTAAGCATCTACAGTCTGTCAACTAAATGCAGAGACAGAAAGAGAAGCCCTTTGGAGTTAATCTTGGGATAAGTAGATTAAACATGGTTTTCTTGCATTTCCCTCCACCTCTGTCTTAATACTCTTGACAGGGGGATGGGGATGCAGGGGGTTGAGCATGTAAGTAACTTCTCCTCATTTTTATCTTACCTTGGCTTGTGCTAAAAACTGATTTTGAACTGGCAAACCCAGACCCCTGCCATTCAAGCAGAAGTGGCAATCCTTCCACTAGAAGGAATCTTTCTGGGACACATCAGCCTTGCCCACCATGGAAGTACATTTTCTTCAAAGCATCCCAAGCAATAACTACGTGCACTCGCACCGAGCTATACAATCAGTCTATAAACCGGTCACCCAGGCAGTGTCTTACAGGGACAAGCAAGCCCAGGTAAACTCCTTGGCAGCAGCAGGATGGTTGGGAAAAATACCTGAAATTTGTGCAAAAATATTCCACCTTGAAGGGGCAGCCGCTACTTTCTAAGGCCTGACCGCTCTAAAGATCCAAGGGAGACACAACGTGGCCCTTGTCATTAAATGCTGGACTCTGCATATACCAAGGTCTCCATTCAGCAATTCATAAGAACAATTTTGTAACCTCAGACTGAAACCATGGACTGTATGAACTCTCATGTCATTGCAAACATGCTTCAGACTGCAAAAGCATTTAGGATTTTTTCACAGCGGGCATAGGGGGTCAAGGGAGATAGATTTAGGGGGTCAAGGGAGCTGGATTTACACCAACAAGTTTCCAAGTATAAGTGGATGATATTTTATAGGTGGCCCTGCTCCTTGAGTTTAATTGACAATTAATTATATGTGGGAAATGAAAACTGTTCACTCCAGTGGCGCTTCATTTCTGTAGAGCTGACAGGGATGAGAGGTAACAATTGCTCAGTGTGGTAAGGACTGAGGAGCTCCTCCGCCGCTGAACAAAGCCAAGCTGCAGGGCGACAGATGGCAGATGAGATTCACCATGGGCCTTGAAGAGGCCATACCATCTCTGGCTTTCTCCACCCCTCCAGCTCTACTGGCTGCTCCAGGAGGTGGGTCAGTGGGACTGTGACCCTAACCCAACCCCTTTTTTCTCTTTTGGAGAAGCAGCTGGTAACCAAATGCCACCCCTACGCACTCTGTGAATGAAAGCACGGCTGCAGTTCCCAGTGCTTGGCCAGGTGTGCACAGGAGAGAGACACTCCACCGCTCCTTCGGTGCAGCTCTCATTGCGTTCGCTTGCATTTCTCCACGTCAATAAAAATACTGACATTTTCATTTTCACAGTCAGTAACCGCAAGAATAAATGCAACTTTACAGGTGGCTTCTCCTTGACCTCCCCACACGCGTGACCACCCTTGCCCACAGTCAGTTTTCTTATGCCCTTTTTTATATCCCAGGGAGGAAATCATACTTGCGTCTGCATGGGGGGAAGCAAGAGCCACCCATGAAAAAGTGAAAAGCAGAGATTCACTCCCAGAATTTCCTCTTAAATAATAACTGCTCCTAAAGAGAAGGTCCCAGTAAGTCTAAAGTAGAACTTTTTAAATTATTAATTTCCACTTTTCCTGTGGTAGAAAACACTACTGCCCAAATCCAATCACCTCTAAGGGTATATACTATGTAACTCGGGGAAACGATGAAAACTCTCAAGGTTCAGCATCCAGATTAACGTCACCTTGGGAGGTGACAGTACTGATACCAACCCCTCCCTCAGCAAGAGGCGCCTGCTGCATCTCTAAAAACGGGCATTGGAAAAAAAAAAACCCGAGTGCTAGGGCGAAATACGGTTTTTGCTCCAACTCTCCAGAGTAGTGGTGTTGCACCAGACATGCTGCGATTTCCAAGGCTACCTGCTTCAAGAGGAGTCTTGATTTTAGCCTTTTCCTTCAGAGGCGGGGCTCACCGGAGCAGAACCCACCTGAGGCGACAGCCGCCCGCCCCGGGGACCTACCGCTGACCTGATCCCCCGTGCGACCATAACGCAAGTTATAAACCATCATTTTAACGATCAGCCTGATTTTTTAATACTGCTGACGCGTTTTACCTCTCAAAGCCATTCTCACACCCCCGCGGCCCGCTCACCCTCCCGAAGGACGGCGGCGGGCAGCGGACGCCACAGCCCGAGGGGACCGGGGCGGGGGGGGGAAGGCAGCAACGCGCATGCGCGCCCCCGGCCCCGCCCCTCCATCCCCGCCCGCCAATCGGCGGCGCCGGGGCCCGCGGCGGAGAGCCGCCGTTGCCCTCTCCCCGGCGGCCGGGGCGGGGTGCCGCGGGTTATGGCGGCGGCCGTTGGGCGCGTGCTGCGGCTGGGCGGCCGTTGGAGCGCGGCGGGCGGGCCGCGCGCTCAGGTGAGAGCCGGGCCGGGCCCTTTTCCCGCCGTCCCGCGTGTGGAGGCCGCTTTGCTTCGTGTTTTGGTTTCCCCTTCCTTCCCCGGGGCTCTGCGGGAGGACGGGGAAGCCTCCGTGAGAGGCGGCGGAGCGGGGGGTGTCCGTGGCGGGGTGACCCCCGCGCTGGTTTCGGAGGCCCCGGTTGGGGCGCGGGGCTGCGGCCTACCGGGCGCCGGCGGTGCGTGCGCGGGGCTGGCGCCGGGAGGAGGCAGCGCTGGGGCGGGGAGTGCGAGGGCCGGCGCCGCGTTCGCCTCGGCCCTTCCGTGAGCGGAATTTGTTTTTCCTGAGGTAAAGAAAAAGCGTAGTGAAGCCCCGGGTTATTCTGTGTATCGCTGGAGTTAACAGAGCCGCGTACAGACCCAAGCCAACACAAAAGCGAAGTGCTTTAAGGTGGTAGTTTGTTAGGTTGATCAACTTGAGTGGTGGTGTAAGTGGATAGTGAAGTCTCCCAGCTCCTGCAATGGAGAGAGAAATGTGCTCTACAGGTGCGGTAACTTCTGATGAAACAGAATTACCCGTTTGTTCTGAGAGATACCGGTGTTCAGCTGATTGCCGTTTAATTAAAAAGCTTAGCTGCTGTCAGTATTCAGAACAGTTGCTGTGTTTGTGCGGTGGTATTTGATACACCTGTGTGTATATACGTATTTAATCGGTGACCAGCAAGTGGATAAAAAGGCATGCTGGTAACACTTTCAAGTTACAGAGTAATTTAGGGTGATAAGGGCTGGAGAACTGTTTGGTGAGTGAACTAAACCAAACCGTGGGGTAACAGAAGGTAGATGCAGTAAGGAAATGAAAGGTAATACTGGAAGGAGCAATTTGAACTGTTTATATTGGTTACTTCTAGATTCACTTTACCTCTTAGGGATAATGACCTGGTGCCCGTGTGGGTAGTTCTTTACGCAGCAGTCAGAAATAAACATGCTTAAGTTGTGCAAGGAATGAGAGAGAGAATAAGGCTGACAATACTCTAACGCTTGATTTTGTTCTCAGTTGGAATAATTTCTGTTGCTTTGGTTATCCTATATCAAAGGTATGATTATGACAGTAACTTAGTTTTTTCTAGTCAGGCACCTGCTTGAGTGTGAGCTGAAAATGATTTGTATTGTAAATGAGGAAATGGTCTCGAAGGAGGAATCACTGCAGAAGGTAGGGCTGGAAGGGGCCTTGAGAGATCATTTGTCTACTCCTCTCGCCCCCAGAGATGGGATCAGTACCTAAGCCTATAGCTATATGCAAATCATCTGTCTGTGAACCAGAGGATATGAAGGGAACTAATGGGAGGCAGGGCCCGGGAAACTTAATAGACTCTCCTTTCCATTAGGTGTACTTAACCTGTGGAACTGTTTGATGAGGATGTTTAGGATAGTAAGCATTTATGTGAATACAAAAATCAACCTAAGAAACTTGGAAGAAAGTTCCACTGAGGACTGTTAAGAACAAGATACCAGCATGTCTTTGAACCGCAGATTGCTGGAAACTGGGGAAGTGTCCTGGGAAAATTATCACCACTTGTCCTCTCCTTGTGCCTCTGATGCTGGCTGCTGTTGAGGACAGGCTAATAAGTTGATGTACCCATGTTCTGACCTGCTATAACCATTTCTTACATCAAGCACTTATCTGTGCTTACTGTTAGGGAACTCTCTTATGATGCCTATCCTAAAAAATCCCTTGGTGGAGTGTAGTTCGTTACTTCTTGTCTATCTTAGTGGGGGAACAGTTTAATTTCTTGGGGTTTGTTTTGTAATTGAAAGTCTCGCATTGGGAGAGGAAATGGGAGAGAAACTTTCAGTTCCCTTAGCTTTAACTGAACAACAGGTTTAGCTTGCTATTCTTCTAAGAAGCAAACCACAGAGATTTAGCACAATTTCTGAAGGAAAAAAAAAAATCTATCTTAGTTACTGTCAGTCACTTCTGATGTGGTTGAATAGCTGTTCTCAACAGAAGAGTTCAGAGTACCATATGTGCTATTTAATTTGATTGGGTTGGTTACCTTACCTAAATCACTGTGGATGGTACATGTACTGATAGCAGAAAGAGATGATAGCAATTTGGTGACAGTCTTTCAGAACTACATGCTTGGAATGGAGTAGCTTCTTCTGCAGTTGTTAACTAAGCTAGAGTTGAAAAGCCTGTTAGTATTTGGTAACTTGTGCCTCAAAACACCTGGATCTAAATTCTGTTCCCCATTATGCTTATCTGACACTTGCCATGTATCTATACATTTAGAGTTATCGTTTATTTCCATAGCATACTGTATAAGCAAAACTTAAAATGTAATTTGGTCAAATATGCACAGGAAGTAGATTTTCTGGGTGGGGGAGATGCAGTTTTACAGTTACCTGTCAAGAGACTTCATTTTGAGAAAAAGTTTCTTCTGATGAGACACTTTGTGAAATCAGGTATAAAAAGTAATATAAAATCACTTATGCATATTTGCTGACACCTTGTGATACCTTCTGATGTGTTTTGCAAAATGCTTCTTAAACCTGATAGTGGTTCACATAATTAGTTTGTAGGCCAACTGAAATCTGCGATTATGTAAATATTGTTTAAGTAAATCAATTAAAACACATTTTTGCAAAATAGGACACTAGAAAGCCAAAACTTGCCTATTGGTCAAAAAGTAATTTTTTAGAAACTTGGGGTGGGTCCGAGCATTTACATTCTGTATGATTGCTACATCATACCTGTTTTTTCTTGTGCAACAAGTGACCAGAGGACTGCTGTTGGTATCTTGTATGTCTACTGGGTTCAGTAGCACTAGCTGTGCCAGTAATTGGAGCAGTGGACACAGGGCAGCTTTAGTCCTGCCTGCTGATGTGGTTATACAGCTACAGCTCCACATCTCCCAGTGAAGTTCTATCCCAAAGATGACTTTTTAGTACAAATTTGTTTGTGCGCTTCATTGTTTTGGAAAAGGAGATGATTGAAGCCTGCCAGCTTAAAGCATGGAAGCAGCATGAAAATAGTGCAACTGCACGTGTGCCACATCATTTGGAGTCGTGTTCTATCTCTGTAACTATGTCATGTTATAAAATGGACAATGTTTTCTCTTGAATTCAAGCATCCTGTTTCAGATTCCCCTTTCCTCCCATTCCAAAAGTACAGAAAGCTTGATTCATCTGTTAGTGATACATGTTGACTTTATATCCATATAACTCCAGTGAAGCAAAATGAACAGGACGAGTGAACAGACAGGTACTAGTTATTTCTCTTCTTGGAAAAGATAGGCCACAGAAGTTGAAGTTGTCTGAAAATGCTTATTTTTTTTTTTCTAAGGCAAACTTTACATAAGCTGATTTTCTAGTAATTTACGGTCTCCCTGGAAGATCAAGATTTGCCAAGCTGTTTTAATGCTAGGTTGCTTGAGAAGAAGTTGGGAGGGGAAGGTTAATACCAAGGAGTTTTGTCCAGAAGTAAAGGCTTTCCCTTCTCCCTTTTCCTGGTGGAAGAGCCTGTTATTTCAGGAGCACTGTTAATAACCATTATTATTTAAAAAAAATGGTGAGGCTGCTGTCTGCAGTAGTGCTTTATGAAACGTGTAAGAAGTGAATGCAAACCTCTGTGTTTTCCTCTAGAAAGTAGAGGAGCATGCTTTCTTGTTTGACTGAAATGCCAGAAGCATTTAGCTGTGCTTTGCAGTTCTTGCCTGTGCCACCCATGAAATAGTACTCTTATCCCAGAAGAGGTACCCAATACAATAGATATTAATTTGCATAAGAGGCTGTTTTCTAATTATGAACAGTTTATGTGTCCAGGGACTTTTGATTAGTGATGAATTGAAACTAGGGAAGAATATGAATAGCTTGAGGGAAGGAGGACAAAAATGAGAAAATTACAATAGAAATTGACAGGAATAAGATGAAAGCAATCTTTTTTAAAGTATTCTGTTTAAAGCATAGCAGAGAGAAAGCAATTTTGGGCTAAGTAATAAGGAATCATATGTTCATTAACAAGAATTACAAATAATTAGTTACTATTAAGACAAGTAAGACAGAAGATGAATTGAATTCTTTCCTGAGGAGTGACTAGGAGAGAAGAATAGGGAATATGCAGAGATACCTCTGCTTTCCTTACTGCTTTCTAAGGAAATCACCAGAGCCTTGCCTGTGGAAAATGTGTACATTTAAAATTTTGATTATTTTTCTTTTAATTCTGTATATGTCAATGTAACCTCATAGAAAATGTGAATATAAAGAAGAAAAAAGAAAAAAAGGAAGGAGCAAACCAGGACTAGCATTGCATATGATACTGATAAGCTGTGGAGGAAACAAAGCAACAACAGGCTCTTCAGCACCAAATTCTGCCTTGGAGCTGTTTTTAAATCTTTTCTGGCAGAGGTATTGGTTACTTTTCTGAAGGTATATACCTTGGGGGGGCATATCTTTATCTATGTCAGGTTGTAAAAGCATAGAGGGTCAGTTTTTTCCATCTTGTGTGACCTTGTTATTCAAAGATTACTTTACCTTCTATATCAAACCTTACTGAATTCACAGGACCTATCCTGCAGCACAGGCATTTGCTATACATAGGTTTAAGGCAGGGTATCGTAGTCTTTGTTCCAAATTGAAATTTTAAGTGGGGTGGTTAGATTTTTTTGTATATTGAAACCTGAGAGAGCCATGGACAGGTAAATTGATCATGAATAGCTTTACGTATGTGCAGCAAATGGGATGCATTGGAGCAGTCCATCCTGGGCTGCCAAATGTCCAGAATACCAACTGGGGTCTGTGAAAGTACAAGAAGATCTGTGTTTCATTTCCTGTTCATGTAGGACTTGGCCATGTAATACAGAACACCCAAAGCTTCTACTCACAGGAGTAACCTAACTTGTGTTACTGAGAGAAGGTGGACGTTTGATCTGCTTTTGTGTTTGTCTTGCAAATATACCCATGTAATCTTGTTTTGATGAGATGTGTGTATTTGTATCATTGTGGTTATAACTGGATTTGAAGATTACTGTTGTATTTGTATTAGCAAGTATGAATAGCAAGTATTTTATGCTGTTCATATTAGCTTAACTCAGAATGGTAAAATCCATCAAAATGGTCAGCATGTCTAAATTGTGATCCGGAGAAGACAATTCTCGTGACTCGGAGAGTACTTAATCATTCTGTTCCTCATAATAAGAACCTTAACTAGTTCACTTTGTTGTGCGTGTTTGGGATTTAATGTTTGACTAAAGGTAGATTGAGGCTGCAGCTCCAGGAGCGGCAGAGGCAATTTAATAATTTGCTCAAAGGAGTGAAGGTAAAGAGAGAACTCCCCCTCTACTTCCTTGTTTCCAGTTGCGTAGTTCAGCCACCTTCTCGTGTCAGCTTTGGCTCTTCTCGGAGCCTTCTCTGAATCACTGGGGCTTAGCTCAGCTGAGAACTGCCTGCTCTTCGGGAAGAAGCAGAAGTTAGTGTTCTGCCACATATAGGGAGCTGAGCTGGCTTGTGAAAGAGTCTGAGTGCCAGAGCTGGCACAGGGTGAGTGAAGGGAGTGGAGGAAGGAACGCTAGCAGGGGTGGACTGTGACATAGACTTACTCTGCCTTGTGAAACTGCACTGTCTGCTCAGAAAGCCAAGCTGTGACACATTGAAGGGGCTGGAGAGAAGTGTTTTGGGGTACTATCTGATGAACAGAACTGGGCATTTTTCTGATTCAGAAGTGATTCTTTTTCTATCTTTGCTTTTCTGTCCCACACACCCTTTTTTATGTGATTCCCTCCCTCCCCCTGCCCGCCCACAGAAGACCAGACAAATAATCAGTTCTCATTCAGTTTGTGGAATAATTAAGCTGCAGAGGACTTTAATACTGATGTTGGAGAGGCAAAATAGTGCATAATATTGGCACTAGGCCAGAATTGGGACATTACAGCTCTGTCAGTGAAGCTCCTGTTCATCTGGCAGAGAGCTTGATTGAAATGAGTTGTCTTAACTACTGATTGCCTTGATAGAAGAGAAACCAAACCTGTATCCCGCAAAGATCAAAAGATAACTTGTCCCCTGAGTTATGAGTTCTGAGCTGTAACGATGCTCAGTAGTATTTGCTGGTGAGAACTACCCTGCTAGTTTTCTAACTGTTTCATCTGAGATGGTGAAATAGCTTAAGAACCATTATGGCACTGTGAACAAGGAGGGAGCACTGCATAGCCTTCCCAGAGCCTTTAGCAGTATTTGTGAAGCCACATGCTTCAGAAAGCCACTAGAGAGCTGCCCTGCAGATTCTTTTCATACTTTGTTATGGGATGCCTTTAGGTGAAGGCAAAACCTGCTTATTTGCTGATGGATTTTTATTTTCTTTTAAGACTGCATCTGTTGATCAGCACTGTGTTTTGCTTTTGCTGGATGTTCCTGATGTATGATACGACGCTTCTTTCCATCAGAAAAATCTTCTGAATTAACCGTAATGTGTGAAATGTTCAACTTTCAGAATGTGTTTATCTGTTTATGGGCATTAAACAATTGGAAGAAAATGGTTTCATGAGTAATATTGCCTTTTCTAACTTATTACAATAATGTGTTGAATCTTGTTATAGGTATGAATGGCTTGTTATACTATTCATTTTATTTAGAGCTCACTTTGCCAAAAATATAAAATAAATCTCTCACTTTTTTCTTTTTTGTTTTTATTAGGCATTAAGGCTAATCTATACCACTACACCAGTGCAGAGAAAAAATGTAGGTGCCTCAGGACCTGAAAAGTACACAGAGGAATTTATTAAAAAACAGATTGAAGAGTTCAACCTAGGAAAGAGACATTTAGCCAACATGATGGGAGAAGATCCAGAAACTTTTACCCAAGAGGATATTGATGTAAGTACAGTTGCTCTGTTGGAGAAGTAATTTACTGTAGAGTTTCAGATATTGAAAGCACTTTACTTCAGCATGAGCCCCTCAGCTCTCTGTGAATTTTAATCAAACTGTCAGAATAAGAAAGAATGCTACTATACATTGCAAACATTGCAACTGTGACTGTGAATAGAGATTCTACCCCTGGTACCATGTGAGGTCAGACATCACAGTATAGAGCTGTATACCATATCTTGCTGAAGCACAGTAGGTTCTTTTTAAAAGTACTAATGGATAATCCCCTTGATCAGAGGTTATAAGAGGCACTGTAAAGGTTTATGTAGCACTTCGAAACGTTTACCCACAATTTGACCTGCTGTGTATATTTAGGTCAGGTTTTCTTGTACGATACTGTGGTTGCTGGTAATCCAAATTAAATTTTATAGGATGTTTTACAGCTAACACTCTGGTTTAGCTTAGGAATTTTAATATAGACGTGAATTTAAGCTCATATCAGTAGCTCCAAACATACTATTTTATTGCCGTTCCCTCTGACAAATGACAGATGGGTGGCCTCCTCTTTCTCTGTGTCATTTAGGCTCATATATAGATATGCCCCCTTTCACTCAGAAAAATGTTTTGTTGTATGGATTTTTTTTTTTTTTTTTAATGTCCCACCTGGTCTTCAGTTCTGTCATTTCTGTCTTATTTTATCGCACATCAGAGGTAGGGAGGAGAGATGTCATTTGGTGACATTCACTCTTAGGTGAAGCTGTGTGAAGTCTCATGGCTGAAGCTTTCTCTGTGCAGCAGCAACACTATTAATATAGCCACAGCAGCACAGTATATCAGCAGGGTCTGTAGGGTAGACATAGTAATGTGGTACGTGCCAAAAGAGAGGTGTGTGTGTGTGGTTTAGTTTTTTCAGAGTGAGGAGATTGTTTGTGTGGCCCCTGAGCAGCAGAATTCTGTCAGCATAGCTGTGTCCACATAAGAGGTCTTGACAGTGTGCTTATGCCAAGAGAGAACTACATCTGTAGGTGGTGATACAGGCTGATTTCAAACATGTTTGGCAACCTTCAAAACTAAGTTCTGAAAACTTCTCTGAAAATAGACAGCAAAGTAGAGAAGAGACACACAGTTAATGGCCTGCTGAGAAAAAGGCTGAAATGAGACTTGAGTTTCATCAGGTATCAGAAAATCCATAAGGGAAGCTTGACTTCAAGTCATAAATCTGTAGGAAATCAAGCTTTACAAGTACAAAGCTATGCACTGGTACTGTGACTACTTTCATTCAGAATCGTAGATATCATTTTGCTCTTCTACAGACAAGTGCCAATGCGGAGACCCTTCCAGTCTTAGTGTAGAGTGGATAAGGTCCTGTCAACAGTAAAAGTATTCATTGAGGCATCTGGGTCAGCAGTAATAGCAACCTGTTTCTTTACATTGGCTTTCTTATTTCTGTACAGACTATAGGATTTCCTTTTCCTGTATTTTTCAGATGGTTTTTCTTACCTGTAATGACCTTTATCTTTTTGAGTTACTTTCTTGTAAAGTATTCATGCACAGACCTGCCACCAGAGTACCTCCCTTGTTAGTACAGTACGATGATGATGCTAATAGTTCAGTTTGTTTGCCTGAAAGGTTAATGGTGGGGGAGTGCATTAATCTGCAGTCTGGCTTCCTTCCTTGATAGGGTCTAGGGGGAAGGCTTACAGACAGCAAGACTTCAAGAAATGGAAAATGACCATATCTAAGTAGTGGTTTCTTCTTTATGAATCCACAGCACTATGATCATTTGCACAAAATTAACTGAGCTCCATCATTAGTAAAAGCAGATTCATTCTGGTAATTAGCTTTTACAAATGCAGTGCAGGTGACGTGTATGGGACTGCTTTGCAGACTGTTTTTGAAAGGAGGGAGAAGTGCAGCCAAAAGAGTAGTGTTTTGTTTGGTGATACCAAGTATCTGTGGTACATGTTTGATTTCTTCATATTCCATCAGGTGTTGGAAAATACTTAGAGTGTGTAATAGTGTCTGCTATGCATAATTAAATTTCTGTTATAAAAATATAAAAGCTGCTTAAGCACTGGCAGGAGAATTATCAAGCTTTACATTTCGAACAGTAATAATTCTTTCTGATGAGTGCTTATATACCACCGTGTCTTCTACTGTTAATCAGTCTGTGCAGTGTATTTCAAAAGTAGACATCATAGGATTCTGTCCTTCACTGGAGTTTTAGGTATAGTTTAATAAAAGCTAAACCTTGTGAAGTTTTGAACAGGAAAATAAGTTGACTTACTTGCTAATCCTTCTGGATGTTGTGGAAGCAGAATTGCCTCTTACTGATGCTTTTATTTAGGAATGAAAAGTTAAGCTGTGCATTACAACTGTATTTCTGGAGGAGAAAAAAAAAATCCAGCAAATTGATATATAACTCAGCAGAAGTCTACCAATTGCTTTTTAATTGGTATTATAGACCTCACTCTGTAGCTAGGATGTTTTATTCTCCTATGTGTGAATATGTGCTATGAAGTTTTTCTAATTGATTTGCTTTGCCCATTCCATTTGATGTATCATTTTTCACAATATTTCATAATTTGTGCTCATTTCTAATGAACAGAGTCGTTAGGACAGGCATGTCTAAGTACAACTGACAGCTAACATTAGGTGCCAGATGCAGTTTATAAAGCTATGTAGAACTGCAGAGAACAGTTTAAATAAATTAGCACCTGTACATTAGTCTCACTTGCTGGTAATTTATAAGCGAATCAGTAGAGATGACATTTAGGTAAGTCATTGATCAAGTTAACAGCTGCATACCCACTGCCCAGCTGGGATACCTAATTAATAGAGATTGCAGTCCTGACCTAGTGCTTTTCCCCAGTTGAGTCTGTAATCCTTTTATTTTGTGATTTAACTTTAACTTATGGTTGTAGTAAACAGCCCACCTTCATTTTCCACTGTCAGTTCTGTGATATTCTACTTTAAAGCCCAGAAATCTAAGTAAGATTAATACAAGAAAAGCATCTTAATCTTCATGACCTATTTATATGTCAGTATTTTTATTATTCATTTTTATGCAGTCACTAAATGCTCTCCCAGATATGAGCTCATCATAAAGCAATACTCTTTCCCCATAAGAGTTAGTAAAACTCAAAAGCTAGAGATCTATGTTGATTTTCTCTTGTCGTCTGCCTTATGACCTAATGGATTGTTGTCAAGCAGATGGAATAATTTGAATCTAAAATATATGTTTATCTTCACTAGCATATATATTGTTGCAAAAGTACCAGTAAGGTTGTTAACTATGAAAATGTTAAATGTGGATAAACTATACCCTATGAGGAATGAAGTTTCTTTCAATGAATTAAGATGACTTTAACGAAAAATAGGTTGTATTCAGTTGCTTTTAAAAGTGGCTCAGCACATCTGATTTCTAAACATTCAAATTTTAGCAATGCAGAGTGTTAGAAATGAGTGAATATTGGCATATGTGAAATGTCAGAAACAAAATGCATTTCTGAACTTTCTATTGTCTGCGAGAAGAGTGTGTTGTCCAGCATTGTCCTCCCAAGAAATATTGGATTTTATATTGTTTTTTAAATAGCTGAAGCTAGAATGCTTTTTTCAACTTTTTTTCCAGTGGAGCCAAACTCTGCATCAGTATTTTCTTACTTTTGCATCAAAGTCCATCTGAGCTGATGACTGCTGTATTTTTTTATTTACTCTCTTTAATACTGTTCAGCATTTTGAAAAGTTGAAATGAAGATAGAAATAATGACTGTTTCTTACAACAGGTTTTTGGCTTTTTTTTTTTTTGCTCTGCAAGCTCTGGACAAGACATTAATTTTTGTTTTGAAAATGATTAGTTAGTATAAAAATAATGTAATATTAAAAGAAGGTGGGTTTTTTTCATATAATGCTAGTGGGTTGTGCTGGGTTTTTTTTTCCAAGTGATGGGGTTAAAATGTTGTGTCACTGTGAACTTGAAATTTCTTTCTGTCCCAGCTAGAATTCAGCTTTAGATAAACAGCAACAACTGATTGGGGTGGTTTCAAAAATTTTAGTAGTTAGTTGTTAGAGGAGGATTTTGTTTTACAAGGTAAACTTAGGTGTGTCACTGATGATTATTTTTTTTTTGTTAATCTTTTTCATTTTGTTAAATAAAAGAACTATTTCAGAGTTAACATTTCACATCCCATTTTTGATTCATTCATTCCTGGTTCTGCCCCAAATATTCTGGATTTTGGAAGCTGAAAACTTAAAGAATACTGCTAGTGTGATTAGAAGGAAAAACAGCTGTTCCAGCAAACATCTCAGTCTGAGAAATGCTGAAGTACAGTGGCTAAATGTGATTCAAGAGGCAAGGTTTAAGAAGGGAAGTGGCTCTCGTGATCAAGTTGAGGAGCAGAAGAAACTGAAACAGCTATCGCTCAGGCATTTCATTAAAACATTACGGCATAAAGTGTCACTTCTCACCTCAGTGTTTTGATGATTAAAATTTCGTGTATATTTAAAAAGGAATGAGCTGGATTCTTGAGCCCTCTGCCTAAAAGGGTGCTGCTACAAGGGAATCCAGGGTGGAAGTTTTAAAATTTTTTTTTCTTTGTTCTTTCCTTGTTTTCTACAAAATACCTTTCCTCACGGGATGTTACTTCGATAACTATCTTTGCACATGATTTGAGCAATGAAAATTAGTGGAATGTTTTGTGTTTGAGCTGTAGATTCAACAAAAGTGTGGGAAGACACTTGGGCAAGATCAATTTGCCCTGCCAAACCTCTCCTACTTATGGCAGGTTATTTAAGGACTGAACTGTTTCAGTCTCCTTCTCCTATCCCAATATGATTCAGTGAACTCTATTTGAATTCAAGTATTGAATTCTTAATTTCTCAAGACATTTTAAAAAAAAAAAATTAACCCTAACTGACCCAGCTGAACTTGTTTGATTCAGAGTTAGTCTCTGACGTTTGAGAGAGTGAGCAAACAAAACTTCTTGGCTTGTAGATAAATATGAAGGGAAGGAGGATCAGAAGTCAGCATGTGCAACATGCACAATGAAGGTGTGCAGGTATGCTGAATTCAGCATACCTGCCACAACATGCCACATGCAGTGCTGGACAGATTATTTAATGAATTGGTTTGCATGTCTGAAAGACTGCCAAATATGATTTTTTTTTTATAGCGATGGAAGCTTCTTTTCATTATTCCAACTGGCTTGAATTCAAACTTATAGCTGCAAGTGAAAGACATCATGGTCCTGTGGGCAGTATATTGAATCATTCAGTCCCTCAGCAGGGAATGATATAACAGGATTCCTTTTCATTTGTTACAGGAATGTTAAGTTTACCAACACAGTTTAAGAAATGTCTGATGTAAACCATTTTGTTACTAATATGTATTCATTATGATCTGCTATTTTTGAAGGTGTGACTACTGGGTGGGTTTTTTTCCTGTGTGGATCAACAGTAGAGTTCGAAAACAAACACTTTCAAATCCTGAAGGAAATGGCTAGAATTTTTTTTTAGTAACTCATAGCAGAAGCAGGCTGTACCCATTCCACCTTTTTCCAGTAGTGTATGTAATAATTTTTGGAAACACCACTGTGTTACTAGGTACCAGGATTTTTAATCATGCTTCTGCTGAAAATAGGTATGGATGTTTTCTTTTTTAGAAAGTTGTGTTTTGTTTCCAAAGACAATGGCAACAGTGTGATTTAACAAATAGAAGTGTGAAATGGCAGCCCAGAACCTGTAGAGGCTACAGTGGGGTGAATGAATCTTGTATAGCTGAAATAATGGCCTGAAGAGAGCAGTCCTTGGTCATATTCAGCACGACACTTCCTTTCTCATGTAGAGTTCAAGTCAAATTAAGCACTAGAAGAAAGATTGGGCTGTGACCCTTAAGCTAAAAACTACTCCTGGAATGGAAAACTGCAGTTAAATCGAAAAGGTTTCTTGGGAACTTTACTGCTAGTGTTTAAACCTTGATTAAAGTTTCAAGAGGGACTTTCACCTGCTTTTTTGGATGTTCAGGAAAATGCAGAATGTGCAGCTAATTCTCCAGAATTTTGACTCGAGACATGGAGATTCCTGAAAGGAAGCCTGTGTTCCAAATCTGAAGACATTGTCAAAAGATTTCAGGAAAATACTTCATTGTTATTTATGTGCTTCAGCTGCGGTTTGGAGAGACTAATTCTGACGTCATTCCTAAGGTTGATCCACCATCTTATTTTATTGCTAGTACACATGGGTGTTGAGAATCACAGTTTTTCCAAAGTACTCATTTTCTACATAACTGAAACATTTGCATAGAAAAAATCAGCTTCTATAAATGAAGTTTCTGAGAGGCAGACTGACTTGCTGTGTAGTTGCTAAAAGTACAGTCTGAGGACACAGCTATTTAAGAAGAAACTTCTGAATGAAGTTGAACTGGAGTCTGTTGCATCCCAGGATAGTTCCTGATGGGATGTAAAGACAAATACCTCATCCTTGACTGCATTTCCATAAAAAGGGATAAGGTAGGAAGACTCTATTTCTTTCCGTTTTGGAACAACAAAAAAGCAAACTTATGAAGTGAACTATTATTATTTAGCTAGTTGTTGTGTGGAGAGCTGAAAGTAGATGTTGGGATTTCTTAATGCAGGCTTTTTTATGCTTTAGTGTGAAAGACATGAGTATACACTCAAGCAATATAAAGTAGACTTTCTAGAAGTAGGTCTCGGATGGTAGCCGCTCTCTTCATTATAAATGTTAAATTGTTATATTTGGCATTTATTAAGGTGTCATAGTTACAGTAACTGTTTTGACTGAGATTCTGGAAATGCTTGTATAAAGACTGTCTTAAGTACACACACAGCCAGTCTCAGTATCCTGTAATAAATTCTTTTAATATATTATATAAGGTGTTTGTTTAACATCATTTGGCTCACAGCAGATCTCTATTGTCATCATAATTAATCCCCATTTGTTCATAAATAGGTGTTCACCTACTGTGTATATGCATAAAATGCCCATTGACTAACAAATGGGAATACAGTAGTCACTAAGAGAAACAAAATTACCGTTTCATAAAATCAAGTTAAGCCTTTTGTTTGCTTCAGAATTCTCAAAATTTCTGTTCAGAATGCCAGTAGGGGATTAATGAAAGTAATAGGTTAGGTCTTTTTACACTCCATGCATATTAAATCAGTTGAAGCACTGGCAAACCACTCCATGTCCATGGAAAAAATTATCAGCAAGTAATAGCCCTGAGGTAGCCTAACTAACAAAGAGCTGTTCTTCTTAAGAGAAGATTTTAAACTCTGATTTTATTGTAATTCTACTTTTCCGTACTGTCTAATGGAAATATAAACAAGAGCACTGCCAGAGGGGTTTATTCGGTTAGTCCATGTTACTGTACGAGCACAAGATTTGTCTTAAGCTCTACTACCCACTGTCTGAAGTTGGCTACGCTTGCCAAGCCCCTACATCTGGGGGTTTTTGATGGCTATGTTTTTCTGTTTTGTTTTTAAAACCAAATGGAAATAAACAGCTCTCATAAATGCATATTTTTGTTTTATTAAATTATGTTTCAGTTACATTGAGGAGGGAGAGTAAGATGGTGTTGAACAGAAATGTGTGTCATTGGACTTAACCTTGTAAGGTGCTTTCCCTTACATTTTGCCAAATTATTTGGAATACTGGTGTACCTACTTTATTTGTTGGAGGCAAATAATAACTTCATACATCACATGAATAGTGGTGGATATTAAGTAGGTTAAGTAAAAGCAAATGATGTACCTTGTACTTTGTGAAAACAGTGGTAAACAATGAGTGTGTAATGAATGTCACACGTTTTTCTAAATTGTTTTAGCAAACCCGTAGGTATCTAAGGAGAAGAAAGATGACATTTAAGAGTCTTTCTTTTCTGAGCAATTAGTTCAAGTTCAGCAAAGATTGTAGTGACTCACATTTGTTTCCAATTGCAGTGATCAATGAAATGCTTATTTAGGCTATGTAAAATACCTTCTACTGCCACAACAAACATTGCTTTTAGACTTCAGGAAGCGTCTGTAGAAACTGGGATTCTAAATGTGTAAAACTTTGCTTTGTCCAGTTGCTTTAAATAAAATTTCCATGTCTGTCAGTAGGCACTGTTAACAAGCACTGATATTTTTCAGAAAGATAAATGTTTCCTCTAGAAGTCACAGCACTTGAAATTTTAGGGGAAAAATCACTGTGTATAAAGGTGGTCTTTGCACTTGAGTAGTTCTAGTAAGTTATGATAAATGTATACCATGAAAACTAAACTTTGCAGAAGAAAGTTCACTCATACTAATATAGTAGCGTACAGCCTTCAGAATGAGGTTTTACTTTCCCTGAGGATTCCTGAGGAAATGATCTGCTTTTCTTTTCAGCACAGCACATATGCGGCACTCTTTCTTACTGATTTGGTTGCTTGCTGTACAGAAGTTGCACTGTTTTTCTCTACAAGAAAGTACCTAAGACATGGTTTGATGATGCTTCTGTGAAAAAGAAATTACATACATGATCTCTCTTTTTGTTTTTAGAGAGCTGTTGCCTATCTCTTTCCTTCTGGCTTATTTGACAAACAAGCCAGGCCCATGATGAAGGTAGGAATTTTTTTGTTGCATTTCTGAATAACTGTAGCAGGATATTTTAAGTAGCTTTTTCCTTTTGCTGATATTTGTTTGTTTATTTATTTACAGCATCCTACGGAAATTTTTCCAGAGCAGAGGAGTAAGTGTTCATAGATTTTTTTATTTTATTTTATTATTTCTAAGTAAGAATTTTTGCATATGTAGAATTCCTTATTTTCACAGATTTACTTTTTTCCCCGTGTTCCTAATAATCGCTAAGACATGAGCAGTAAAAGCCTGATCTGATATTCTAGTCTTTAGGATAAAAAAATACTACTGGATTCTGGAATACCAGTGGTCTTTTCAGACATCTTGTTAACTGACTATAGATAAATGTTTTTCATTGTTTAAAAATAAACAATAGGTAGGATGACGTGTGGAATCTGTTGAAGTCATGTGAAAACCTTTTGTTGAATTCAGTAGCTTTTTGTCAGAGCTGTCTATCTTGCCCATAAAATATTCATTAATACTATTTAAAACCAAAAGTTTTCCTGGTAACTTCATTGCTCTAAAAGCTTAGAAATTACAGCTTTGCAATTGTCAGTTGAGAGAATAGAGAGAGTGGAAACTCTCCCAATCATGTCTCAGTTTTGACCTGAAAGTCCTAACTCTGTGCTTATGTCCATACTGTCTTTGGTCTTGCTCTTGAGACACCTTATGAAGTCCTGGTTGTCAGTGATATGCCAATATGTTGGTCAGCGAGAACTCCACTGAAATTGCCAGATTAATCTTACGTAGAATATTTAAAAGATATGTCAAAACCTGTTGTCCACTTCTGACTCGGGTTTAGTATGAACTAGTAGCATGGGTGTGAAATTCTACATTCGCTGGGCTATCAAGTCCCACATGGACACTTCCGATTATCAGCAAAATCTTATTTTCCGTCCTTCCTTTTCCTGTTCCTGGAATTAATTGATACTTGATTGTATGTCTTTTAGAAAGCTGCCTAAATTATCTGAAATCTTGGATTTCAGCTTTCAAATGGTATCATACATTATTTTGTAACTTCACAGTATTGTGAAGTAGAAAGTGAAAGGGTAGGAGAGAGTTAATCATTATGCAATTTAAAAATCCAAGGGCTGTTTTATGGCAAAACTAAGCTACTATTCTGTATCTTTCAGGACTAAAGAATTCTTTGAAACGCTAGCTGTGTCCTGAGGAGTGTAAAAACTAATTAGTATAAACGTGTATCTTTATTTACATCTAAAAATAACACTTTCAATAAGTATCTCTTTTAAAGCAGCTTTGTCTTGTCTACGCATTATGTCTTTGATAACTTTGAAGTACAGAAATGTAAATTTATACTTCAGAATGTTCCCTGAACAGTAATTTCAACAAAATATGCTTTCACAGCTGCATACATGGAAATTCACATATTCCATTAGTAGTATGTGTGGGTAAAAGCCCCCTGTATTCCTTCTGTTCTAGTAAGTTTTGCATCTTTACATTCAACTTCTGCCATATTATGTCTTAATGTTCCAATGCAATATATATCATGCTTATCAGACAGGTTCTTCGAGTGTTATCTTTCTCTATAGCTTATAGGTAGTTTCATTTGAACTTCACTGAATAGTATAGCTGGGAGTTTCTCTACAGTTCAATTTGTAAAAAGCTCTCAAGTTTTAATTTTTGTCACTTTATTTGGAAAAGATCTTTGTCATGTTATATTTAAGTTTGATTTTTTTTTTCTGAAGTTGAAATTTATTTGTCCTTAAATAACATTTTTTTAATGAATAAAATAAACTGGATGTGCTGAATTATTAGGAACAAATGTTTTCTTGCTGAACTAAATATGTAAATTATAGCATAGGTCTTTGTATTTAAATATTCCAAACGTACCAACGTGGACAAGTCCTAAAATCACCCAAGTTCTGAATACAGTTGTTACCCACAAAAGACAATTGATACTTAGTTTAGTTTAGACATATTATATTAATAAAAAATTTGCTCTGGGTTTAAAGCACTGTTTTCCAGAGCTGTTAATCTTTCATCTTTCACAATCATGTGAATTTCAGTTGTCTCTTAATTTGTACTTCACCTATTCTAAAATGGATACTTCTATCTGTAATACCAACTGTACAGTCTTTGAAAGTTTATTTAAGATGTACATGAGGGATTCCCTGATGTTAAATGATATTTAGAAATATTATTAAATATTTGGTTATAATTGCAGATGGAGATTGGTTTTTAACAAGGTAGTCTAAATCATTAGATTTTTCAGACAGGTTGAACACCCGTAAAATGTCTTTGTTCTCTGATATTTAAAAAGGGAATCAGTATTATGAAAGAGGTTTATAACTGCAATTAAATACGAGGGATTTTTTTAGTGAGTGTATATTGCTTTCTTGTCTAATCTTGCTTTTCATTAGAAATCCAGTGGGGAGAAGATGGCCGACCATTTCACTTTCTCTTTTATACTGGCAAGCAGTCATATTATTCATTAATGCATGTAAGTATGTTATAATCTGTAATAAATAAAGTTAGCTCCCAGTCAAGTGCATGTTACTCTAGAGATGTGTATGAGGAGCTCCTGAGCTTACTCATGTTTTTGCAGTAGGCCATAATATCACCACTGAAGCTAAATGCACTGTATATTTTTATGTCACAATATCCATTATTGGGTGCATTTTTATGTCACATTTAAGAGAACAGACTACATAATAGGTCTTTCTTTAATTTTTGGTTTATTTTACAATTTTGGCTATGAACTGGGTTTGACTATTCAAACTGACTATTCATTTGACTGTTCATTGACTATTGAATGCTTTCTTATAGGCTGTATCTGGTTAGTAGTGGAGAATGCATATACAACAAAAATGGCTAGTTCTAGGAAAATTCATTGTAGAATAAAAAATAGTGGTTGTGTGGGTGGGTTTTTTTTTTCCTTCCCCTTGAAGGGCAAAGCTATAGGAAATGTTATTTGTGCTGACATTTAGTGTGAAGAAAATTTGCATTTAAACTGCTTAATTGATTTTTCTAAGACTGTTCCATTCATGCAAACTTAAGGCTTTTTCTGACTAGTGTGGTTCCAGGAGTAAAGGATCTGCATCTCTTTACCTTTATGAAAAAAGCTGTATCTAACAGAACATCGCTAGACCCCGAGTCTTAACATGGATTATGAACAGACGTTTCATATCTATGACCATCAGTGGTACAAGCATTATCTATGTCTTTAGAAGAGTTTATAGAAAGATGTGCATTCTTCTTACATGTACTTAGAGAAGACAAAAGCATTAATAATGTATGCAGAAATATTTAATTGGACAATCATGTCAGATTTTGTTTCCTCATTAGATAGTCTTAAAAAGTTAGTTCTATGGTTAGTCTGTTGTCCAAAAAAAAAATTTTACGTTATCAAATTCGGTGCACAGCTTTACCGAGCGTAGTGTTTTTATTAGAATTATCTGATATTTATTTGCGTTCTACGTACCCAAAGGACAAAATCCCCACTTGTCAGGTACATTTATTTCTTTGGGAGAATAAAAAACACACCCCCCCCCCCCCCCTTTTTTTTTTGTTGTTGACCTTGGGCAAATGAGCTTCTTGCCCTGGCAGAAATGAAATGAATGATAAATGTAGAGTGTGTCTTTGCTGAGTAATGGAGCTGCAGCATAGGCTTTCCACAGAGGTTTTCTCCTGCGCAGCCTGAGGCAGCCCGAGGACCCCTGCTGTTCATTTAAATAGGTATGTCAAATCTGCCTCGAAACGCCGCTGGTTTGATCTGTGGTAATATTTGTGAAGGTTCCATATGGACTTGAGCCCCCTGCAGTGCTAAGAAATAATGTACAACGCTTCATGGTGCAGACGCAAATTTTCTCTGAAAAGGGATGCAATGCTGCGTTTTAGCTGTCGGAGAGGATGATGGAGCTGACGCGCTAGGCCTGTCAACTTGTTACACGGATGGGTTGCACGCAGCGAGGCTGTGGAAAATCTGTGCCTTTTAACTTTTCTACTTAATCACGGTTGTAGCATTGCCTTTAGACTGTATGCTACATTAATTCTCTTCCTGCCTTCTGCCTTTCATCCCAAGTTTCACGGAAAAAAGTAAAGCATGCAGGTCTTGTAGAGGAGCCTTATCAAACAGCTGTCATCTGACAAGCCATTTGCATTTGTTTTGGCTGAAACAGAGCAACCCAAGGGCAAGATGTTTTGTTGCATTCCATCATAATGAAGAAATTACAAATTTTACAAGGAGCACAAGTTTATTTTTAGCTCTTCCTAGCAGTTAGAAACAGTATGCAAGCTTGCCTTGGAAATCTCTAAAAGAATAGCGTGCATCTTGTTTCTAAGTGTGGCAACCACCTTAAAACAAATCGGTTTGACAAATGCATTTTTCATTAGTATAGGATACTTGAGTGTTCTTTGACCGTTTCTGAATATTTTCGTTAAATAGGCTTCTATAAACTTAAATCCGTTAAGTGAGGTTTAACGGGAGATTTTTTTTGTCAGCCAAATGAAAGCTGAAATCTGCATGAAATTCCCAACATTGTTTTAACCTCTTATTAGACTAATGTGTATTTAAGAAAATGTATTTTTAAGTCTCAAAGCTAATTAATTTGGCTAGGGGAAAAAAAAAAGGGTTGTATGTTAATACAGTCTAAGTAATCAATCCCATTTGAGGATGTCCTTTAAATTGCTACATTAAGTCTAATAAATCGGATAAACATAGTATTTAGCTTAAACTTGTATGCCATTAATTACTACATAGACTCATGTGGAACTTGAATTTTATTAATTGCTAGTAATATAACTGGTCACAGCATTATTTGTTTAGTTAATGCTAATAAATAATATTGTCCACTTACTAAAAACAAACTGTATATTCGCATGTATTATAACTGCCAATATATATGTTGTTATGACTTGAATATTAAATGAACTTTCATAAAGGATATTTGCTTTATACTCCATTGTTGTCTTTGTTCTGCCTGTTGAATAAAGTTTAGCTGTAGGGAAAGGGACAATTTATTTTTCTTCTGATACATGAAAGAATGTTTCTTGCATGAAACACCATTTCACAAACAGTTGATAGTATATTTGATCATCATTTAACTTAAAAGTTTTTCGGAGTAATAGCATATTTTTGTAACGTGCAGAACAAGACAGAATGGTCTCTTCATACCATTCTATCATGCTGCTTGTACTTCTTTTAGAATTATCAGAGGTTGTAGATCAGAGGTAAATGCTCTAACGATAGAACAGTTTAACTCTTAAAAAAACAGAACCTAAAAACCCCCAAAGTATATGCTGAAGTCAAAACCACATAAGCAAAGAAAAATGCAAACTGTGATGTAAAATGTGGGCTCTGCAGCACATTTTAACCAAAACGTTAAAATTTTTTTCCCATAAAAATCTCTCGTTCTAGGGTTCCATTTGCTAATTTCTCCCTAAATTTTTTTTATGCAGGGTAAAATAAGAATATTTTTTTTTATTTTGGAAGAGAGCATCCTTGTAGAGATCTGAAATTTGATCTCTCTACTGGAAATGGAAGTGTCTCAGTACATAGCCAATCTTGTAAAATCAGCTGTTTTGATTGTGTAATAGCTGAGTTTACAAGACACACAGATGTGTACATTCATGAATTGGACTATTGAATCCTGAAGTGATTAGTAAAACCTTCACCTGCCAGCTTTGAAAAAGCAAGTGTGTCTTCAGAAGCTTGCTTTAGCCGTTGGGGAGTGAAGATTTGTTGGATAAATTATTGGGCATTACATGTGATTCCTGATTTTGCAAAGGCTCACTTTACTTCATATGTGAGTGGTTCTTTTAGTCTGTTGACTTCATCTCTCTGCAGAGATTAAATACATGCATTAATTTTTTTTTTAGTACTTCAGACCAAAATTTTGTTTGTTAAGAGATGCAAGTCCACTTTCATTGCCAGAAATACGTAGGAAATTATATTTAGTGTTTCTCTTACACTTGGAAGTATTTTAAAATACCACTTTTTAATGTCATTTGACTTCATCTTCTGTGTAAAGGGTTCTTTGTATGAATGGACATGATTACTGTAATTTAACCAGAACAGTGTAAAGAGATCATTTGAATTCTAAGAAGTGCACATTCTTAGAACTTAAACAGGCTGTGGAGTGTTGGTGTTCTTTGGGAATACCTAGGGAGGGTCTTTGGGAAAATCTTGCTGTTCCAGCTGTTGTAAAGCTTTCTTTGTCATTGTAACAATGAATTTCTGAGGCTAAAACCTAGTGGGTGGCAACCCATATCTCATTTTATTTGCCTGTGTTTATCAGTAGTTTCTGAATATGATGGCAAAATCCTTAAGTCTTCCTTTAACTTGTGTCATGTTACCTGAAAATACTTCAGTTGCTGTTTAGAAGTAATTCTGACCATAGTCAGTCTGTCCTAAGGCGACAGCTGCGATTCCTTCCCCCTGCCCTTTTTTGAAGAACCGTGATACAGTTGTGTTTTTGTTGAGCTCCTGGTTCATGTATTTTTTTGCTGACCATTCCAATACCTAAGAGTCTATGCCAGAGCGTAGTGAAGACGATGGGTATTTCTGAGGAGGCAGACTGGGGACTGCTTTTGCCAGGTGGGAAGGTGACACTCTGTGCCTTACGGAGGCACGAGGTAAGTTGAGAGGCTAGCAGTAAAGTGAAAAGCCTCCTTACACATTTATAAGACCGAGTAACCCAGTACCTCTTCTCATCACCTAACACCAAAATATCTTCTTTGTGCCTGGTTTGACTTTTTCCAAACGTAGGAACTCGTGGAGCTCCCAGGAATCTCTAAGCTTGCACCCAGTGAGCTCTCCCCGGATGGCCGAGGGGCAGCCGCAGCCCTGCTTCCCCTTCTCTTCCCTCCCTCTGCAGCCCAGAGCAGAAGCTTCCATACCGATTCTTTCTCATGTCTAACTACAGATGCCTAAAAATTGCTTGGTGTCAGGCACATCTCATGCCCTCTAACACAAACCATGGCTGTACTTTTAATGTATAGTCAATAATTTTTGCAGCCTAATAGTCTGAATGGAGCCGTTAAGATTATTAGTGATGCAATGTGAATCTTGCCCAAAGTAGTGCTACGATATCTTTTTATCTTAGAGATCTACAGATATATTTGTGAGGTTTGGAAATATTTGAAAATATGATTTGTTGTGCTCTTTTATATGATGCTTCCTGTGTTTGAAAATAAATAGACTTTTTCTGAGTTGAAAAATTTTCCTAGTTCCTATCTGATCTCTATCAAAAATGAAGGATTTCTGAAAGGCATACTAGTATAATGTATGAGTTCTTACGCTGTCTCAGAAAAGTGGACAATTTTGTACTTCAGGATTTTACACTGTGGAGTTACTCCAAAAATACTTCAGTTCCACTGTGCTGTTAAAAATGTCACCAATGACCTGCATCAGAGACTTCAGTGAATTGTCCCTATTTAAATGCTTTGAGCGCAGCTCAGATAGCAGTCTGTTCTTACTTCATACATTTTAAGTACAAATATTTTTAGTATATGTGCGGGTGTTTTTATATTAGTGGATAAATCAGTTTGAACAGTAGGTGTTCATAACTAAGCAAGGGGGTTTTGTTTTGTTTTGTTTTAAATGTGAACTGTTGCTGAAATTTCATTGCATCCTGTTGCAAATTCCAGTATTATGTTAAGAACTAGTATTTCATTGGTTAATTTCTGACAATACAGAGCTGTCTCACATTGCTTCTTTTACTGTTTTTTGTAAGTAATACAAAGAAAAAAGAACCCCAACCATTGTTCCTTGTCCCCACTAATTCTTCCACTGTAGTTTCTCTCTAGTATTTGCTAAAACTCATTATATTAATAAGGTATATGAAAGTGATGATAAGCTTTCTATTTTCACTTGTTAATGGAAGTAAATTATTTGGCATATGAGTACTTTTTTGTAATACAACAGTCCTGTTTTGTTTCAATATCATTTATAATTATTCTACAAATACTCCTATTTAATTTGTGATTTGAATCACTGTTGTAATTTAGAGTATTAGATGTTATATTTTAGAACCAAATAGTCTCCAAAAGTTTATGAACTGAAAAAAAACAAACCCAAACCCAAAAATGCTTTATTAAAAGCGTGTTTCTTCTGGAATATTTTCAGTGTGACTTTTTGGAATATTTTTTTCCTTTTGTCTTTCTGAAGTGTTAAATCTCTGTCACAGCATTGTTTGAAAATAATAGCATAGCTAAAGAATTTTGAGAAAACTGTTTAAAAAAAATACTGAAAATTCAGAGTAAATATATCTAATGTTTCAAAGAACAGAAATTCTGATTATGGTAAATGTACAACTTTATGTGTGTCCCTATAGACATGCCTGGGTAGGAGGGAGTTCTGACTGATACAGACCACCAATAAAGCTGACACTCTAAACGTACAAAAATCTAACTGAATGAAATTATTTACAATCTTAAACCTTGTCAGTATTTTGAGGAAGTCAAACTAAAATGTGGCTGCACTGATGAAATTATTGTGAAGTATGTTTTGGAGTTACATCTGTTATACAAATGCAGTTACCTTTCTGTATACAGTTGAGAATTAATTTTTTTACAAGCACATGTAAGAAGGCAACAAACACTGTTGAATAAAAATAGCAGAATTCAAAATTAGTTACTTGGAACTGCATATGAAAATACTGTATATACTGTCCTAAATGTTTGTTGGTTTAGATTTAACTTGCTATATTTTTTTTTTTAATTGTCAGAGCTCTGCTTGTTTTCTGACCTCTGCGTTTTAAGTGTTTGGAGAGTAAAACGACATAAGCATGTGTTTAAATAATAATAAAATTTAAATATTAAATGGAAAAATGCATTTAAATACTTTTTCCATATACATTTTAGGAAACATATGAAAAATTGCTGAATGTTCAGAAATATCAAGACCAACTGACAGCTCAAGACCTTCTTCCTCAGAAGGAAAAAAAGTAAGCTTCCAGTTAGAGTGAATATTGATACTAGTTTTCTTAAAATGCTTCAATATGTTTTGGCACTTCTTGTAGTTTTCCACCCTTCCTGCCTTTTATTCCACAAACACATTTCCAGACTTTTTCCCCACTCCTTGTCTAATATTTGTATGGTGATTTCAGGCTGAAAGGTCTTACCTGTAGTATGTATGTTGTAGAGTGCTGACTTCTGACTGCTAAAATAGGGAAACCTCATCTATTTCCCTTCCTCTTTAATCTCTCTCTGCAAGATCTTTTTAATATTCTCTCCTATATAAAAGTTCTGAAGTGTGATTTGAAAATAAGTAGAGAATATCCAGGATTCTGTGTTTCTGTATATGAAGTTTTCTAATTATTTCTTTATTAAAGGTTTTTGAAAAAGGAGGTAAACTCTTTATAAGAGCATAAGGCCTTTTAAAATTCCAAATAAGTTGCTTATTTATTGGAAAAATCCTAAGGCCTGAAGCTGAGCTCTTTTAATAGTCTTTCATTAATTTTAGTTCTTGAATATTTTTACTTACTAATATTTAACTTGAAGAGTATCAAAATACTTATTTCACTGTTTTTCTTGTAATGGCTTTGAACAGCTAAATCATCAAAAACTATAGTAATTTTAGAAAAGTTTATTTGGTTGGATTTGTTTAAATATCAGCATTATTAGTAATTGAATTTAGTTTCTCTTCTTTTTCTTCTTTAACGTCTCACAGCAAGCTCTTCAGCTAGTTAGCCACTGGACAGAAAAGATACATGTCAACCAGAAGAAGCTATGGGAGATCCTACAGTTGTTAGTCTTAGTGCATACAGTCAGCATTTTCTTTGAAATGGCTATTTGCTTCAAGAACTGTTTGTTTCTCTTAGGCTGTATTCTTGATTTTCTATTTTGAGGGTTTTTTGCAAGGATTTTATGATCTATTAGAATATTAAATTAAGCAAGTCTTTAAAAGAAATGGATACAGCTAGGAAGTTTTGATTTTGACATTTACTGCTTTTCTGTATAGTTACTTTTTCACTGTCCAAGTTGTTTTTATCTCTGTTCTTGCTGTGTATTTTCTAGCCAGATTTATGTGCTGTTCCAGTTGCACATCATGTTGGTTTGTCATTTCTTAATTTCAGCCATTTGTTGTTTAAGTTAGGAAGAGAAAGGATTAATTTGCTGAGATTATTTCAATTTCTTAAATAACAGAAGTTCATGTTTCTTCATGATATAAATAGTGTCCTATGACCAACAGAATGTTTTCTCTTAGATTCATGTTAACTTCTGAGCAGACAAGAGAAAAAATGAATTTAGTTTCTTGGTGTATGCTGCTGAAAAATAACCTGACTCCTTACAGAGCTCAGCCAGTGGATTTACTGATGTGAAAAATGACCTAAAGCTAGTCAGAGTTGAAAGGTTTTTTCTATGTTAGGTTTGTAAAATCTCAGAGAATTTAAAGGATTTCTGAGACTTATTTTCCACACTGGATATGGTACTTCCTCTGAGATTAGCCTGGATAATTTACCTCCGAAGTGTAGGTAAAGGGTAAGTGAGAAGAGCTGTTTTGGTTGTTTTTTGGGGGCTGTTCTCCCCCCCCCCCCCCCCCCCCCCCCCAAAATAATCTACTGTGGACATATGCTGTAATATTAACTGTAGAGTTAGGACCTGATCTTAAACTACTTTAAGTTTATAGCTTTTCACATGTAAAAAATGTCACTGACTTCACTGGCAGTAGCAGTATGTAAATGCAATTATATACTTGAGTCTGTCAGGATTGGAAACTTATTTCAAAATTATTGTTAAAACCAGCATTGTTTCTAAATAAATGTTTCTTATGCCCTGACTCAGAAAAGCATTAAAATACATACTTAAGAAGAAGTACTACTTAAAATCACCTACAGAAGGAGTGCTTTTCTAAATCACAGCTTCCTTAATGCTGCTGAAAACATTCATTAATATTGTTTCTAAAAAACCTGAAGAGGTAAGAAGCTAGTGAAAGCTTTGCCTTAAATTTACCTGGTAATGTTGGCATGTATGTTTATGGTGGCATTCTGTTTAGTTGGTCACTTTGTATCATGCATATTTCACAAAGCTTTATTTCAACCATTGAGGTTTTTTTGTGTTAGCATCTCCGTATGAGGCTGTTTTCTTAGAAATTTCTGCTTTTGCTATCACCACTGCAGTTTCTGTGCTGAGCAGGTAAAGATTACACAGTAGATAGAATACAGTGTGTCATTGCTGCATTAGTACTTTGACTATGCTTACTGCTAATGGAGTTTTTTGCATTGATCAGAAAAGTAAAGACCAGAGGTAAAATTCTGTTACTTTAGAATTTGATTTTAACATTCTGCCTTCGATTTTTTTTTTTTTTTTTTTTTTTTTTTTTCCTTTTGCTGCTTGTAAACCAAATTTTCCCTAGCAGGAGGTTTTTAAAACTAAGTCCTAAGTTGTGGGGAAGATCACTTACTATTACAATATTACTCTAGCTCAATCTTGGACTTCAATAGTATGAATAATGTGTAACTGATACTCATAATTTTCATGTGGTTAACTCAATACATGAAGTTACCATCCCTTTCAAAAGACAGATCTTTTAAAATCAATGTAGGCATTCTCGTGTTTACTATAGGAATGTGATCTGTATTCATTTGTAATGGAAAATGTATTTCTGAACGAAGACTGACTGTATGTGTGGTCCTTTGTGATGTAACTCTAATTGCATGGTTAATTAAAGGGAGAATATATGTGATATTTTAAACAGAAACCTGGCTGGCAGCAGATGGCTGACTAAGATTGAATTGGAAGAAATGTTGTTAGAAAAACTGTCAGATGATGATGTAAGTAATTAATCTCTCTAATCTTAAGGAGGGTTGTATCTTAAAAATACGGGCTCTGGGTATATTTTTGGATACTGAAAAGGTACTATGTAGAAGCAGGTGCTCTTCAAAAGAATTTTCTTCCTTCTCATGAAGTCTATATATGCTCACAGCACTGTCACATTCATGTTTTGAAAAGTGACCTGTGTCGCTTTTTTTATCTAGCACAGTACAGAACTATTAAGGGTTTTCCATTCTTACCAACATAGTTTAGTTTTTCTCCTGGTAACGTTGTGAGGCCTAGAGCCCTTGTTCCTTGTCATCTAATTATGTAGTCAGGAATGGAGTATAGTAACTCTTTATAATAGAAATACACAGTCATTTATTCTAGTTACAGGTGAAAACCAGACAGGGCTAGAACCTCTGTTGCTTATTGTAGAGAAGGGGTAAATGTTCAACTCGAGAAACATGATGGATTTGTGTAATGGTAAGCCTGCACAGGGTTTCTGATTATTTAATTTTAAGAAGGACATGATAATGATAGAAAAATCACAGAGAAGGCTGATCAGAAATGAGGAGTCCTTTCTTAGTGATTGGTTACAGAATCAATTATCAGAAACAAGATACAAAGCTACATAGATCTGTGGTCTGATACAGATATCTCTTGTTATATTCTCCTTGATATCAAAATATGGTGGGAGAGAGGAGGGTTTTGCAGTTTGCCCAGTATCTGAAAACTGTATCCCTGTCTAGATTTGGAGTCCTTTACATATATCTCTGGGAATAAGACTTTTCATTCTGATAGTTGTATGCTTTTTTCTCACTCAGAGCTTTTTTTTTTTTTCTACGGTCCCCTAAATAACATTAGATTTTGTAACAGCAGGTTCAGTCTATGTGGCCAGCTTCAGTTTTCTTTTGGAAGTTTAAGCTTGAATATGATAGTACCAGAGAATATAACACTGTTTGTCTGAGCGTTCCAAGTATTTTCTCACCTAGAAACCGTGTTCTTCGATCTCTTCTGTCCTGTGGACAACATCATTGCAAATATAGCATAGCAGCAGCAAACATGCCCTTTGCTCACTTGTCATCCAGAACAGTAACATGGGATGGCTTCCTTGTCTATGGGTGATGTGAAAAGGTCTCGAGCAGATTGTGGTCCGTAAGCATAAGTTGGAAATTGCTGTTGTAAGTTTTCTATCCTGGTGTACCCAGGAGACTTCCTCTATCTTGCCCGCAAAAGAAGCAGTTACCACTGAGCAGGACCTCAGTGTTTTCAGTAGCTCCTGTGTTTGGAGTGGCTGTTTTTCCTCTCAGGATGCCAGGAACTGGTCTAGTTGTACAACCAAACAGTTTGATGTTCTTCACTGCTTGGTTTTTGTACACTCTACGTGTGTAAAAGTAGACTGGAGTAAACTAAAAAAAAAAAAAAAAAAACCAAACCACAAAAAACCCACAACAAAAAAACCCAACAAACCAAACCAAAAAAAAAAAAAACCAAACCTCCCAAAACCCAGTCCCTTTTACATACTGGCCTCTCACACGTAAAACCACAAAGTCTCGGCCTATAGGAACAAACATTGTTTAAACGTATTTGAAATGTCTCGGTATGAGCTACCTGTCTTAACTGCTCAAATTCTTACATTTTGCCATTGCAACAAAATTTTAAGTGGTGTTTGCATTATTAAACAAAATGAGAGCTATTGATTTTTTTTTTTCCTTTGCACTCTGCAAGTGAAAACTGTTGGAAGCTTTCTTCATCTATAGCCTCTATAATTTTAAAATTTTTGTATTTTTATATTTCTGCTCTTCAAAGGCTTAACCACATGTCTGTGTCGTATCGTTAGACAGAAGTGGCTTTCTAAGTGTTGTCAGAGTTCCAGGGGCTATTGCTAGGTTACAAGAAAAGTATTAATTTTATGCTGAAGACTCTGGTAACAGAGGGAAGAAAAAACACTTTTAATAACAGCTTGTAAGTAAAGAAAACTTCAAAAATAAGGTTATGATATCTGTGTGAAAAATCCATTCTAGATGATAGCATACCTTTATATCTAGTGACCAGCTGTCTAGTGCTCCTGCCAGTAATACTTCATAACAGGACATCCCAGCTTTTAGCACAAATGGGTTAACACAGAGGTGTTTTACTCTTTAATCACATGTTGAAGAACTTTGGAGGGGGGTGTAAGGGGGAAGGAGAACCACACAGTAGCAAAGGATAATTTATTTCAAGAGGTTGCCCTTTAAGTCAAGTATCTCTTGAATTTTTAAATAGCTTGATTGTTCGGTTTTAAAGGAAATCATAAACATTAAAGTAACTCAGCTTGAACAGCCAAAGATAGGTAGATAGGTATTTCCTGTATATATTATGAAACATAATCATTTAAGAGGTTCAGTTTAGTGAAATAAAATTATTTCCAAGTCAATGAACATGCTGACTTACTGAAAATGAGGTGAAAACCTTTTTTTCCTTTTGCCATTTTAATAAAACAATAATAAAAGAATGAAGACCCCCCTCAATGTTTTCTTTTAAAAAGTGAGATGAACTTCATTCTAATACAATAATCTTGTATTACAAAGGACTTGGTTATGCTTTGAATTAAAGTTTCATTGTTGCCTGAAGAAAGGACTAGGTATCTTTAGTCACACAGAAAATGATGCATCTGCATGCTGTTCTTAAATCAGCATGTAGGTGCAAAAGTGTCATCTTGTCAGAAATCATCAATAAAAGTGAAGTAGGAAAGATCAATTATATAAAAATAGAAAGTTTTAGCAAATGCAATTACACTTGCATCCTTTAATGAAGTCTTGTTGTCTACAGTATTCAAGATTTATTCAACTCTTAGAAAAATTGATGACGTTGCCATGTGTTGACATGGAGGAGAAGCACATACGAAAGTTTTCCAAAGAAGTTCCTATGCAGTTGAAAAAAGTAGTTATTGAGCCCTTGAAGTATGATGAGCGAGGAGTGGCCTTCAGCACTGGTGAAGGTAATAATTTCAAGTTGGTTGGTAATGATGCAGAATTTTTTCCTCTTCATACGACTTTCTTTATAGTATGTACAGCACTGCTGCATGTGTCACTACTTAATTTTACATTTTTATGTGTATATTGCATGTATAATTGTTAATTATGTTATGGCATACTAAGTTATGACATGGCCTGGTAACAAAGTGCAAGTTTTTGGCACAGAGTGTATCAACTGTTAGTTTTTATTTCTGTACAGTAGTACCTCTGTAGAGAGGACCCTGTTGTGCTACATATTGTAGGATACAAAAGGACTTTCACTGCTGGCAAGAGCTGATTGTTGAACATAAAGGGCAGGGGACTGGGGGAGCACAAACACATACAGAGAATTGCATGGATGTAACAGTGTCTTTGCTTAGTATAGAAGTGGCCGGCTTACACCACTGAGTAACCTTTATCATTACTTTTGTGGGCTGTCCAGCAAAGGAGAATTTTAAGATGCAAAGACTAAATTGCAAGGCATTTGGATATTTACAAACAGCCTGGGAAAATGCAAAGAGGGAATTCCTAAATTTTTTTTTAAACAAGTGGATGAACTGCAGCTGGCATTATGGGACAGAGATGGGAATCGGTCATTGGTACCGAGACAGAGGGGATGTCAGAGAAGAGCCATGAAGGTCTCTATCTTCTAAATACAGACTGCTTACATTTTCAGTGGAGGGACACATAGTGGAAGAATGGTATATGGTATGAGTGATTGCCTAGAAAAAGTAATGTAGCAGCAACATGTATAGGAAAGTCTGATGACTTTCTGGACAAAGCATATGCACTCACACACACTTTATATCTATGCTGTACATTTAAGAGGAATCTTAGTCAGAGGTGACGTGTATTCTTAAGCAACAGGCAGCAGATGATAATAAGAACGAAGGTCACAGAGAATTTGAGGGGTAAAATGGCTAGAGAGTTCTGTTTTAGCTGGGCTGGCTTCAAGATGATGTGACAACAAGGAGATGGGAGAGCTCCAAACTGGGATTTAATTCACACTGGTTTTCAATAGTGTCTTCAGAACAGTAGTTACTGAAGTTTGATAAACATGCAACCCATGTTATTTAATAAAAGCCATCAGATTTTTAAGTTCAAGAACAGTCTTGTTTGTGTCCCATCACCCCCCTAAATTAAGAAAAATGTCTGATTTGTTTCATAATTCCTTTATCAGAATGATTGCTTCCTTTGTGCTGTAGAAGATTTGTCTGAGGCTTTAGCACAGAGTGTTTGTCATGGTTTAACTTGAAGCTAATGCACAGAAAGAGAACCGACTGTAAGTAGTAATTTCTGAGGAAACCATGCTAAATGATGCATAGGCATTGCTTATACCAGTATAGTTAAAGTGTTAACCTTTTCCATGTGAATATTCTTAAACTTCTGTACCTTTGTACGATTTTTATAAAGTATTTTAATACTACTAGAAATTTTGCTTATGGTAAATGGTAAGTGTTCAACAAACTGTTTTTTTATATACCGTGACATCACTGGGTCAAGAAAGTGTCCTGATCTACTGAAGTTATGGGAGGAAGAGTGTTACCTCTCCCTCCTCCCAACACCCCCCCCCCCCCCCAATAGACATTGATTAAAATATATTGAAAGCTAGTTGTTCATTGTTTGTATTTATTTCCTTCTCTTAATTTTTTTTTTTTGTTACCTCGGCCTTCAGAAAAAACAGCTGGTGCTGTATGAAAGTGTTGAGATTTGCTTAACTTCTTGGGCACTTGAAGTTCTGTAGAATATTGAAGCCTTATAACAGATTGGTTTTAATTCCTTTAAGGTACAAGAAAAACCGCAAAAGCTACTGTAGTAGTTTATGACAATGGGACTGGAAAAATTACAGTGAATGGAATAGACATTTTACATTACTTCCCAGTGCTGCAAGACAGGTGAGAGCACTATGAAATGCTGTATTCTTACTGTACTTAAACTATTCCAGCAAAAGTCATGACATTCAATTATATTTTGGTGCTGTGTTCCGCAGAGTTGATGCTATGGTATTGCTTCTGTATAACTATCTGTCTTATGAAAATTGGTCTTGATTTTCCTCCTCGTTTTCAGGAGTCAGTAGTATAAGAACTGATAGGTAAGCCTTGCTCTGTGTTTCTTGTCTCTCCCTTTCTGAAGGGACGCAAAAACTAAGAGCACAGACTATTTAGTTTGAATTTTGGTCCCCTTGGAAAGGGCTTGCAGTTTATTTTAAAAATAAACAAACAGTGTCTTTAAGTGTTTCCTGAGAGATTTGCAAATTGTACGCATGTGTAATTACTCTGGCATACAGTAACATAGTGGAAGCAAACAAGGTGAGACGCTTAGTGTAAAGCTTCAGATTTTGGGGGATGTGCACAGTCTGATATAGAGAAGACTTCTCATAAGGCTGACATAAGGTTTCTATCCCTTATGTGATTTTTATTTTATATTGTGATTTCTTCTGAGCTCAAGAATAGAGTTGACGGATCTTGGCATCTATAGATAATTAGTGAAACAAACGTAATTGTAAAACCAAACTTAAAATACTTACCGCTGGCAGTTTGAATATGCTCCTAGCTGCTAATTTCCCATTGATTTAGTTGTTACCAGTAGGAAATTAGCAATGAATGCCTTTCTGGATCTCTGCCTGAAGTTAACTATGTTTTTGTATATACTATGGTAAGAAATGTACATAGCATGTAACTTTATATACATGTATCTATTTAATTTTTATGATGATGATTATTTTTTTATTTTTAGAGAACAGTTGTTGTTCCCCTTCCAGTTTCTTGACAGAGTTGGAAAACATGATATGGTTTGCACAGTCTCTGGTGGAGGAAGATCCACACAGGCTGGAGCAATACGTTTAGCCTCTGCAAAAGCCTTAAGGAGTTTCGTGACAGAAAAGGAGGTGGAATTCATGAGGCAAGGTAGGAATTGAAATTATTTCAATGTTTCTTAATGTGTTTCTGGTAATTAACAGAATTAATACAAGGATCATTTAAGGATCAGATAGCGCAAATTTGAGTAAATAATCCCAGTGAAACCTTGTATATTGTATGAAAGGGATCTGCATTTATTTGTAAACTGTTTTCACTTGTTTCCTGGCATCCTTTTTGTACATTTTGGATGACTTCTTGAGCATTTTTCCATCTGTTCATGACCTCTCTTAGGCCTATTAACCAGCTTATATTGCTTCAAGATAGAATCACAAAACATGAATGTGTATTCACCAACAAATAAATCTGGATCAGGCATTATTGAGCTGTAAGATACTGATTGTATTTTGTTTTACTTGGTTAGTTGCTGCTTGTTCATGTTTAAAAAAGTTTTATTCTCAAATGTAAACACTAGAGGTTTAGCTTTCAAGGGATGGTAATGACGATAAACATTACTATGTGCAACTAGCCAGACTGAAGGAGCTTCTTTCCTCTCTTGCTTTATTTAGAGTTTACAAGTTACCTAGGATAAGATAGAACTCATTTGGATAACTGCAATATTTGATGCTTCTCAGTGATTAGATGCCATATTGTTTCAGCAAATACAGAATTATGAACAGTGAGCTTTTTTAACTATGCTTTTTCTGGACTAGTAGGGAGAATACCTGTGTGTATTACTGGCAGAAGAGCTATGATTTTTTTTTTTTTCCACTCTATTGCCGTCCACGGAAGTAAAGCTATCTTCATGCTAGTATCTTTGCAACAAGTTTCTTTGATTATAGCTTTCAGTACTGACAAGTATGACTTGCTAGGAATACCCCTGTAAACTGACATTGTAATGAGTTGGATATCTGTAATGAGATCAGCATAATTCTGAACATGTTTTGGACATTGCCAAATATACTTTGGAAACACTAAGTGTACTTTAAAGCAGTGGTCTCCAAAGTGGGGTGTTATGCAAGATGATCCATTGGGGTGCAGGAAGAAAATCTTAGAATTTCAGTAGTGTGTATAATTTATAAATTAATAAATACACATATATTGGGGGTGCATGCTCAAAAATATTTTACTGATAGGAATGCATGATCAAAAAAGGTTTGGAGACCACTGCTTTAAAGGCTTAAGCGATATAGATATAAAACAATGTGGGATTATTTTAATGGTTTGTAAAGGAAAATGTGAAGAAGGTTCAGTTATTAAAGAAAAGTTAAAATGTTAGAGGATCTGATGAAATTCCTTTCAGTATGTTTTATACTGAACCCTTACCCTTCTGGATGTTACAATTCGTATGCAAAGTTTTTGACTGCCTTAAATCCCGCCCCCCATGTAGTATATCTGTAATATTAACTAATAACAGCAAACAAATGGGTGCTTTTCTGTGTTTTGTAGCTGGACTACTAACACTCGACCCACGTGTGAAGGAACGTAAAAAGCCTGGTCAAGAGGGAGCCAGACGGAAATTCACCTGGAAAAAGCGCTAAGTCTGAGTATTTAAAGAATGACAGAATGCTACCAGAATTTCAAACCATGCTGATTTATGATTTAAAGCTGTTATATAAATATATTTAGTAATAAAGACTTTTTCCATTATAACTACTATGTTTTCTTTGTTTAAAGAAAGTTGTTTGTTGCTTTTTAAGTTTATTTAAAATTGTGGAAAATTGTGGTGTGATTTGCCAAAATGCTAAATCTGAAATAGTAACTTGAGTGCCAGTTTTGCATCTTGGCTCCACTGAAGTCAGTAACGATTTATGAAACTGTTGGTGGATTATAACTTCCAAAAATCAGTCTATTTGTTTAGTGACTTAACTGTCTAAATTCTGGAATTAGGCAGCTCCTAACCAGGTATTTGGACAACTTTGACATGCCTCCCTTTCTGCCTCACAGGTATCTGATGATAAGCGACAACTTCCCACCTAAGCTATGGTGGAGTTAAACTAGTGAGAATGTTACTGACAGTTGAGGGGATGTTGAGAGAGGAACAGTCACAGAGGATAACCTTTGCCTGTGGAATCAGTTGCCTCCAGGATGCCTCCCTAGGTTAAGGAGGGAGTGATTCAGAGCAAGTACCTAAATTTAGATGCTCTGAATCACCCTCTGGAGGAGTCAGTTTTTCTCCTCTTCCCCCAAATGCAGAAAGAGCTGGAGGGATTAGGCTGAAGTTAATCTTTTTAGAATACTCTTCTCCACCCCTTAAATCTCAAGGGGCCTGCTCAAGGAGGTGTGTTCTGAATATGGCTGATGCACAAAGATAGCATTGGACTCTTTGCCAAATACAGTCATAACTTTTCTTTTTTAAAATCAGAAGCAGGAGGTGATGACAGTGCTGCCCACCTCCTGTCTATAATTGTAGCCTTCCAAAATAGATTAGTGGTTACAGCACTCACCCAAAAGTGCAAGGTTTTGGTTTATTGCCAGCTTCCTTCCTGGGACAGAGGTCAAATACATAGAGCTTCCAAGGAAGAGCATATCCTTCATCTTTCCTGTAGGAACTGGGCTACAGCAAAAAAGAGTATAAGGTTCATCTCACCAGGAGAAAGCAGAAGAAAAATTTTTCAACTCAGTAGTTTTAACAACAGGGCACCTTCCAACTTTCTTTTAATTTAGAAGACTTCAGTACTTGGATCTTTTTCCCCAGCCAGATTTTCTAAGTGCTAGAGTATGTACCCTGCTTCTTACTTGCTGTAGATTATACCAAAAATGTTACACCTTGGAGGTAACAAAAGGTGCTAGCGGGTCACTGCAGGTGATAAACAACTATGAGTGATCTGTATGGGTTGTCATTTTCCTGAGCACCATTCAAGAGGGGGCAGCAAGTAAATAGACCTCTTGAACTGAGTAAAACAGAGAAGGTCAGAAACTGGGTATACATCCTTGACTGAAGTGTTTCTGATTCCTTACTCCCCAAAGCCGCTCTGTGCTTCTTTTTAACTCTCGTTTCATGAGAATACTCAGTGAACTTGGGCAAGATTTCTCATTGCTTAGGTGGTTAATTGAAATATGTAACTCTACAGCTACCCGAAAGGAGGTTGTAGTGAGGTGAGTGTTGGTTTCTTCTCCCAAGTAACAAGTGATAGGACGAGAGGAGGTGGCCTCAAGTTGCGCCAGTGGAGGTTTAGATTGGATATTAGGAAAAATTTCTTCACTGAAAGGGTTATCAAGCATTGGAACAGGCTGCCTGGGGAGGTGGTGGAGTCACCATCCCTGGAGGTATTTAAAACACATGTAGATGTGGTGCTTAGGGACATGGTTTAGTGGTGGACTTGGCAGTGTTGGGTTTATGGTTGGACTTGATGATCTTAAGAGTCTTTTTCAACCTAAATGATTCTATGATTCTATGACTTAAGTTCAATTGAACAGCTGAGGCAATTCGCCTGACTTTGAAAAACAAATGGGGGTTGCATGAGATGTTTTACACTAAGGCAAATACAAAATGACTTAATTAGCATTTCTGCTAATTTAACTCTGAATTGTTTTGTGTGTAGCAAAATAACTCTGTCATGTTTCAGTAAAAGCTGTGACTTGTAATAAAAGTATTCAGTAAATATCCATGCTGGGACAGGTACCTAAGGATTCTTTTGACATGCTTATGTAACAAAACATATATAAGCACATGGACTTAAATGAAGGTGCTAGCTGAAGAAGATATGGGAAATTAAATAGTAGAATTTTTATCTTAAGACAAATGAAAATCGATCAGTTTGACCGTATTAATTTTCCTACCTCATTATTAGGCAATAAAGCTATGAGTGCAACAACACATCAGTACTTAAAACATGTAAAGTCTTTTATCATGTTTTAAAGGATTTCTTAGTGTTTTACCTTCTAAAAAAGTATGGACATGGCCTTTGGTGTTTAGACCCAGCAAAAATTTTAGACAGGGCAAAGTTTTAGAATTTATCACAACTTTTTAGGGAAGTCCCTAGAAATACTAGTTAATACTGTGCAACCAGGTCACTTGCTTCATAGCTACTTGTTCAGGCTTCCAACTAATTCTGAAAGTGAGCCAAGAGAGAAGCATTTTGAAAAGAAAAACAGAATTGTATGTATTTTTTTCATTTGTATGAAGTTCCTCTCAATCATCTGCAATACACGTCAACATTTAGGAGTTAGGAGATGAAATAATTGTGTTAAGAAGGACTATTTCTGTAGTGTTAAAGGATCAAAAAGTGAGACTACCATTTTTTTCACTCATTTTTACAGATTCATCAGAACTGAAGTATTTTATGGGAGAACCAAATAAGGAAATTTCATTGGGGTTGCTAATTTTGGTTTGTGACAGCAGCACAGTAGTAGAATTGGTTTATCAGTTGGAATAATCTGGTTTAACTTCCCATTCCTCTCATTCCCTTGCATTCCCAAGGTTATTGAAAGAAGCAGTCCTGAACACCTGCCTACTAACTGTGTCCGAGCCAGGCTTCTCAGGTCTCAATTTTGAACCACTTGCAGTATGGACCAACTTATCTTGTCCACAAGATTTCAGAAAAGTGTCCTGAATGTGACAGGTGCTCATACTTTAAAATATTTTCCGAATGTGGGCAAAAAGACATAAGCCTTCTGTGCTTTCTGGTCGAGGTATGTTGTGATTCATCCAGGCTCTGCCCTCCCCCCCCCACCACCACATTGATGTTTTGCTTTGAGTTAAGTTGCCAAAATTGTCTCTAAGACAAATGGAACATATCTGTGCCATTGATTTCTGGTAACTGTCACATTTCTCTAGTGTCTCAGTAGGTAAGGCTATAAGGATGTTTCTGTTTTGTATTAATGCTTCTATGTTACCACAAGATGGAGCAGTTTGCAATCTAATGAAATGAGCTATTTTCAGAAAGGTATGTAGATACTAGGGAGAGAAATGATGAATCTTCCTTATAAATAGTGATTTTATAACAACAGGTTAATACAAAAATAAATGTATTGGGTTTCAAAAGGGTAGATTCAGATTGTCTTTCCAGGTTTTTTTTTTTCTCCTGACAAGAGAAACAGATTTTAGTGAGAAATAATAAATTTCAATTAATGCTACTTTTGGGCGATCTAATTTCAATGTATAAGTAATACCTTCAAATTAATACTATAATGTTATGCTAAGAAATGCTAGCTGATCTGTGGAGCTTGGAAATGGTACAGTAACATTGTGCCAGTCATCACAAAGTTAAAATCACAGAATGGTTTGGGTTGGAAGGGACTTTCAAAGATCATCTAGTTCCAACCCTCCTGCCGTGGGCAGGGACACCTTCCACCAGACCAGGTTGCTCCAAGCCCCATCCAACCTGGCCTTGAACACTGCCAGGGATGGGGCATCCACAGCCTCTCTGGGCAACCTGTTCCAGTGCCTCACCATCCTCATTGTAAAGAATTTCTGCCTTATGTCCAACCTAAACCTACCCTTAGCAATCTCGTACTAATCATATACATAACTAATAAATATAATTATTTAGATAAAATGCCAGAAATGAGTTTTGGCTAAGGGGTAGGGGATTTGTTACTGAAACTGCATCTCATCTGTACAGTTATAGAAAATACCTGTCCATACAGAAATTAATTTTCACAGTTTTCTGTGATATTTTATATAGATTAGATGAGAATTCATGGGCTGGAATCGGAAGCAAATGTATTTTTCATGCTCTGCTAGCCCCCAGTGGGTATTGGTTGTAGTAGCTTACTAAATGTCCTGCAAAACACGCGAACAGAAATTGCTGCCTGTGTACCTGCCCACATAAACATAGCAGCGTGGGAGAAGAACAAAACACACAAACCAACAGGCAGTAATGGTTTTAGACATCACATTGTGTAGAATCCACCCTCAACCACTATGTCAGCAATCACCTTCGCTGTTAGTTTTCAGTATTAAATAACTGAATATTGACGTCTTTCTGGTAGGCAATTCCAATCCCACCTGCCATTTGTCTCCTAGTTACCAGCCATGTCAGCAGGAATGGGTGCTCCTCTGCTCGGCTGGGAACTTGCTCATTCTGAAGGAAAAAAGCCTTGGGTGCTCCACAGAGGAGGTCTGTGTTTCAACGCACTAAATCTTTAAGGTGTTCGAGATGTGTTCTGACCGTTTCTTCATCATTTCAATAAACGGAGGTGCTGAAAGTACTGACATAGCAACATAACCAGAGTGGTGGGTGCTTGCCACAGGTCCTGAGCAGACCAGTACATCATGGAAGCAATTTCAGACTAAGGCATGATTAGCAGGAGCTACATGAGGATGTACTAACACTTTCTTCTGAAAGTGCCTATTTGCCTCTGAGCTCCACAAAAGCAAATTCTCCTCTGTTCCAGGACTGTTCCCCAATACCTTCCTGCTTGCCTGCTTACCCTTCCCCTTAGTAACAGCCATTTCTCATAAGATGCGATGATGCCAAGATAAAGGTGATTGCACCAGTGGTACCAGGGCAGCCCTGCAGGGTTTGGGTTGGTGGTGTCTCTAAAACTTTGACCTATACCTTACACCTTGAGTGCTGGATTGTATATAGGCAGTGGGAGCTGTAATGCTTTTTAGCTGGTGGAGGTATGCACAGGATTTTTTTGTTTAAACTTGTGGTCATAGAATGTAACAGAGGTTTTAGAGGAAAATATTGTGCAAAGCAAGAGCTGTATAGATTATTTGTTGTCAACAATAAAATGATAACAACAAAATGATAAGAATATTGTTATATGCTGCATAACAGAGGAAGAAGAGGTCATTGCTTTGTAAAGGACCTTGTGACTTAATCTTACATACCGCTTTTCACAGTTGGGCCGAGCACCACATACCCGTCTCTGCACGTGTGAGTTTAGCCAGCAAAATCCCTGCTGAGGGCTCCTACGTGGGAACACCAATGCCTGAGAAGGCTGACATGCATACTGAAAACACCGTGTGAGACACAACATCTGCTTCATTCAACTTCATTGCAAAAAGGAGAACGCAAGCGCACGGTTACACAATATCCTCCCTGCTCAGCTCACCTATAAAATCATATAGGTTTGTAGCAAAAAGCTGCGTCGTCGGGATCTTCCGACGTTCTGCTGCATGCCAACTTTCACGCCCAACCCGCGGTGGACGTCCCCACCTCGGTAAGCAGCTTTGGGGATAGCTGAGGAAACCCCACCAGCAACTGGTGCGGTGGTGCGTTGCGGTGCCAGGCTTGGTGCTGGAGGGTTTGCTGTCGGTGTTTGCTGCAAGAGGGAAGTGAGACTCGGAAAGATCTCGCTGAGCCTGGCACGTTCTGGTGGGGATGGACTGCAACATTGCTAAAGCAAGGGCTGCCCCTTCTCACCATATAGATGTAATAGACATCTAGGATCTCTTATTTAGTAATGTTCACCCATGGATTATATCACCTGCAAGGTAGGAATTTGATTCTCTCCTCACTCAGCTGCAGTTAAATTCCTAGGAATTAAAAACCTCTTCTTTCGTGAGACCTTGACGTGAGTGCTGACATCTCTTGGATCTTTTTGAGCCAAAGCCACAGGGGTCCCTCCTGTATCTTTCACCTGAGACAGCTATTTCTTTGCTAGGAGAACTGATGAGACATACAGGTTTAACAGTCAGCTTCCCTCATAGAGTTTCTTTCCCTGTGAAAAAGTCACATTGAGACCTATTCTAAATCCACCCCCCCCCATTACCTCTGAACTGGGTTTAATTTCAGAGGTTAAGCAAAAGGGGAGATTATTTTCTCCTCTAAGTGAATGCTTCCAAGGCTGAAGGGCTCATTTGTACTCAAGTTGCAAAGAACACTTAATGATTTTATTTGACTACAGCAAAATGAGAAAGGAAAACGATATTTAGAAAATTTCATTAGAAAAACATTTGCTGCTTTGTTTCTATAACAGCAAGATTACTGGGTAATCTCTGCCTTAACTCATCGGGGATAGCTGATTGCATCAGGTATGCTGATGGAGCTGATACTGATGGGCTGAGCGTGCAAAGCATACGCATTACCCTCCGGAAGACTCATGCCTCAGACAAGGAACATGCAAAACGGCTGCCCTGTAAGGATATCCCAAGGCACAAACCAAAAACTAGGCAGGAGGCGGAACAGCTCAGAGCAGCAGCAGAAAGTCAAGGGCAACCGAATTTGCTAAAGCACCGAGCCAACCCTCCCGGCTGCTGAAGCCCGGGCAGGTTCTAGGAAAGGAACGAGCCCAGGCAGTTAATTGCCGCTCAGCGTGGAAGCCGTGGCACCGACTGACGCAGCGGCGGTGTCTAGCACGTCAACCGTTTGGGATGTCACCCTTTCATTCGTGAGGGATGGGGGTCCCGGATCTCCCACCAACCCACCAGCCGGCGGGTGAGTAGGAGGCCGGCGGCTGGGCTGCCCTCGGTAGGGCAGGACGGAGGTGGGGAAGGGCTTCACCGAGGGAAGGAGGAACCGCCGGCCGGAGCTCTTGCACTTTTTGCACGGGCAGAGGACGTGCCCCTTCCCTACCGCGGTGTGGCCGATTCGTATTCCGTCATTTGCCAAAAAAAAAAAAAAAAAAAAAAAGGGGGGCACCGACTGTGTTTCGTAATCCGCTGTGAGTTTGTTTTCACCTTAAGGAGCTTATAATTTACAAACATAACGCTTTAGTTTAGCGTGAAGTTTGTCAGATGTTTAACGTCAAAAGTCAAGGCTTCATCCACTGCCTGAGCTTGGCGTAAATCTGATTGGTTTCTTTTGTAGAAAGCCAATTTAGGAATCAATTATATATTGTAATGGGCGTGAAAACAGCTCCTCTTTGCTCATTGTAGTAGATTACAGCTTGTAGTCTGACATCACTTAACTGCGTAGCAAATTGTCTGAAAATGAAAACTCCTATTAGGACACTTAAAAAATTTCTGTTTCAAAATGACTACTTAACAACCATTAAAGCATCTTTATAGAAATGTCACTACCCTCATTACATCTGTACCTTTGGTTAGATTCTTTCCCCCTTTCCAGTTTTCCCCCAGCATCTTGCAGCTTGCCCATTATTTGGATGTATAATTAGAAATCCATTATTATGTTTTATGGAGATGTAAAGAGTAGGAAGAAAGCTGCGTAACTACTTTTTACATGCAGCATGCAAATTATCCACCTTGTGTATTTTGGCTCTGAATGTTCCGCAGATGTAGTTTCATTTCCCTTGGATCTCTGTTTACCCATTTTTATTGCTAGTCATCAAGTATAGCAGCAGAAAAATCAAAATAGGAGGGGGGAGGAACCTTCCCATAGAAGCAGCTTAGCATGCCCCCATCGCAGACTGGTATCGACGTTAATGTGCTTCACCTACGCAGTTCTGTGCACGGCCGTTATTTATAATAGATGGTCACGGAAATGGTAGGGGTAATCAGCATCGCGCGAGAAAACGGTCACTGCCAAAGCTGAATAGTTGGGAAAGCGCTTTGAAGGGTACGATTTAAAAGGTTCTATTCAGATACCGTGTGTATTGAGAAAGGGTTCAGGATGGGGTTTCGACTGTACCTCACAGCTGAGAACGAGCAAACGCTGTTTTCCTCAGCCTGACTCTTCCAGCTGACGTTTGTTCTGGTCTCGCCTAAGGGTCACGTCCTGCTGTGTGATACCCTCAGGACCTGAGCCGAAGTCAGTGGAAATCTTACGGACTTCATGGGACACCTCTAAGAGGGGAGAGGTCTCAGTGCAATGGCCTTAAAGCAAAAATTACTTTAAATTTGCGTTGGACGTTGGGTCTGATACAAGCGTAGGCAAGTGGTTCCTGGAGAAAGTATAAAAGCACATAAACTTTCTTTTTTGGAGGGGTAGGAGGAGGGTGCCAGTGTCTGAGGAGCAGCTGGCTTCCCAGGGAAGAAGGAGCCTCCCGAACGGGGGTCTGGCAGAGCTGTGATGTGGGAATTATGATTGTACGTAGCGCATGGTGGTGTTCTGTGGTTTAGTGGCTCAGTGTAACTTTCTGACTATTAAATTTAAAAAAAAAAAAAAAGGGCAAAGTGCACCTAGTAGGTATACATTTAAAAAAAAAAATTTTTTTCCTGAATGCTATTTTTTCTAATTCCTTTAGCCACTGACTGGACAAACCCAGACATAACATCTCTACAATATGCAAATTTTTCCCCATTCTGAATTGCTGCTGGTTTTACTTAGCTTTTAATTTCATATAACTGGCAAAATACATTGCCCAAGAGTATCAGTCTCTTTTAGTCACGGTAAAAGTAGGAAACAGAATCAGGTCAACCAGACATTGCCACTTAATAATAAAGCAGTATTTGATCAGTGTATTATATGCATATATATGCACACACACAAATGCATATGTATGCACACACACATATGCATGCAGGTATTGTGCACGTAGATTATATGTATTAGAACTAGAGAAGTTAGTTTATTCTTTCTGATATAAAAAAAGAAATTTATTTCTTGAGCTAATTTGATAACTATGCTGTAGTTATGACTTAGGGAAGTCATATAGCTATAAAGACTGGAGCAAGACTGGAGCAATTCAGAATAATGTTGCAGTTAAGAAGTTCTTACGGTGCTGGGCTAGGAGATGGGAAATAGTTCAGCTCCTGCTCCTTTCCAGAGCTCATATGTGATTACAGAGAAATTGCTTACCACCTGCCCACGAGCTGCAGGAATTCGGTGACACTCAAACAGTGGGAATGGCACTAGATGCCTGCTTAGCTCTTGGCGTTTCTGACAGCGTCCAAGCTTTCAGTAGAGAATCCGAGTAAGAGAGTGCTAATGCCTGGCACCCCGACCTCGTCCGTCCCGCTCCCGGGCAGCCCGCAGCTCGTGCTGCCGCCCTCGTGCTGTGTCCTGAGCCGAGTCCTCGCGTCCGATGCCAGCGGAGATGCTGCTCTCGGAGAAGACCAGCGCTGCCTCCTCATCTGCGCCGAGGTGGCCGCCAGCCCTCCAAGGGCTGAGTTCAACAGGCTTTGGGGACTTCTGGAACCTCATATGGCTACGCAACTTTTAGCCGGTGGTCAGACCTGGCCTTACGGCTTTTGGGAGTTGTAGGTGAAACAGAATTGTGTTTCTGGGATGAGAGGCTGCGCTGGGCCACGGAAAGGAGAAAAGGTGGGGCGGGAGAGCAGGTCGGACCTTTTGTTTCTGCTGCCATTAGCAGCGCTGGAGAGGTAGGACAAATGACCGCCGCTTTGGGGCGGCACCCGTCCTCCCTCAAAACCGAGCGATCTTCTTTCTCTGCGTCTTCGCCGCCTCCTTCCCCTCCTCCCGATGGCAGCAGCTCAGCCGCGCTGAGCCTCGCGTGCGCGAGAGAGGCGGTAACCCTACGGCCGCTTCGTTCCACCCGGAATTTTGCTCCCCGCGGGCGACGCGCTCGCTGTGCCTAAGCCGAGGCTGTCCTGCTCACCGGGCGGGAGACGACGGCTTTGTCCCGGCCGGAGGTCTGCCACGGTCATACCCACGCGCGACCGAAGAGCGACGAGGCTGCGTTTGGGCAAACCTGAATACGTTTTTCATTTTAGGCTGCTGTAACATCTTGGCTTTCCTTGAAGGAGAGAGCGGGATTTGAAGGCAGCGGGGTTGTTGATGCGTATCACCGTGGCTGGCCACAGCTTTTAGGCGAACCTGTGGCTGGGGACTTCGGTCGGCGCGGTGACGCGGTTCGGCCAGGTAGGGACCAGAAAGACTCCAGCTCAGTCCTGTCCCATTTACGGGTTGTGTCTTGCAGGTCCAACAGCTGTAGAAACTTTTTTTAATCGCTAGTTTAAGAAGATATATCTCTGGATACATCCAGGGAGTAGATCTGTTGAGGAAGCAGGTGCCAGTTTTCCATAGTTACTTTTAAGAGCCAAATTGTGCTTTAGTGCTGATTTTTAGTTTTAAGGCAATATTGAGAATTTAAAAACCCTTCTTTTAAATTTTTTTTTATTTATTTTTTATTTGATCCAGCTGGAGCTTGTACTTCCTCTTTAACTTTTTCTTTTATTATTTAAAATCCTTAATTATCCGAGACAAAATTGGTAAGGAAATCTGCAGAATCTAGGGATTCCACAGAGCTCTCTCTATAAACACTCAGGCTATTCACTGTTGCCAAATAGACGTGCCAACTCTGAAACACCCACCCACTCCCTCCTTCTGCCGCAGCAAACTAATAAGCGCATTGATTACATTCATTTAAAGAAAAACACTGCTCTTTTAATCTTTACATTCCGCATGCTTTAGATTTCTGATTACGAGAGATATCCTGTTTATCACACATCATGTGGTGAAAAAGCTACTTGACACACCTCAACGCATTAGATATTTTAAAAGAATATTTTACAGGGTACCAGCAAGTGGTAGTAGGAGATAATTATCATTTCCTGCAAGCTGTTGTTGTACTATTCGCAAGATGAACGAGAGGTCTCTTAAACGTGATTTTTGTAAAGGTCCCTTAAATGCCTTCAATCCCCCCAAACAAAAATGTTCACATGCAGTTTCTCTCTTCCTTCCCTCTCCTCCCCCCACCCTCCCCTCCAAAATCTGGAAGAACTTTGTTATAATTACATGAGACGACCACGTGATGCCTATTTCACTGCTCTATAGAAATTAGTCATTAAGAATGACAATTATATAGTTATATATAGGTTTATATGTATACACATATATATAAGAAAGGAAATACAAAATCATACGCATGTGTGGTACCTGACTGATAAAATGTATAATGCATATTTAAGCCAAACTTGAAACCCACTGCTTTAAAGAGTAGAACAACTTTTTTGATTTGAAGACCGGCAGGAGTGTCCCGAGTTGTTCGGAAAGGCTTTCGCACCTGTCCCGTGCGGGTGTATGTCCGTATGCACACGTGTAGGTTACGTACACAGACGAGCTCGCTTTCCTCCAGCGCACCGTTGTGGAAGGCGCCCACCGAGCCCCCCGGCCCCGGAGCAGGTCACCGGTGCTCCCCGGGATCTGCCCCCGGCCAGGTCTGCCGGAGGTGCTGGTGGAGGGCAGGGCAGCTGGTGCTGGATACCACCTCCGAAATGAGCAACAAACTCGTACCAAAGCCGTGGAAAAACCTCGCTCAAAATCCTCCTCTGGACCCCATTGAGTTTCCCGCAGGGAATTTTGCGTGCCGGCGTTCGGCACGCCCGAGCTGCAGCGATGTGCTGGCTGCGGCACTGCCTGTACCCCCAAAGGCAACCGGCAATGCCGGTCCCCATTTCCAAAGCTGCTGAAGCTCCCAACCGTGCGGAGAGGCTTCTACAGCCTCTTGAAAAAACACCTCAAATCTAGTATCTTGGACCAGGTCCTTGAGTTATTTACTATTGAGTGGGTTCAGGTATCCAAGCCTGACCCCAGTTTGGGACATAACGTTTCACTTGTCCTCGCTTCGGGCCACTCTCCCACTCACGCTCAGTGGGAGCAGTGCTCCTGCTCCATCAGCAGTCCCGTCGCTCCGTGACCGAGACCACGCTGAGAAAAGAAGAGCCACAGGAGCTAAAATTCACCGGTAACGAATACACAGCCTGTATACTTCTGAAGAGAAAGGCTCGTCTTGGTCTCCTCGCCCAGCTCTCCCAGTTCCTTTGCAGTGTGCCGTTCCCCCACTGCAACGGTGATGCAATTAGGGCATCAACATTTAAAGCATCGGTTGGTAATAATTGCCATCATCTAATGCCAGCCTGTGGCTTTTAACAGGAATTTCAGAAAAGGAGCCGGGAAGTGCTGGACAGAGAGTCCCCGTGGAAATTCAGCTCAGTGCCCAAACTGGTTCTCCGGAGCACTAGCGCAGTCCGCGTGGCAAGTGTGGTGGGACAGGGAACCAGTACAGAGCTGTGGGTTAAGTAAGGGGAGATAAAGGGAGGCCCTTCTGCGAGTATTATGTATGAAAATGAATTAATAACAGAAATGATGCGCTGCGAGACGGTGAGAAAAGTAACTATGCAGCTGCCAGTGGCCTTAAAAACTTGATTTTGAAGCCTCTAAAGGAGACTGGGAGAGAGGGTGCTCATTCCCCTTGCTTGAATTAACATACTTTGGAAGAGTGTCGATGGTAGGACGCCAGCTGCATTTGCCAACCCGCAACATCCCCGAGTAGCGTTGGTAAGAGTGCTGTGCCGTGACAGTGCCGTGTTTCGTTTCCCAATCTCAGTATTTCACACCCGTGAAGCTCCCGACCGGACCTTAACCCTTAGCCCGGCAGTGCCCCCTGAGAGCTCGCCGAGGGATTAAATCGGTAACGATGCAGAGGGACGTTGCCTGTAGATTCCCTGGCATCAGTCTCTGCAGCACATCTACGCGTAAGAACTTCAATATTTGGGATTCCGAACTCGATGCCGTGCGCTACGGTGATAGAGCATGGAGACTTGTGCAGCTGTAAAACCAGTCTCCGTAACCCAAATAACCTGTAGGCACGAGGTGGTGGGAATTCTTAAAACCCACTCTGCTCATTCCTCGCCCGGAGCGCGACCTGTAGGATTAAAATTTGTTTGAGGTCAGAAGTCCTGTTTCCACACCATGCAACTGCTACGGCTGAAGTCGGATTGATGTTTCCACAGCTTCTCATCGATCAGGTTAGTGCCTGCTCTTATTTCTCAGTACAAGCATGTATCCTCAGTTATGGATTCATTTTGCTAGTTACCTTTAACACAACTATTTATTATTGGCCAAAACCATGAATACTTCTAAAAAATGTACCTTTTTCCCCCCTTGCTCTGTTGGACTATACATTACTAGTGTAGATTGAATCTTTCAGTTAAACCCAGCTAAAGATAGATACTAGAATAAAACTGTTTGGGTTATTTTTTTATTCCATACATGTGCAATCTCCATAGCTATTCTAGTAGACTTTTAAAGGAGGCATTTACTAAGAATTCTTCCTAATATTTTGACTGCTAACCAGGTTTTTTCCCCTTAGAATAGCTTTTCTAATGGAACAATTCAGAAAAAGCACTATCATCATATCATAATATACTGTGACAAGAACTGTTCAGCTTTATGTTCTGGCATTTAATGTATTCTCAGCTCTTCGCTGTGGCTGGCAAGGGTGACTTTAAGCAGCTGACATTGTAGAAAAGTAGCTGAAAAAAATTTTTGTAGTAAGAGATACAGGACAAATTGTAGCAAATCTTCTCTTGCCGGTTTTCAATTGTTTTTAACGTGCGTGTGTTTCTGTCTGGCATCTTCCAGCAGAAGTAAAAGACACCCGCTGAAGACTCCTATGATTCACATCTGCAAAGTTTCCGTAGACTTTCCAAGATTTAGTAGAGATTGTCTCTGTCCTTGGAAAGAAGGGAGTGACTAGCTCACACAGAAACTCAAAATATACAGAAATCATGGCCCACAGTAGAGGGATTCTGGTTGTAAAACTCAGTTTGCTTCCAGAAACTTAATTGGGTTGTTGTCCGAATATGAACTACTTTGTTACAGGCTTGGATATATGTCACAAATAAGGAACTTGTAAAGCTAAAGGATCCCTTGAATTTTCAAGTGCTGATGAGAAGCCGTCTATAGGGCTCAGTAGAAATTGTAAAAGCATTTCTCTGAGTCTAAAGGACTTGGAAATAATTAAAAATATAAATTTATGCTGTAGAAGCTTGTTCCTCTTGCCACATATTTTTGTTGCTGTTCCTGTTGAGACTTTCTGCTGTAGTGATCCTTACAGGGAGGATTCCCAGAAGGCCTGAAACCTTTCAGATCTTATTGCTTATACGTTTTCTTTTCTTGACAGAACAATATGAAATGGCTGACCTTGCCCAGAGCAATATCATTAAAGCTAAACAAGACGACACTTGTACTGTGTCTTGGTCAGGAGCTGTCTAAAGCACTTTCTGAGTTCTTGTGGAACAAGAACAATTTCAGGCAATTGAAATACATGGGATGCTAGCCAAAGAATGTTTCTTATTTTAATATGAATTTATGGGTATATTAATACGCAAGTTTAAAGCAAAGAAATGGAGTGTTTTACAGCTCAGAAGCTCATCTTGAAATTTTTATTTATCATACAGTAAATGAAATTCAGACTTAGATATTTTGAAGAACCTTTGTTTGAGGATCTACGAACGTGCTCTGGGCTAACATCCGTGCTTGTCAGGTGAGCAGCGGAGTCTGTCAGGATGTTTTATCCCTCATATCAAATGTTGGAGAATAGACGGAGCCCCACTGACATTAGCTACCAACCAGCACCTGCACTTCAGTCAAGGTGAATGGGGAGCCGGTAAGGGTTAGCAAAGGCCAGGGGAGAGGGGGAGCACACAGCCATTTTCTGGATTGAACCCAAGAAGACAAAAATGAATTTTTGACAGACAATAAATCTAGCCTTCCTTTTTCTCCTTTACTCGGGAAGGAACTCGGCACACTTTACATATAGGTCCCATTCATGCAGACTTTGTGTCCACATGCTTAATTGGACATTAATCGAGTATTAAGGAGTGAGATGCTGCAACACGTTCATGAAAACACGCAGACAGCATGAGCAATACCCTACTTTGGGCAGAGTTTTCCTTGTCTGCCCACTAGCTCAGTGGAGCTCTTTTACCTCCGTTCTCCTCTGTGCTTGCACAGGATGGATAGCGCTGAGGAATCATAGAATCGTTTATGTTGGAAAAGACATTTAAGATCGAGTCCAACTGCAAACCCAACACCGCCAAGTCCACCACTAAACCATGTCCCTAAGCACCACATCTACACATCTTTTAAATACCTCCAGGGATGGTGACTCCACCACTTCCCCGGGCAGCCTGTTCCAATGCTTGACAACCCTTTCGGTGCAGAAATAACCTTATAAACAGGGTAATTCTCCTTTCTGGGTCACCTTTTCCCATGATGTACTGGCTGTTGTGTATTTTCTCCCCCATACGCCAGAGCCTTTCGAGGCTGGAGTGCCATTCACAGCACACTTCCCATCCTAGAGATTGTAGTCAACACAGATGGCTCTTTGTCGCTAAGTATACGTGAGTGCTAAATTGAATGTGCACTCTTGTCTAATATTTAACAAAGCACATTGAGTTAATGACTAATGTTTCATTATTGCAGGAAGCTTTTAGTACCAAAAGGTTAAGTGGTTCATTTGAATATTGCCCGAGCATCTTTGCCCTGTCAGGGTTTTTTTTTTTTTTCTCCCTAAAGTTAATTTGCTATTGTTGTGATCATGTCTGACAAGTGGTGGGTAAAAGCAAAGGCAGGTTACGGGGGTCTGTTTCCATGACATAATTTTACTGGTGTTTAGCAAGTTGGATTTTACTTAGCTGAACATCTAATTTGCATGGGTCCTTATTCAGGGATGAAAAGCCAGTTTTGAACATAGGCCGTCTTCCACTGGGAATTATTTGCATCAGAGGCAAAGGACTTGGGGGGAAGCAATAGAAAAGCAGGCAAAGTTAATGGAGCTAGAAGAGGTTACCAAAGCTACCAGAAGAGACCTGCTATGCATTCACACAGGTAGAGGAGTAGGCTTAGGAATTATCGTTAAATATAAAATTGCAGTGGCTGAGTAGTAGTAAAGCACCATGGAAACATGTTTCTGCTACACTGACATTAATGATGTAAACTGCTTGTGACATGTGGTCATAAAAATGGGAAAAAAAAATTCTAAGACGACAAACAAGCCTCCACATTACTTTGGTTACGCTGAACTCCCAGTTCTTTGAATGAGTTTTTTCAGTGAAAAGCAGATTTCTAGTAAACTAGTTCACCACATCTTTTTCTGTTTAGTTTGTTGAGAAGGGGAACACACACGCACATCAAACCCACGCTGTCCCGCTTTGCTGCCTTCCAGCACGGGAGCAGTTTGTGAAGTTGGTTTCTGAACCCTGCAGGGAAACCATGGCTGTTGCAATTAATCGGCCTTTTTTTTTTTCCTTAGTCACTGTAGTGACTTTGCCACCCTACGGCACAGTGTAACACTAAATGTTCACCTGTGGCTTTGTAGCACTGGCATTTTTAGCATAACTGCTTCTCAGGTTTGTGTGCTCCAGTTGTCTTTCGAATAGATTTGGATACTTTTAATTCTGAATCTTCAATTCAAAATCTTTTTTGCTTTTGATTAACGATAACCCCCTATAGCTTCACCTCTCTGGAAAAGAGATCTAGCTTAGTACAGCAGTGCTAATACCAAGAAAAAGCAATTGGACAGGCTTTGCTTTCAAGGTAGTGGGCGTGGGATTTTTTTTTAACCAGTTCAGTATTACAGTTTCTATACCAACTCTTTAAATTGGGCAGACTTATTTTTTCTAAATAATCTAAATTTTTTCTTCTAAATCATTTTTGTAAAGCCATCTAAATTAAGATGGCTGTTTAAGTAAGACTTGCTTGCAACTGAACCTGAAATGTTGGTAAATTCAGGTACTTCCTGGTTACATATTATTGTTTAATATGTAAGATAGAAATGAAGCTTCTTTGCAGCTTTCAATTTCAACAATCTGATCTGCCTTAAGGATCGGTAGGGAGACTAACCAGAAGCTACACTGAGAACAACTATGTCTGTGCACTAGTAAGGAGGATCTAAATTAACCGTCATCAATTACTTTGACACACTTGCAGACTTCTTAGTCCTAGCACCAAAAAGTTTAAAGTTCTTTTAAAGATACTTTTATGGGCCTTCAGGTAGCCCATTAGGTGTTCTTGCAGTGGAGTAATGCTTCTGTCCAGGAACGCCTCTCTGCAATGTCAGAGTTAAGGGTGAATTACTAAACTCCTTCTTCCCCCAGAAACAAACCCAATTTTCTCTTTGTTTACTTTGTAGTCTAAAGCTGGAAATGTTCCCTCAAATCGTTCTCGATGGCTCCCTACGCGTCTTTTGAGCACAATAACTACCTTGAAAATCAGCTTCACATTTTTCATGTTTCAGGAGCCCAGAGAATTTTGAGGTAAAAAATGTTTTGTCTTGCATTGCTCAAAATACTTGAAGGGACTGCTCTCTGCAGGAAAAAACACTGACTGCTCTTATGCCAAAGGCTTTCCCTTCCCAAATCCAGATCTTTACCTCCCTTAGGGCAAAGTCTCCATGACCGTTATCAAAGCACTGTAATATCACACTGCTTTTCTGTGTAAGTGCTTTGCTAAATCAGGGTTCTCTGTGCATCTCAGCATTGAGATCCTATAAAGGGATCAGCCCTCTCATTATGAGTTTAGACCAAAAATAGGCATGAGGAAGTATTTTTGTAAACGTGCTCTAATTCATCCAAAGGCAGTATTCTCTAAGAGCTAGCCAACAAGGTCTTACAGGATTGACCTGATTTCACTCCTTGTTCAATATCACCCTTTTTTTTTTTTTTTTTTTTTTTTTTTTAACATTTTTCCCTGCCTTATTACATCAGTAGACCCCTGCTGCTGGTGGTATCTTGTCACCTCTGGCATCAAAAAGCAAACCAGATGACTTAGCAAACCTTCTCAGAACAAGATATTTCGCCGTGGGTTAGGCTGCCAGGCAAAGCGCATGAGCACAAACCCAACCGAGCGTCACGGCGAGCGCGTACCTTGAGCCAAGACACTGCGTGCCGTTTAAATGACCAGGGAACAAACGTTCCTTCACGTCCTCAGGACCGCTTCAGGAGACACGCCAAGGAAGGGGTGACCAAAAGGTACACCCGCAGCGGAGCACACGCCTTCAGAGCGACGTAAAATAAAACGGCTCGTTTCGACAGACACCTCGCACTTCAGCAGACTGCCTCGACAGACAGAAAACCCCGGAGGTTATCGCTCAGGGATGCAGCGATGCCTGGATGCAGCCGGCGAGGTGTCAGAGAGCTGCTTCTATCCTGCCCGTCGCTCCCTGTGCCGTGCGGGGCCAGACGATGCTGGAAGCCCGAAGCAGCGCTGGAATCTGTTTACTCCACAGATGGGAAAATGTTTGCCCGTTGGCACTTCTCCATACGAGCTGACAGGGGAGGAGTTGCTAAATTTGCGTCAAAAGCCAACCCTTTGCTGCCTCCACAGGTTCTTGCAAGGCTCAATTCCATGTACCCGGCAGAAAAAAAGTTTCCGTGCTGTGCCTCATCCTCTGAAACAGGTTTCCTCAGAAGATCGGTAATTTTTTTTAAACTTTTCATGTCTTTTAAACTGCGAAAAGCCCAAAAGTTTGAAGGAGACGTCAGAAGCCACTAACGCTTCCCTTGTGTGAAATCAGACTCTCTGAGCCTTGCCATGTGATCCACTCCTTAACCTTACACTCACTGAAAATAGGGAATTTTGCGGTGCTGAGTAGCTACGTATAGTTACTTACTAGAACATATTTCCCTAAGTTTACCTCTCTGGGATCCGAATCAATGTAATGCTCTTCCCAGAGTCCTTCTGGTTTGAAAGTTCCCTGCTTATGTCTTGTCGTAGATGTTTTCTGCCTTTCCTGGGTGTCTTGGAAGTTTGCTAAATCTCTTTTAATTTTGGCTATTTCCACACTTAGGATGTTGATATACTAAACTCAAAATTTTAAAAAGAAAATTAAAAGGACTAATGTGCCAGTGCAATTAGCTTTTAAAAATAAACTAAGTGGACTACTTTGGCTGAATAATTGTGACAGCAGAGGTTTCTAACAAAGAGTGTGAAAGGTGTGAACATCTGGGACAGACACAGTTTGTTTAATCTGGGCTAGAGACACGTATATCCCCTGTTCCAAGACAGACAAAATCTGCTCATTCAGCTTATAAGTAACCACCAAAGAACAGCGGGGAAACTGTCCTAATGTGAGTTTTTATCAGGGGAAAAGTGGTCTAAAGACAATACAGGGAAACATACCTTCTCATGTGAATTAAAGTAGGCTTCAGTGGTAGCCAGGGATGGATTTTGGCTTCTCCGGTGCTAAAATTGTGTGGCCTCAACTCCTCTGTCAGCAAAGTGCTACAGCTCCAGGTGCACTCATGTTTTCTTTCTTTCTTTCTCCAATTACTGCAGAGATGCAATAGCCATTATATGTGGTGGGCACTGTGCATTTCCAAGGTATTAAAACTGTCCTGTAAGGACTGCTGCCCCAGTTTGATTTTGCTCTGGCTGCGTTGGGTTCATAAGGTTTTAAAGCCTTGTCCTTACCTGTGTGGAAGCTCATAGGAACTGCCAGCATCTCCAGAAAGCCGAGGGGCTCGCACGTGGTGAACCCCCATCTCTCGGCGAGTCGGGATGACACATTGGCTGGCTGAAACTGCACAGCCACGGCAGGTCAAGCCTCAGGCACATTCTGAAGAACTAAAAGCATTTTGGTCATTAAGAGGCTGTACAGACCTAAACCCCAAACTTACCCGAAGTAAATGCAGCAAGCCGCCTTAAACTGCTAACCTCCATGTAAAGACAACAGCCGCCTTTTTCATGCACGTCGGGGCCCTGCCAACTGTTTTTGCAAGAAGGAAGCAGAAAAAGGTCAGGGATGAAGTGAAGCTGCCGTGTCAGCGGTTACGAGGCCGGCTAACACTCCTTTGCCTTAGTTTTCACCATCGCGCTCACGCTTGAATTTCCACAGGCATCAGTCTAGCCGTAACCTGCTGAGTTTTGCCTCTTAGCGTATGCTTCTCCCCGTCAAGCACAGCATTTCCTATAGGAACGGTGTCTATGCCCATTTCTAATTACTGTGTTTCAGTGGTCTTTTCTGGTAGCCGGCGACGCACCAGGCTGCTGTAGGCAAAGGTGTTACTGGTGCCCACGGGGCCGGACTGGTTGCGCTGGGTGCTGCCGGCTATCGCCTTCGGGGCTCCGCAGCCAGGCGAGCATCCTGCCTGCTCAGTCGCTTCAGCAGATGTGCATGATTAATGGATTATTTACCTTTTGCTGCCTGATTATTATTTTTTCTGCCTCTAACCTTTTCACTTTTACAAATTTATTTTGACTTTGAAATTCTGGCGCTTCCACTTATAACCTTTATGTTTATTGGTGAAGTAGCTATTATTAGACTGTTTTTCCCCCTCTTTCTAATGCTGAAGTTTAATTATATTTTTCCTTCTGCCTTTTGGTACAGGTGCAGTAATTAAATGGCATTAAGTCTGTTTCACAATCATTAAGTAGGCTTGTTATTGTCCTTTTTGTATATATTTGAAGTTGTAAATAAGTCACCTTTCTAATGAATCTGCCTGGTAGAACTTTGACATATCACTCAGATAGTGCCGCTACAGTTGTACGAAGAAATGTTTTGTGTTCTTTATAGTCCCCGGCCCTTTCCAGAGGAGGAGAGCGCAGCAGGACTGAATTGTGCCGCACCTTAAATAATAAATATAACTACTTAAACCACTGAAAATGTTCAGGTATGAGTTTGTTTTTAAACTCAGGTTTCTGAGCTCAGGCCACTTAGATGAGATGCCTGACATTTTCTGTGGGTGTGGGGTTTTTTCAGTGTTTCTAAAGTACTATTAATGGGAGAATGTAATGTGACCTTTTTAAAACCACTATTTAAGGGGTGAAACACTAGATATCATATTGATGCAGTGTGCCTAATTTCACAAAGGGTGAATTAATCAGCTTTATGTGATGGGTGTGCAGGAACGGAGCTTGCGTGAACAGACCACACACTTTAAAATACTGTAAGGGGAGACAACAAACGTAATAGAAATCCCCCAAAGGTGAACTAGGGTGAGGAGCGGGGAGGAAGAAGAGGGGCTTCTTGGTTGCTTAACTCCACAGTGTTAGTGCTCTTTCCAGCACTAGCTAAGGCTGGAAATTTATTCTCCATGATTACACTAAAGGAAAAATGTACTCATCTTTTGGAAGGCACATACACAGGTTTTAAATTTTTTTTGTAAGAAAGCACATCGAGTGGCAAGCATGCACCTGAATAAACGCTGCCTTCCTGTGGTACGCACCAATTTATGCCGCGAGAGATATAAAGCTGCCAGTCTTTTTTAGATTGCGTGGATTTGTTCGGTGACCTTCACCGGTGCCATCAGAACAAGCAGAAACGTGTTGGTCCTGAGGCCAGGCTGGGTAATTCGATGGAGGAAACAGGTCAAGTGCAAGTTGTCTGGGGGCATCGCCAAGTAGGCTGGATGCTGCGAGTCAATCTGTTTTTTTTTTTTTATATATATATACTATTGTTATTGTTCTGCTGTAGGGCACATGGGACTCTCGAGTTTGTATTGGTCTTCCGTGCTTCTCTCTGTGAGCATTAAGAGCATCGTATTTGTTGTATGGGTCTCCCCTCGGGTACCCTGCCTCCCACCAGCTGTTGGACTTGGCTGAAAGAAAAAACCCTCCGTCAGAAAAGGCCACGCGAAGGACAGCCTCGTAAACGGCACGCTTTGCTGCGCAGCCGAGGACACGGAACTCCTGCCCCCGACTTAACGTGCCCACCGCAGCGCCGGTGCCGGTCCTCTCTCTCTGCAGCACCGGGGTCCTGGAGCAGGCAAAGCTGTACCGGCGAGGACTTACACTTGTACTGATGCCGCCTGCTTTCGTTACGGCGTAATTGTATTACCTACTGGAAAGTACAGTCAGCAAGAGCACAGTTTTGGCACCGCCACCAGCATTTTGCTGGTAGAGCATGCCAGTATTCAAGGAGAAACGAGGTCCTTTCCTACCTGGGTTACAGTTTTCCTTCCCTCAAATGTTACAAAGAACAGGGAAAACAGCTTTTTGTATGCCAGAGTGTTCCCGGTGCTCCGACAGCAGGAGGACAGTTGTGTAAAGCAACACCAGGTAATGATGCATAAAAGGAGCATATCAAAGTTGCTGGGTTTTTTTAGGATTTCCATTGCTGGGACTATCTGAACAAGACATTTTCTAAGTTTTCTGTGATGGGTCTTACCCCGCTCTGCAGGGAGCACACAACACTTAGGTGCCATGTTATATCAGAACTAAAGTATCTAGGTAAGACATGATGGAAAAATATGGATAGCACTTAGCTTTTCCTCCACTTATCTCTGCCAGAGATGGAGGTCAGCCCAAATGGGCTGAGAAACCCACAGATCACAAAATTTGTTGCCCAAAACTAGCATGAACTTCACCCTCAAAATATTAGGCTAAAAAAACCAAAAAGCTTTTCTTTAGGAAAATGCTATGAAATGAAGAGAACTGCCCAGACAGGCTGGGTAGCTTTAGCATTTTGATGTTATGTTGGTGGCATGAAAAGAAATGAGAAAGTTCAGATGTAGTTATCATCTCTGTTACCAAACGTTACTGGCTATTCTGTCACCTCGCTGCCAGGGTCTCAGGCTACATCCAGAGGGGCTTGGACATAAGAAATGAGGAACAGCCCAGCTCCCTGCGCATTTGCCAAATATCCACCGCGCTCTGGTGGGCAGGTGTCATTGGTTTGGGGTTTTGGAAATGAGGAAGAATGAAAATGAAGTTGAAGGTGTCATCTCACAAGTAATATCCCTGTAAAAAAAGTTCAGCAATTAAGCACTGTCAGTCCTCACCTCATTCCCCTCAGCCCAAATCTTGCTACTAGAGAGGAAAATGAAGGAAGACTTATAGCAGGTTCAACTCCATTTCCTTCAGTTCAGAAAACAAGGATGGCTTCAGGGTTCACAATTTTTGATTCAGGAGTTCTCGTCTGAACCTTTTTTTTTTTTTTACATGAAATCAGCACTTGCTATTTATTGTATGATGTAAGTCCCCATGCAGTAGGGCTGTCCCCTTGGCTTCCTCAGACTTCTGCAGATTGAGCTGGACAGAATTTGGCAGGATAAATGTCTTCAGACTCCTTTTGGTATTAAAACAGTAAGTTGACTTAATAGCCATTGATCCCCTAGTAAAACCATTGTTAGTTTTAACAAACATTTCACCATAGAGACTTCATTAAAATAGTGGGTGTATGAAAACGTTTCAATATAAAAAGAAAGAGATATTGCTGTCAAGTTACGAGACCTTGAATTCTTGGGTTAGAGCACAGCTTTGCTCTTTATTTAATGTGATATTGTTTAATACAGTTTATTTTTACTTTATTTTTATTTTCTATCGTTTTACTAAAGCTCAGTATCAAACTACGCAAAGTTTTGATACAAGCCTGGAGGGGAAAAGCGGTCAAACCTGGGCGGAGGATGCCCCGCGGGCAGGACGCAGCCTGCGCCGTCCCAAGAGCCACGCAGCTCTTCAGCCGAGGAAGAGCTTGGCTCGGAGAACAAGACGCAGCCAAGCAAGGGAAGCAAGTGAGCAAGCCGGCCAGGGACCGACGGGAGCCTGTGGGAACAGCAGAGACCAGGAGCAGTCGGGCTTATCCCAAAGGGAGCGAGAAGGGGCTGGGTGGAGGGGGCTTTGGAATTTAAGAAGCCACCGAAGTCTGTTGTGAAGCCTAACACGATGTCAAAACCCGACCTGACAAGACACAAGGCGGGGGATTTGCTTGCAAACCTTTAAAAAGTTCTCCCTACCCAACCCATGAGCTTTTTCCATTTTAAAATTGTTCTAGCTCACGATTTCCTGAAGCCTGGCTTTTGCTTTCAGAGCCATCTTGGTGCTTTTCGGGGTATTCGCTTTGAAAAAAGGCCCTGGCAGATCTTCTTTTTGGCTGCCTTCAAATCCTGTCACGGCATGGCTTCAATCAAGAACGTCTTTCCATTTTTCCTTCCACGGGGAGGAAAGTTATCAGCACAAGTGAGTAGTTGTACGAAACACTATGCAGACTTGTAAGTGACTTGATATCAGGCCGATGGGAAAACCGAAAGTGTAGGGTATCAAGGTATCAAAAATTAATAGCAGCTTAACAAGAGACTTCCTCCCTCCTCTGGGATTGGGATTTCTTTAGTTTGTAGTTTTTAATTTTGACCATCACATTTCAATGGCCATTCAGCATTACAGAATGAGCAACTGCTGTCAGAAATACTCCTGGCATGCTGACTGGAGTGTCTAGGGGGGATGTACTACGACGTGGCTGCTATCCAGGACAAGGGCTTTCGGGAAGGTTTTGAAGGAGGAACACTAAACCTTCTGCTTGACAAAACAGCGTGTCACAACAGGCCACAGAGATGCTTTGAAATAAGATATGACAAGTTAAACCCTGAAGATGGATCAAACAAGTACAGAAATGAAAACCTTCTTTCTGCTTTGCAAATATAAATCCCCAGCGCATAACATTTTTTAAAAAAAGCAGATATAAATCCATCCTGTGCTCCTCCCTCCCCATCTTCAACTGCTTGTGGTTCAAGCAGAAAAACCCACACTTCTGTCAAACTCTGGCAGCTTTCTGGCGTAACACTGCAGAGTAACCTTGTACACTACAAGGACTCAAGGGATTGAATCATCTTTGCATGCAGTCTGTGACTTTCAAACAGATATAAAGAACATGCATTTTATTTGAATATACTTCTCCAGGTCAGAGAAGCACCAAGCAGACACTCTTGAAGCTGTCATCAGTACCTTGTTATTTTCTAGAAATTCCCTCTTTATTCAGTCCTTCTGTAATATCTGGGCCACCCCCCCAAACATTTCCTCCAAGACAGATGCACCTTTTAGCCATCATCAGCTTTCTGTTGGCAACCCTGGCCTCTTCGACCCTATGCTGTCCTGCAGCTATGGTTGTTGCAATGAACTGGACCTTTGGGGCTCATTTCTGCCAAAACTCAGCTATGCTCTATTGATTATTTCTCTTGGAAGGAGTTGCCATCTGGATGACTAGCGTGGACCATTTTCTAACCACTGTCTAGCGGCAAAACCAGCTGAAATCCCACTGTGCCAAAGCCACAACTGCTTTTTTTTTTTTTTTTTTTTTTTTTGATGATTTCTGTATTGCCTTTCCCCCACTGACTGGATGGATGGTTGGCAAATGCAAACCAGAGCTCTCCAGGGTGTAGTTCCTGCTGGCTGAGCTAACGAAGTGATGATTGTTGCGGTAACATTTTTCATTCCTTTCCGTATCATGCTGCACTCCAACCTTTCAACCTTTTCAGCCCAAACACCCTCCATAAGAGCGTCCTGAGCACCCACCAACATGCCCACAGCCTTTGCTTCAGCCGAAGGAACAATCTTGACCTGACAGGGCTGTAAAAACCTTGCCAAGTGAACATAGACCTGAACTTCAAAACAACAGCCCTTCACTATAGTTCCCACTCTGTTTTTGTTGGATTCTGACCTTGCCGGCTCCCCAGCTACGCAGTGCACAACCTGCCTTCGGCGTCCAGTAGATGCCTGCAGCGATGGTAGCGCCGATGCTGCCTGGCTTGAGGGCTCACCCTGTCCTCTACTGCCTGAGCACCAACATGCTTCAAGAGATTTAAACGGAGCTCAGGCATAAGACATCCAGGATTCTTCCCAAAGCACCTGAATGAAGAAAAATAACACAACCTATGCTTCTGATGACAGCCACTCAACCGTCTAAGCAGAGGTTTCAGAGAAGTAGCTGAAAAAATCAAGGTAGAACTAGCCAAACTGCACAGATTTTGCTTCTGCAACTTTCTTTCTGACCACCCCATGAGTTTTTAATGCACAAAGCAAACTGGAGAACGAGCACATTCCCATTTGTTATTTGGTTTTGAGACATCAAATAAAACCACAGCAGTGCAATACTGTCAAAGCCACAGTTGCAACTAAACCCAAGCTAACCGAATAGCATGTGGCTACTGCTCAGCCATCTTTATGGTATTATTTCTTTATATAAACTTACTTTCGGCTAAAAAAATGCAGCAACAAAAGGAGAGGTGAAAATGTTTGCACAAACTTGAAACAAACAGCAAGTCCTGATGAGCAAACAGCATACACAAAGGACCAAGTGATTTTTAGCACAAGAGCAATAAAATTCTGAGGTGATGGATTAATTCATACCAGTAAGTTAAACTACGGTTTCAGTGAGGTCTGCCCATTTTATCGTTTGCCAGGACAACCATCACATCCACCAACAATGCATGTGAGAAAGAAAAAGAGAGGGATGTAGCAGGCAAAGGACATACCACCCCTTTATGATGCACAGGCCCATGCCAATACATAAAGCTAGCAGTGACAACTTCTCCCCCTGCCTGGTTACTGCCACATCTCTTAAATTCCTTCCAGTGATGGTTTTTCAGGGCTGAGAGACATTTCATCCAGTTTTCCCACTTCTCGCTACCCAAAGGCCACCACTTGCCTACACCTTCTAGCCAGCATCCTCAGTACGTTTGGTCACGTACAGGATCTGCCCTGTATCACGGGCAGGGAAGATGCAGGGAGAGAAGACCCAAGCACATGCAGAGTGGGGCTGGAAACAAGCTGAATTAGGTCACACCTGCATGTCCTAAACACAGACTCCTCCTTTTTCTGTACTTGTCCTTTGCATTCCTCCCTCACTGCCTCCCCTTGGAGATCACACCGGTTTCCTTGGCTTACCACCCTCCCTTTCCTGAGGTTTCCTCATCAGCGGGTCCTACAGTGCCACCGTGGTGGTCCTGGCCCCTTCTGCTGAAGCGGGAAGAAGGGGACACCTGGCCCCTTGGCCCTGAAGTTTGCTTTGAGCCAGGGCCATTACTCCTGAACAGCGAGGAGGAAGATGAGGAACACCAGCTCCCTGCTGTAGTTTCCACATTGCAAGGATGTAATAATCCCCTTTTCCTGGGGGACACGGGCTAGGCTCCGGCAGTAACTTTGCTTTTGGCCTCGTAAGTTTGAACTAGGGATTTCCAGTAATAAAAATAAATACCATCCAGCCTTGGTAGCACTTGCATCTTTGTTTTCCCTAAATTTGTTTTTACTAAAGAGTGCCCCAGTAGAGAAGCTGCAGATGAAGTTAACTTTCTACCTGGTCCCAGAGGTGTCTCTGCAAAGAGCATCTGCTTTTACTCCTCTCAACTACCAGCCTATGCTCCCAGATCAACACTGGCTCTGTTCTGAGGTCTTCCGCTTAAAATGTTTTAGTACTTCTGTTTGCATTGCTCCAGGATGTCCATGCACCCGTTACTGACCAGACCCCCACGTAACCATCGGCTTTAATCACAGAAAGGATTTCTTCAGCTACACATAGGCAGATCAAGATCTTCCAAATCTGGAACGGCAGTAGTCACGTTCACCCGAATCTGTAAAAACCCAGATTCAGTCAAAGAGGAGGTAAAAATAAAGTAAAACTTCTTCCCAAAAGAAAAATTCACTAGCTTAAGAATGCCTGTTGATCTCCATTAATACGCTGCACTTGCTTAATTCAGCCTTTTCATCTGACCACCTCTGTCAGTCACCCAGATGAATCCTCTATTTACCACTGAACAATCTTTCTCCTTCACTTGGCCATTCACATCCCAGGGTTTATATATCTAGGAATCAATGACAGAAACATAATTAAAAGATTTTTTTATTAAAAATCAACATATTTACACATCTGTACATTCCACATACTGCTGTATATGTTCACCAACATAACCATTAAGTCAGAAAGCGTTAACAGTACAGATTTCCATCTGAACAAATCTACTGCAGGGGAACTTCAGTTTTGTAATCAATCAGACATTACAGAATGTCATTAACTACTTCTTTTCCCTTTAAAAGTAGCAGCACATTTAATTATCAGTGTTCACAAGGCATAAGCCCCAAAGTGTTGTACAGCAAGAGAAAAATTAATTAGTAAATATAGGCAATAGGAGGAGAGCTCACAACGAAAACGTATGAGTTGCTGCTTATTATAAACAGCAGGATGTTAATAAAAGACTTAGAGCTATGCTGAATAGAGACTGCAGCAAACTGGGAAGAGTAATAAAATAAAGTTACTTCTTGATACAACTGTATAAACAGAGTATTTTTTAATGTCATTCAGGATAGCAGTCCTGCAAAGAACAGACGTTGTTATAAAGATTCAGAGTCAAGATAATGCTTGTGTGTTCAAACACGTAATAAAGGTCTCGGAAAAGATACGCTTACTCCATCCCTACCACCACCTTTCCACAGTTGACATTATTACGGTTTCACATGGTTGATATAATAAAGTGACATTTTATAGAACAAAGAGAGATGTGCTCAGGAGTCCACCCAGAGCTCTCAAGATTTACACCCATGTCAATTAAGTGCTAGAAGAGTGACAATCAGGTAACAAAGGCTGGAGACTGGGAGCAGGGGGAGCAAAGAGAGAAGTTCTCATTGCAATCCAGACTCCTGTGCCCACCTGAGCCACCGAAGTACAGGCTGCCTGAAGAAGTCAGTTCACAGGTACCTGTGGTACACTCTGTGTAACAAATACCAATTGCTTATTTTCTCCAGATTTTGAGATCAGTATTCTTGTAATATTATCAGTGTGATAACTTAGCCCTTTAAGTGACAGAAATTAAGATCTAACTGAATTCTTTCTCATAGATGTACAGCCATTAATCTTATTTCAAGCAGAGTGCCAGATTCTGGGCAATTTTTTTCTCATTAGTATTTTTCCTCTCTTTTTGACTTAGAGAGGGGAAAAACTGCATATGATGACATATACACATCAGGTAATTCTTATGTGAGGAAGTGTGGAGATACGAAAGAATAGAAAGGGTTTAACGAGTGCTTTTTGTATGTATCAGCAACTGTAACGGAGGATGGCTAAAAAAAGTCAGAGCTGCAATATTTCTGTAATTAGAAGCTACATGTTAAGCAAACATGCCTCTATCTGCAAAAGCATCTGTGTGAGAGACTAATCTCATTTATTATGTCCTGAATCACAGGTGCACTCTCACATGGGGAAAAAAAAAAAAAAAAAAAAAAAAATCTGTGCTACTGTTTTGGTTTTCACACATACAGAGTTGAAGGAGAATCACTGGAACAAAAAAGTGAGAGAGATGAGATACAAACACAAATAAGTTAGCAAGAGCTAAATTAAGAAGAAATAGTCTGACAGAATCTCCTCTCTCCAAGGGCAGGTCTAAGACACCACATTCCCAAACTGGAAAGAAAAGGATTGCATCAAGCTTAAACTCCCACAACCCATTTAATTTCCAAATTAGAAGGATGGTCAAAGAAATATTCCTCTTCCCTGCCTCTCCTCCTTCACGTATCCAGTAGCAATTAATAACCAGATTACCATTCATTCCCTCCTTGCTGCTGCAGAACAACTTACCACAGTAGCGATGCTGTCCGGGACTTCAGGTACATAAAACAAAAATGAGCAAACTGACAGCGCCAAAGGAAAAGGAGGAATGAACTCAGGTTCTCCAATGTGAAGTTCTCTTACCCAAGGGGTGTTGTACTTGTCCTACCTAAGGAAATCTGAATGCACACTTTTCATAAACTTCCTGGTGATAAAGTACAGAATTTCACGCACCACTTGGACGCAGGTTGTCATCTCCTCTGGTCGAGTGTTATCCAATTGCTCAAACGCTGCATGCACACTGGAAGAGCATCCTCCACCTGCCACCTCCCTGCTGAGCTCTTGCTCTACCTCAGCCTCCCATTAGTTTTTGTGCTTTTTCTTTTTGTTACCATGGGACTTCCATATTAATTCATCCAAATGAGTTCTAGTATAAAAATTTAACAAAGAAACAGGTAACAATGTATGAATCAAATATTTTTCCAGTCCACGTTTCTGGGGGGCTAAAAGAATTAGATCCCCCAACTTAAACATTAATCACCCTTTTGGTCACCTATGCTTCCAGATATGCTACCTTGCATTACTCTGATTTCTGTATTTGTTCTGTATGTACAATTATTGTTACTGCTGCATTTTAGCCAAAGTACAAATCTGAAAAAATATTAAATATTAATAAACAAATGTTGAATCTTTTACAGACATACCTTTTCATGCAATAACAATTAAGAACTTTCTTGTGGTCTGGAATGATATGATCTCCATTCCATTGCAACATTAGTTGACAAGACTAAGTTCATCACTACCTGGTGGCTAGAATTAGTCTTAATCATGGAGACTGGTCTTTGTTTTAGTACCTCCTTAACAAAGAGCATACTGAGGATGCTTGCAGCAAAAGAAAGTATTTCTTATGAATCGCATGCTACTGTACACAAAAGGCTTATCACATCTTTGTAAAAATCACTTTGTCTCTATCAGCAAGAATTTTGAGGACAGGGGACCACAAATTTGTCTATGTCATCATTGCCAGTTGTACACACAATGTTTGAAAACCATGAATACAAGATACAGAAGAATCTACTCATACCAGTGCCACAGGAGAATCACTCATGCCAGAATTAAGTCAGAAATGCCCACATTTGTCTCTTTTGAAGGTGCCTTTCACTAAACACGGCTTACACGTCTCAGTAGAAAGTGCTACAAAATTCCTTACTTGGATTTTATTTATTTTCTAAAATGCAACACAACAGCTACACTTTTCTAATTTCTATCTCAGGGAAGAGAAAGATCCAAAGGTCTTTTGCTTCGAAGACAAAGAAATGGGTATTTTTTTCCCCTGGATGTAGTCTGGTTGACCTTTCCTGGAGGCAGCACTATGCTTACAAGGCTGTTTCAGAAGCCAACCTTTCTGTATCAGGAGACCTCTGCTGAGACTGCATCTAGAAGATACCATGCAGACACCTCATTTTGCTGAAAGTCTTCACTCTGATTTGGAATGCTGAAACAGAGCAGCCATACTAACTCAGTGGCATGCTGGCCAGTAAGCTTGGCATTTATTAGAGCTTTATAGAATTAAAAGAAATACTCTGACTTTGAAATACTTAATTTTTATTTAAAGTCATCATTTTTGAACCTCTCTTGTGGGAAGCTGCTTCTTTTAAACTGATTACTTTAAAATGGTTAAAGAGCAATGTGAATACTTATCAGGGCAGTTAAGTTAAGGGTTTTTGTTGTTATTCGAAACACTTTAGTTTACAGAATGTTTTCTAGAATGTAACAATCCAGTACCACTGTAGTGCACCTTTGTAGATTTCTTCCCAATTATACCTTCTTTCCGTGATCTTGATTGCACAAAGTTATCCACAAGTACTAAAATCTATTCTTGTGGAGTTCCAATCTGCCTAAGGTATGTTATAGCAAACATTTAGCACATAACCTGTACACTTATGTATCAGCTACACCTTTATCCTCCGAAGAAAGTCTAGAATGATATAATATCAATTTATTCAACTGTATGTACAGTATATTTGCATATTAATAAATAAATCAATATTAAAGTTAAGGTCTCTTCCCCCATATAAAAGTGACTACAGTCTGACCAGATATATCTGACTTAATTTTTTTTTTTCTTCCAAGTACAGCTGTGTGACTGAGGCTATCAGTTTCCACTCAGTTTATTACAGTAACTGTAGGAGTAGAAACCTAACGGACCAGTGTTTATATTTAAATTCTATATAGCGGCGGGGGAGGGCCGAAAGGACTAAAAAGTGCATCAAAAGCCAACAATTTGTAGAGCGAAAATCAAGTTCATAATGTGATCCTGGGGAAGAGAATCCAGCCCAAAAAGAGGACATGCTGCAGCAAACATTATAACCACGCACATTTTTGTCTTGATAGTAAGCTGCATGATGCCAGTCTTGTCACGTAACGTTCCAAGAATTCCAACTGCAATAGATGCCATCTCCACCTCTACAAATTTATCAACACCACATTCAGTGCAAAGCGACATTTCTTAAAATAACTGTTTGCCTTGTCTCCATAACATTCATCCTTACTGTGAAGAAAAGGCTCATTTTCTTTAACCGTTTATTACTATATACAGAAGAGCCTATATTTGCACCTCTCCATTTCTGGTAGTGAATTTTCTTTTCTATCTACATTCATTAGAAATCAAAAAGATAAGTGGCAATATTTCATATTTACTGGAAGTCTTCCCATTAACCCAAAGACTAGCTGTTCATCTTGATTTATACCTAAAGTAGCTGCACTTTGTTCTTTTTTCCAGCCCACTTTCAATGGGGTATAAGTCATGGGAACCTGTGGGACCGGAACATATTTCAAGTCTGATTGCTGGAGCTGGAAGAGTGATGAGTCATGTTTGAATTCAGATGTTTCTTTGCAGCACAGTGCGTGTGGACCATACCCCCATTTGGGTATCTTACAAATACAGGCTCGCAGAAAGGATTTTGGCACACCTGACAGACCTTTTTGTCCGAAAGAAGAATTGGGGTTCCTTTTTGTTTAACCTAAAGAGAGGGAAAAAATCCAAACATGAACCTCGCAAGAAAGGAAGGGAAATTATGAGGCAAATAATTTCAACTGTACCAAATGGACAAACCTGGCCAATGAGAGAGGTAGTAGGAAAAGATAGCTTGAACTATTTAACTTGAATTCAATTTCCACATTCATACTCATTCATTTTCATGCCTCCTCTCATGTACGGCTTTTTTTTTTTCCTTCTTTTTTTTCTTCTTTGTTTGTTTCATAAAGGAAAGCACTCACACATTTAATGGAATAGAAAACCCGATGCAGTTTCCCAAACAAGGTCACAGGACAACTCCACAGCAAACTGAGCACTGATCCATTTTTATTCCAGACAGATTCTGCTGGATATACCATTGTTAGAACTAAACAGATTTAAGAATCTGCTGGGAGCTTTAAACATACAGCTCTAGCTAGGAATAGAAGAAAGCTTCACAAGTGAATTTACCACTAACAAAAGCTATTAACAAGCTTCAATTAATACTAAGTGCCAGGTAAACTTTTTTGCAAATTCTGACAGGTCTCAATCCTAGTGAACAAATGCTAACTCACATTTGTTAAGTTTCTGCAATAACTTCGTTAATCTGTAAATCCCAGATTCACTTTCCTTCAGCCCAGAAGTTCATCAAAGTTGTTCCCATTTCAAGGCCCCCACCTTTCCTTTTGTTTTACAGAGAAAGCATAAAATTAAGTTTGAATCTAGTAGTCATGGCAAAAAACTAAATGCAGCAAGTAAAATTGCCAAGGACATGGAGACAACTTTGTCCTAATTCTTCAAACTGCTTCTGATTATTATGTATCAAAGGACTTAATTGTAAAGCTTCAAAGTGCCTCTAAAAAAACCAACAACCTACCTTCTCATGTTTGTAGATTAAGTTTTCAGCTTGTGCTAACCCAAGTGCAGTCTGAGTCATTCTTTTTGTATGAATGCTTTGCCTCACTGCTCCAGCCAGGAATGGGGAGAGGAGCTGCACTGACCAGCTGTCAGGCACCACCTGCAGAACTAGAGCCGCATCAAATTCAGCAGCGTGGTTGTTCAAGAGATCCACAGCAGCCATGACTAGTGCACAATCCGAACTGCCTGGATTTAGATACACTGACAGCAGCATATGGAAAAGCCTCCGTCTGTACTGCGTGTCTCTGTTCTCAGAGTTCCATATACAGTATTCTTCAGCAGCATGGAAGTCCTTTAACTCGTGGACAAGGATATGCAAAGCCTTCTCATGTTCTTCTAGTTTTCCATATAAAATTGCACTTTCCATATGAAGGTCTGTGCCCTGGATTTTGTCTGTTAAATGAGGAACAAGGCAAAATTTGCTCAGTGGTGAAGACGACTACTCCTTCTCCCAGAGTCAATGCAAACAAGCCCGCAAAACCCAACTCCTGCTATTTTTGCAGGGGTGCTGGCAGCTATACAGAGGACAGATGTTTGTATGTCCAAGAATGCCTAGAAACCTATCTCTAACAAAAGAGCACCACAAAATACGGGAAAAAGAAATGACTAAATAACAAGTGATAAACCCAGGGTCACTGACATCTTTTAAATTCTAGCATGTCAGTCTTGCACATTTCTGTGCACACTGCTACCACGTATGATAAACTGTAAGATGAAGCCGCAATATTTTTAACCTCTGCTTCTCCCAATATTATAGAAAATTACAGAATAGTTTAAAGTCCATAAAAGACAATAAAGATCACATAGTACTTCCCCTTCAGAAAAGGACACTACAAACCCTTAATCCAGTCTGACAGTTTAAAGTTAAAATGTCAGCGACAGGCAGGGGGAATGGCAAGTTCATCTGGCATTTCAAGATAAAGTAGAAAATCCTCTTTTTATTGTAAAGGTGATAAAGATTTGGCATAGGCCTTTGTATAAGGTATGGAAATACAATGTTTTTCTCTCCAAAATATTTTGGTCATCAAGGAGGAACACTCTAGCATGCATTGATCTCACCTTCATGTAAGATAAGAATTGTCATGTAAGAAATCCTGTGTTTTGGAGTACATGGATTTCAAGAAAATAATCCATCTTGTAACTCTTGCCCTTAAAAATTTGGTTAAAAATTAAAGGATGAAAAAGCAAGAGTTTCAATGACTGTGTTATACTTGTACTTCATCTGTCATATAACACTTTGCTGACTGGAAAGGCAAGGGGACATTAAACATTGGTAAGTTATTTTAGTTGCTACTCATCTATTTTTATTTCCACTTCCACTGGATTTTTCCACTGAATTTCAGAAAAACACTTCACATCTTTCAGTACAATAACGAGTCACCCCATTGTTCTGGTGGATGAAACATTAAAAATTAGCCACTATAAGCATTGGCCAAGGAAAACATTTTACTCAACTGTTGCTTGCCTTATATCAACACTAAGAGGTATGTTGCACTCGTCACTCAAAAAGATGCTCATATTTTTGTTTAGCATGAACCCCAGCTTTCAGGGTGAGAGTGGGTTATGGACAACAAAAAAGTCCTCGGTAATCAGATTCCTCAAAGCTTCACTGCAGTTCACTGAGAAACAGACTGCTTCACAAATAAACCTGTAAGTCTTCCATTTGCAAAAGATTGTCACAAGTTACATGCTCATCATTAAAAAGAAACTGACTATAAATTAATAAGATAATTGTATGAAGATATTTTTTCTAGCTAGTTATGGTATTCTGCCTTTGATGCAGTGGCAAACATACCATTGTACCTCATGAGCTATGGGAGATCAAAGACAACACTAACAGACAGGCTTTCTAAATTAACTTGTGTCTGTCAGAAACACAGATGGTAAGCCCATCAACAAAATACACCTAGAAACCTCAGATCTTTTAGTTTTCTATCCTTATGAGGACTTTATTTTGTTTCCTGCTGGAACTAACATATAGCATTTTGTCGTGGTTTAACCCTAGCCAGCAACTAAGCACCACGCAGCCACTCACTCACTCCTCCCCCCTCCAGTGGGATGGGGAGGCGAATCAGGGAAAAAAGTAAAACTCATGGGTTGAGATAAGAACAGCTTAATAACTAAAATAAAATAATATAATAATAACAATAATAATAATAGTAATGAAAAGGAACATCACAAAGAGAGAGAAATTGGACCCAAGAAAAGACAAGCGATTCACAATGCAGTTGCTCACCACCCGCTGACCGATGCCCGAGCAGCAATCCATCCCCCCCGGCCAACTCCCTCCAGTTTACATACTGAGCTTGACGTTCTATGGTATGGAATATCCCTTTGGCTAGTTCGGGTCAGCTGTCCTGGCCAAGCTCCCTCCCAGCTTCTTTGTGCACCTGCTTGCTCGCAGAGCACGGAAAACTGAAAAATCCTTAACTTAGGATAAGCGCTACTTAGCAACAACTAGAACACCAGTGCGTTATCAACATTATTCTCACACTAAATCCAAAATACACTGTACCAGTTACTAGGAAGAAAATTAACTCTACCCCAGCCAAAACCAGGACACATTTATAATAGACAGCATGCATCTTACCCAAAATAAAGTGAATTCTATACAGATCAGATTTCTGAAGAAGACTGCGTAGTTTAAACAGCAGTTCAGTTGTTTCTGTACAATTATCTGTGGTCACAGATTTTAGCTGAAGTATTGCCTCCAAGTACAAGACAGCTAGATGAGTATGGTACTTTTCTTTCTACAGATAAAAAGAGCAATGTTAGCTCAGTTTACAAAGACAACCCCTTCTCCCTACCAGTAACAGTGATGAATATTTACATAATTACATAGAACTGTCTTTTAATTCATTTATTTAATTCAAATTAATCAGAAAGTCTTTCGTTCATGCAGATAGACAACTTATTCAGACCAGCCTCACAAAATACATTATACCTATAGCATGGGATTCTCTATTTCATTAATACAGATATTTCTAAAATGTACATATGAACCATCTTATTCCTAAACCTCTCTTCACCTTAAATAAACAAGCTCTATAAATAGCTTTTCTTGTGCAAAAATGATTTCCTTTCAAAAGTTCACCTAATGAAAGTCAATGCAGTAAAGCAGATGTCTCTCCTTTGAGTACAAGTATGATCTCCACTGTGTCTTCTGCTTTTGTTTCCCTTGTAAAATGAGTAATTTTGATCTAATTCATTATTCCTCATATTCAGGTACATTCTTTGAACTTTTCTATTTCTGCAATAAAATTTGAGAAAGCCACCAGAGGTAGACAAGCACTCTGAAGACACAGTGCTTTTTGTGTTACCCACTATCCAATATCCATCAAAACAAGCTGATGATTTGAATGTTTGAAACATTCTCACTAAAGCATTCACAATAATCTAGTACCTCCTAAAGACCAAATCAATTTATAACCCAGCCTTTACTAGCAGTTAGACTAGACTTAATTATAAATTATTTTTGTTACAAATATTCTACAAGGCACTATGTTTAACTCAAAAAGTTCATTTGAAAACATTCATGACATCAGAAACTAGTACATTCATCCATCATGGTGTCACACACCTTGACGTATCTGCAATAGTGACAGAGGGAAACCACTGATCTAGCATGTGTATTTGAAGAATGTAAATTAGTGAAATGGTCATCAGTTCTGCTGAGTTCTTTCAACATTAATTTCCTTGCTTTATTTGCAGGTTAAAGTAACTTCTCCTGTGCTTAAAAAGGCTCATATCCAAGTACCATAACACTTGGCTGCTTCTGTATTGTGCTTAAAAACCCAAAGGTAGACTATACTGTCACTTAGACTTGTGAACACATCTTTCGGACATTCAACATACAGAGTGTGGTTTGGAATTCTACAGTGAGAGATGCATGGTTTAATTCCATCATTAATTGCTCAATCTCTCCAGAAGGACAGAATAAAACATACCTACTTGTAAAACACTGAATTCCGAATTTTAGTATATTGCTGCAACAGTGCAATAGGATTAGCAGTTGCTCAACCATTTTTCTATGATCTTATGAGATAGAGGTTTGAGCCTCAACTACGAAACAGAAAAGTATGCAGTAATCAGATATAAAAAAGCCCAAATCTCTGCGGGGAGGTAAGCAACTGTCTTGCCATCATACGAGTTGAAAAGTTAAAAATAATGCAGATATCTGCTCCTCATCTTCTACTTAAATCTTAAAACCACTCCTTCCCTACTCTGAGTACATCTGAAAGCCTTCAAATTATGCTTATTTCTTCTAGACTTTGGCTTTTTTCAGAGCTGTTCATCATAGTCTGCATTCTGAATCCTATGCCTACTTTTAGTATTCTTTTAGCACTCACCTCTATTTTTCTTTCCAATACTACATGTTCTAGATATTTAACACGTGCTTTAGGATATTTGTTAAGGCAACTGATGACATCATCTGGATTAATGTTGTTTTTCTCCTGTTCTTCCAAAGACCTTTTAGTGAAAATTTGTACGCCAACCTAGAGAGAGTTAATTGCATTTAAGAACTCAGTGGCAACCATTTCATTACCTTCTTATTTTAAATACTTAATTAATAGCACTATCAGATTAGTTAGTACATTATTCAGGAAGATAAACAACACAAAACCCTGCTTGACACCACCAACATTACACTACTTGGTGCTTATTGTGATCTCACTCACTCCTACCTCCATTACCTCAATTTGTAGCCTATACATTGTCCAGCCTATAAACCTTGTGTTGGGCACAACCTCCACCAGCCACTAAAAATATTGAACTGTTTGGCATAACAGCAGAACAAGAGACTTCAGGCCTTGCAGCAAGAAAGTGTAAGTTAGAGACCAGAATGTTTACAGCCTTATCAAATGTGATGATATACACAGAGTAAGAGACTTCTATAATGACCAAAATGAAAGTTTAGAAATCTGTCATTGCATGTAATAACTGAGCCATAAATTAATACAAATTAGGCACTGACAAGTTCTAACAACACAGACTGTCTGATACAGCATCAAGCATCCCATTTAACAGCACACCACACTAACGGGTGTTACAAAATTATTTTTTTTTAATTTTGGTGGATTAAGTCAATTCTTGTAGCAATGAGGTTTTGTCTTGAATGAAGGCTATTTCTTCCACATCCTAGTGTACACAGTTATCACCTCTCCCTGGCATCCTTTTAAAAAAGAAACAGCAGCAACAGTTAACCTGTTAGGTGATATTTTTTTTTTTTCTTTTAAGATCTGAAAATTATCTTGCTTAATATGAAGAAAAACAGAAGACATGCTGTATGTTTCATTGTACAGAATGACCTAAACTTTGTTTTCAGAAGAAAAAGAGGCAATTATCACTGGCACTTATTAACAGAAGGACTTAGAAGAATTGAGAAACCTGGAAGTTTTCTTCTGTTGATCACTATTTAACTGGCCTTAAAGATTCTGCAAAAATGGTCCAATTAGCTATCAAGATGGAACAATGTTAATGAACACTCAAACACCACTGCAGGGAAATACTGATGTTCTGTGAAAAGTACACCAATCACAAACCTCTTCACTTTTTTGTAAAACCCAGTCAGAGTATTTCCACACTAGATCTTGGTCTGAGCAGAATGTAAGGAAGTCTACTATATATTCATAGAGATCTGAACGTGTAGAATCTTGAATGTCTCCATCAACTATTTTCACCCATAACTGCAACAAAAACACACACAGATTAAAGTGCTTAAAACATGTACTAGTTCTTCCAACTCAAAATTTATGTGAGCTACTACAACACTTAGTATTAGCTGTTGGTACTTGTGGAGTTAGAAAGAGCTCCTAGGAACACCCAACTGCAAGGGACCTCACTGGTCACTAAATTTATGCCTCCTTTCCATCACAGGCTTTTCTTGTACCTGCCATATTCAACTAATTCAGACGCCATATCATGTGGATTCTCATTCTGAGAGTGGTTGGCCAAACAATTCAAGAGGAGGTACACTAATCACAAAGAAAGCTTTTGATAAAGTCTTCCTCTCCAATTCATGGTATACTTTTCATGTGTTCTGTGTAAGCAAGATTAAAAGCAAATGATACAAACAATTTAGAAGAAAAACTGATTTTTTTTCTCTTCTTTCATTTTGACTGAAGAACTTTAAGTACCATGTGATATCATTTTTATATATGTTATAATTGGAATTAAAAGATGCCACATCTAGCAGACCAGTTTAGCAATAAGCCTTGTTCCCGGAAACATGAAGAAAAATATCTTGCACATGACAAAAGTACATACTGTTTTTGTTGTCCTTACTGGTTTTCTGCTCAGGAAATTACTATTTACGTAACCGACTTGAATGCATTTGACAGTGTTACTGTGATTAATGTACTTAAAAAGCCACACAGTAAGGCAAACTACTTAAGGTATTGGATATGGTCCAAGTCATACATGCTATTTATTGATCAAGAACATATTAATTTTTCTAGATGAAGTTTTGCAGACAGGAATAACAAAATTACTTAGTCTGCAGTCTACAGACCACTGATAGTCTCAGTGACATCAGAAGGAGGAGGGTCCCCAAAGGGATTACTAACCCAGCTGAAACCCACAGCTCTTGCAGAATGTGTTCACTGTCCATTATCGGAAAAGGAAATAAACTCTCAGTTGCTGTCAGTGTCTGCCATGAGATTACAATACTGCTTTGCTGTGTATGCAGACTAATCAGTACAGGATATGTTCCTGAAGTCCCTCAGGCAACTTTTTAAGTGATCTCTTGATTATTTTAGTGCTTCTGTCCATTTTTTAAGAGTACAAACATATGGTCTGGTATGCACAGTTTTGCTTAAAAAATAGCATATGAGCATCTACATAGCTGTCATCTTCAGTAAGCTCTTCAGGTTTTTCACATCTAGCATATTAATTTATTCAAGGAAATCTCAGCATAAATTTCTCATATATACACATTACTACTTTCCAAACAGATAAATTAGCACCTCAGATTTTTATCTCAGAGGTAAACTGGTATTTGGAATGGTTTACAGATGACACTAAAAACTTTATTCTAACCTGAAGTGCTGCAGCATCCTGACCATTGTAGTGATACAGGAGACCAAGGGCAAAATACCTGAATAGAAAGAGAAAATAATATTAAAATTGCTAGATCTTTCCTACCAATTTCATTATGGTTTGATTAGCACAGAATATAACAAATAATTGCTTACAGTGACATGTACACAGCCATGTCTACACTTGAACAACTGCCTGTAGGCTCTTTTTCAGAATCAAAGAAGACAAGTTCTGTCCTAGAAATGTGTCTGTCTCTCCTGTCTGAGGCAATTTCTAGTTACTAGCTCCAACTTAAAGTATATGTCAAATTAGAGATGATCCCAACGCCGTTCTTTGAATTTTATATACGGACTTAACACCGAGCTCCAAATAATAAATATTCCTCCAACAGTTAATCAAGCGTCATTAAATCACATTTTTATGATGGTTTTACTTAAAACTTTTACTATCAGAACCATTTTTTTCTTTACTGCAACATGAAATCAAGTCAGGCAAGGAAGGGGTTTGTACAGTGCCATTACAGAGGTTTTTTGTGTACTGTAATAAAAACACAGCTGAAGTTCTGTACTGGCTCTTCATGGAATGATTCCATTCATGTTTGCCATGCAAACTATACTTACCAAGAGGAAATAAATGAAACTACCCTAATTCTAACCACAATTAAAGACTTCTCCTCACCACTGTAGTTGCTACTACTGCACCACACAGTTTAAAGATTAAAGAAATTAAATCCAAGACAGAGACACTACCTACGACTGGAGTTTGTATTTTACACATTTACTATCTAGTGTTTCCTGCTTAATGACAGTCAATTCTCCACCTGCTGTCATTTCCAATTTGAAGTCATCTGCAGTCATCTTAAAGCAACCTCCTTTTGGTGAATCAGTGGGAGCACAGAAAGTATGCAATTCAAAAGCAAGATCTCTTTCCCTGAATAAGCAACTAAAATTTTAAAGCCACTAGCTGGTTAATAGCTTCTGCCTAAGGTAGTGCATGCTTTAAGGCATATTTTCATTCTGTCCAAGCACCACTACTGCGTCCATTCAACTCTCACATTGTCACAAGGGTAAACAAATCACTTCCCCCACCCCATTTGTACCAATCCTTTATTTTTGTGTTGGACACAGAAACTTTCAGGGAGAACTCTGTATTTACCAGCACAAGACAGAACACATTCCCTTTACCTCAGAGTGTCAATTAATACTTTTTCACCAACATTTTTAAATGCTGACAAGTCAGGCCAAGTTGTCTTTTGGACCTGAAAGCACAGAAACTTCAAGGATCTGAACACATTGCTCTAGAAGCCCATAGCGTTTAAGACAATTTTCCCTCTGGTCTCAAAGGTGCAACACTCAAAAATCCACTCACTTTTTGTGTTTTTCCAGCCAGGCAGCACTATCTGTTAAAAGACAAAAGTTCTCCGAAACTAGCAGATCCAGCAGGCTTTCATGATTTGCCTCTGCATATAGCTTGAGTAAAGCTGTGTCAATATCTTCCTTGTAGCCATTTGCAACCTCAGTGCTGCGGACTTCATTCAAGTAACTCATGAGGAACCGTTTGCATTTTGTCATCTTCTCCTGGTCACCTTGGGTCAGCTGATTTAGGTCCGCGTACTCATGCAGAGGGGGATGAGACCGTATAAATGAAGAGGAAGTAGGCAACAGGAAGGGGTAGAGAGAGATCAGCTCCCGGACATCAAGCTGGCCGCTTCTGCAATTACAGTGTCAAACTAGATGAAGCAAAAAGAAAGAAAAAGTATACATAGGCACAAAAAAATAACATACTGGGAATGTGTGCTCGCATATGCCTAGGGTCAGGACACTAACAGGTTGTCAGTTTCTGAAAGTTACTGCCTTCTATGTTGGAGAAAATATATTCAGAACAAATCTGGAATTTTTTTTGCTCTTTCTGTCCAAACTTGTTTATCATTCTTTTCCCTCCTCTAGATATTGAAAGCTCTGAGAATTCAGAGACTGGCCAGCCTTTTGCTTTTGACATCCCACAGCTGCTCTGTGGCATATACAAAAACCAGCTGAACAGCCTTAATGCCATTCCTAGGACTGTCCTAGACTTCATCCATACATTACGGGAACTAGTCTTCTGATGGAGGCAAGAAAAACGGAGAGAGTGAACCCTTTTAGGCAAGCCACAAAGACTGTTCAAGCGTATTCTGTAGAAAACAGCAACTTCCTGTAGAAAACTAAAGCTTTCAGAACGTGTTTGGATGATGAAAGTGTTTTCCCCAACCCTGAAATGCACCAGATTCCTCCTTCAGCTCAATTCTTAAGGAGGTTCTGAAAACAAACCATGGATACCGATTATGCATCCTACCAACCAATAAGTAGTAGCCTTTTGTACAGGCATAGGTCTTGGGTGTACATCTATGTCAGATACTATGCAGTGGCTTTTCCACTTTGCATGTGAAGAGCATCTATACTTTATCCAGGAGCAAGTTGTAACACAGATATGCTACACAAAACATTTTTCTTCCAGCCTAGATTGAAGAAATTCCTCAAGCATCTGAAGAATGCATGTTGTGACAGAAGAATAAAACAAGACGTTTTTTCACATGAAAAAACAACTGGCAAACAACTCCCCAATTTTCACAGCTAGAATGACTCCTCCTCCCAGGCCTTGCTTTAGAAGAACAGCAAGAAATCAGAATTTATATTTTATTTCACTGTCAAAGTCATTATTCAGAATTCATCTTTAAAGATGAGCATTCCTGAAATGCAGGAGATACTGTTGATAAAACAAAATAATAAACTGACAGTTCTCTAAAAGAAACCCTGGTTAGTTACTATTTTGTTGCAAATAAAACTTTTAAAAAATAGTTCTTATCTATCCGGTGACCGGCAACCTCAAAAAGCCTTTCCCTTCACAACCTTGATTGGAACGAATTCCAAAAAGAAACAAGTTATAACCATGGAAGTAGATGACACAGCAGATTTCTGCAGGCAATAAAATGTGAAAGATCCTCACAAGCAGGCTCATCCCTTCCCTACTGTTGTGAAGTAACTGAAGCATGGGACATGCCCTGAGCTGTTCACTTCTTGCCAAAGACAGTTCCAAAACCATCCAGGAAGTATGAACTAGTAGGAAGCATCACAATGGCAACACCTATTTAGAACTTTTTAAAAAGTAAATACTGTCCTTTGGCTACAAAAATCTATACAAGAATGAAATTCTGGGAGACAGCAGCAACAGCAAATTTAAAAGTAGCAAGTGTCCTGTTCCAGAACCTAGCGACTGCAAAGCATGGGAACAGCCAAAATGAACAATAGAGGACCACAACAGAGAAAAATCTGAACATGGGAAGCTTTCCTCTGAGAAGAGGTTTGAATAGCAAGTTTTTCTGATTTATACACAGAGCTCCTACTGCCTCTACACTAGAAAGGCCAGCCTCTAACCAAGAGTAGAGTTAAAGTGTTCATGTCTACTTTGCAGATTTCTGCAGCTGAAATTGCCTTTTAATCCCTCTTTTCAGACTTGATGTTTGGTTTTGAAATTCTGAGATCTACATTATGATGGAACTCACAAGTAGATGAGGACTTTTTTTTAAGAGGCAGAATAACTAAGAAGTAGCAAGTTCTGTCAGTAGCATGACCTGATGGTTCAAATCACAACACAGGCTCAATAATAAAGCCTTGACCTTCATGGGCATAAAGTAAAAAAATCTCTACATGTACAACACTCAGATTACAGGATTACAGCCTTAATGCTACTGTATGTTAGCATGCCAAAAAATCAGTTGCATTAACTCTTCAGTTATAAAGTTGTTTCAGTGTTACTCTGTTTTTACGCCCAACAAAACCATTTTATCACAGTGAACTCACATCTGCATCAAAACACATTCAAGCAATTAAGTTTTTAAAACCAAGAACACTAACTCCTTATTTAAAGAAGATAAATTAATAAAGTTCTTGTCACACAATTACCTGAAGAGTTCTTTTGCTTCAAAGAACTGAAGCTGTGCAAACTGTATAAAACCTGCTTGCTGCAGGATTCGTTTGTACATTACCTATGAAAGAGAAGGGGGGAAAAAAGGTTTATTATATTTGTAAGGAGTTATTTACGTAGTGCTAGTCACTACTGCAGTAACTACCTGCCAAAAACACTGAACACATGATCTTCAACCAGACCTGTTAAGTTACATGCAAAATAAAGCCTTGATCCTCTACATTTTAAATTGTATGTACCTGAATATACTGAATCTGCTGTCCAGACTCAGCTTCTTACACAAAAGGGTGTGAACAGAATACTGTTCACGAATACTTACTAAAAGCAAAGTCAACAAATAGCAAGTTTTCTTATTCAAATAATGACTTATCTGACATCAGTCTGACTCGCCTCAAGTGTTTGCTTGCAGTATTTGCAAACGTAAAAGCCAATGGTCATCTCTGAAGTTCCCCATGATTCAGCAGGCACAAAAAAAGATTTAAACTCAAGGGTGGTCCCACTTGACCACACAGAGCCAACTTTCTCCCAGCCTCATCTCACTTCTGCAGGAACCTTGCTGGTGATTCTCATAGTCTCATCCCCAGCTGATGACCATATTTCTGACTTTATGCCAGTTTGGGTGTTTTTGGTTGGTTTTGTTTGGTTTGTGGTTTTTTGTTTGTTTGGGGTTTTTTTGTTTGCCCCCCCCCCCTTTTTTTTTTTTTGTTTTAAGTAAAAGTAATTCCAAAGCAGTTCAACTTATCCAATATGCAGTACATTATGCAATGTACATAAAAATATGGTTAAAAAGAGAAGCACAAGTAAACCATATGAAAAGCTATGTGTTATGAAGTTTTACTGTTAAGGTCATGCCTAGACAGAAAAAAGTTTACAAGTTCACTAGAAAAAGAACACAAAACTTCTTTAAATGCTAGGTATTTATTTAATCTGAATGGTCAATTAGTTACCACGAGATAAAATGAAACCCTTGTGCCCAGTGTATTTCCAATGGCAAAAGAGAATTACTAAAAGCAAGAAAGCTAAACTATGCTCTGCAAAGCATCCACTGTTTCTGACAGCACTGGTATTTTGCAAATACACCTAGCTACATCCACATGCCCTCAGTTTTTCACTTCAACTTTCTCATGAATATACAGTTTTCTAATGTTTAACAGTGTACATGAATGCTGTTATTAATAACAGACTCCCCATTTTCAATGAAAATACCCAGAGAAACTGCAATACATTAGCAACGTATTCCAGGCAGGAATTGCTAAAGAGTGTCAGGCCTCCAGTCGGGTACACTGATATTCTAATTGGTGATTTTTCACCTTGATTAAAGATTGTGGATTTACCAAGAGAAAAGCTTGGCTTAAATCCATTTAGTCTGTGCATGCTTTACTAATGGATTATCTTAAGGAAATCCTTAATCTTGATCATTAACAAGCCATTAAAACCTATTGATCTGTAAGGCCGTGGGACTTTTCTTGCCTCCCCAGTGTGGGGAAGAGAAGGGGAAACGGAGGGAAATGCTATCTGGCACACCTTTTCAGACAAACGTAACAATATAAACAATATTTAATGACATTTTTATATTAATTAATGTTACCATGCTTTACATCCAAGTGTACTAATTCAAAATACAGTTAACTAAAGCTAAAAGGGAATTTAATTACAGTAATAAAGCAAAACTTCCTCAGGTGATTAATTCACAAAATATCAAAAATATTTCGGAATTATGACTGTATTATTACATCACTAAACGGTAATCTGTGAACTGATGAATACCCATCTGGTCACATTCTTAAGGATGCTGGTAAAGGATTTCAATCTGCAACTATCGGCATCCTATAGCACCAGAAAAACTTCAAAACCTGGCCTCAGACTTTCCAGGCAAGGTTGAAGTACAAACATTTCTCACTCTGCTAACTACTATCAGAAGTAGGTTGTTTTTGTTTTTTTTTTTTAAGTCTGTTTTCAATCTTTGCAATGGAGTGACCACTAATATTTACATATTTAGTGAATTAGGATATTGGAATTAAGTTTGAATTGATCTAAGACACTGAAAATAGTACTTTAGTTGTAGACCTTACTCTGTACAGCAGTATTTTCAACTAGAAGTTGATAAGAGCTTGTTGATAGTGTAAGTATAGGCCAAGGAATCAGTTTTGAATTTGAACTGATTAAGTGGTATTCACGTTCATTTAAATGTTGACATATCTTCACTTGTCCCTTAAAGCCATGCAACAAAAAAAGCTGTAGAATGTCTACAGACAGACGATTTCCCAACTTTTTAAAGATGCAGTGATGGGATAAGGAATATCCAGGTTGATTTTTAGCCAACAAGATAAACACTAGACATTAAGATGTCCTGTGGTAAAGATTAGGGAAGCAACAGACCAGACTGTCTGTGGAAGCAAGAATATTCTCTCCTTCTCACAGGTGTTTAAAAACAGGCTAGACCTATGCACCAACCACATACAGTTAACTTTTGTTTATGATAGAAAAAAGACATTTTGAGTTCTTCCAGACCCATCTGCCAGATACTGCAATAGGCTTCTTTTAAAAAGGTACTAAGTTACACCCAGTCAAAATTCAACACACTCTTTATTCCCCTATCATTTTTGAAGAACCACCATAGGACTTGAAGTGCTTTAGGCAAATTCTATAGCTGACTGAATTCACATTAGAAAACTAGCTACAAAAACATGAAACAAGATTTGTATTAATTCATATCTGAAAAAGCGCTAGAAAACAGAAAGATGACTGCTGAAGCTGCGATAGCTATAGTGAAGCCTTAATTCTCCCAACTGCTAGAAAAATCCTTTCTAAAATGGTCAGAATTACCAACTAGATTGCCAAAAATATTTTTTCTAGAAAGTCACTTTGGCTTTTGGCCAGATTTGGGTGCAGTTAATATGTTTTTTGAAACTAAAAAGAAATGAGGAAAAAAAAAAAAAAAGAAAAAAAGAGAGATACCTATGCAAGATGTGTGTCAATCTAACCAAGGTCTTCACTACCATCAACCATGATTTCTGCAAACTTCAGCTGTCCTGAAAAATTAATAAGTAGTATTCAGTCATTTCATGGTAGCATGGTAGAAAGGCCTTTGTATTCTTCTACCAAAAATGATATCCAGCAAAGCCACCTCCTTGCAACACTTCTGCTTAGCATTTTTTACCTAGCAGTAATTCTTAATGCTCAAAGACAAAGGAATTTTCATCCAATATGGCAGAGATAAATTTGCAGTCTGGAGGGACCATGGGTTAAATAACAGCTTAAAGCTACTAATGCATGACCTGCTTATTTCCAATAGCTAAATATTGGCTGTACAAATAATTCTGAGAGTACAGTACTTTACTGTTTCAATCCCACTATCATTCTGCATTACCAGCATATATATATACATTTATTTATGCTGGTATAATACTGCTGATATAAAAAGAGCAAGCATGCAGCTGTGTATGCATGCAATGACAATGCAGTATTGAACTGTAGGGAAAAAACCCATGTTGTCAAGAACTGTCCTACAATGCCGTGACTGAGTTCAAGTCACATGTAAGATGGCAACAGCCACTGCAAACTCCAGAAATTAAAGCAGTCTGTGGAGAAGGGCGCACTTATACTACATGTACCAGACAATTACTATCACTCTTCCGTATGGATAAATTATAGTGGCTGGACCAAGTGCCTTCATGCCAAACCTATGCATTCCTTCCCACTGCTTGTATAAAATGGCAAAACAAGGCCTTGAAAGTGTCAGCTACTCAGGAATCAGTAAAGCTTGCAAAATAGATGGCCAAAGATATCTATTAGAAGATACCTATTACCTATCTATCTAAAATCTATTACCTGAAGATCTCTCTTACACAGGAGTTAGAAAGGAGTGACTATGTGATCAGTTAAAGTATGCAAAAGAAGTGTTGCAAAAGACATATGTAGGGCATGTAATTTGGCTGAACTCCATCAGATTCATATTATGAGAGAGTACAGAAAAGAAAGTCTGATGTGCTTGTAACAAACCTGTAATGACAGCATTAAATATTAGAGGCACATCAGAAAGCAAGCTCAACATGTTACATTTCCAACTACAGATAAGCTCTGAAAAACTGGACTAACGTCTCAACAACTGAGCCAAGTTGAGTCATTTTAATACGAGTCAATGGGAGACTCCATCAGTTTAAGCTGGTTAATATTTATTTCCAAATACAGCCCAGAACTAAACCAGGCCATTTCGCTTGCAAATAATATGTTTTCTGTTTTTCAGCTGTAGCATTGACTCAAAGTAACTGAACACCCTTAGAAGTACGTTACGTTAGAAAGAACGTACAATGTTCGTGGAAACAGTAATTTCAGGAACACAGACATTGCGCACGTAAGATACGTGTGAACAGAAAGTAAGTTATCCTAAACACAGAAAAAAACCTAAATGCAAGAAAACTTAGGAGTGAGATTCTACATGATGTATTTTAGATAATGAATTGCAGTTCATCCTGTGGTAAAACACAGAAAGACATCTCCCACACTAAATCAGCATAAACTGGAAAGAAAATAATTGGAGAATTAGAGGTCATCACACTTCGAAGACATTGATTAGATCATGCATCCTGTCCTCACAGCAGGATTTTAGTTTGCTGCTTTAAACAGATTGCAAAGGAAAAGTTGGAAGTGAAGATGCAAAGCCAAACATGCTAGAAACTGAACTCTGTATTTGCCTAAATACTTGTCAGCTTCAAGTACTTCCAGATAGTTGTACCTTAGCAAAAGGATGGAAACACTTTTCTCACCAAGCTTTTTACTTCCAGCAGCCTCCCAGCTGTTCATTCAACGGAGGAGTTAAGGATCAAAATGAAAGCTGATACAAATTTCATTTAATTTAATAACTGTTTTTCAAGGGCCTTTTATTTAAATGACAAGGAATTAGAAACTTATTGAAATTTAAAAAAAAATAAAATCCTGAGAGACGGAATCATTTTGAACCACTGCAATTCTGTAATTTCCATAGTCATGTTGCAAACTTTACATCTTCCTAAACAAACCAAAAGTAATGCAACAGAGAATATTTTAACGGCAACAAAATGCTCTGAAGTGTATTAAAAAAACAAAACCAGATTTTCTGCAGGTTACAGATCAAATTTTGCTCTTACAAAAGGAAAGAAACCAAGTCAAATATTCATTCACCTACTTGGCGAGTAGAGATTTCATGCTACTTTTTCCAAGTTTCAGTCTCTAAATGACAAATAGGAACAAATACAGTAGAATATGTATTGTAATATAAACCAGAAGTACAAGGAAATTAATACAAATCTTTAATCAACACTCTAATCAAAGAGTTACTAGGATACTTTGCCACACAAAAAGCCGAAATATTCAGTTACACACCAGTACAAGTACTACTTGTACGAGTTTGGAAGTAGGATGTATTTGCTTTAAGATTTCCCATCACTTAACTCTGAAGCTGTACTGCTGTGGAGTTTAGGATATGGTGAGAATCTCTGATATAAAAAGTAAAATCTAAAAATTCTGATCTGAAATAAAGTATACTTTTTAAACAGCAATAGCAAATAACAACAACTTAGTTCTAAGGAAGCATCACAGAGGACTTTCTATCACTAGTTTTTCAGCTTTGTTTCAATTTTTTCAAGTTACACACTTGAAAAGAAACCAACACCAAAACCTCAGCACAACAGCAGCATTCAACCCTGCCAATGTCATAGCCAATCATGCACGAGCCAATTCAGCAGCACGGCTATTTCTTCAGGGTGAAACCATAAAAGGTATTAGACTTCTTTTCAATGCAAATTCCTCCCCCACCCTTTCTAGTCATGTGACCATTGGCATATATGGCCCCACTGTGAAATTTATGTTTTCACAAAAATTAAAGGAAAGACAGACCTGAAATTTCTCTTTTGGAATATTCCTTCGAGCTCCTTTTGCTAGAACAAGGGCTTCTTCCACTCTGTGGCTAGCTAGAAGATCCTGAATCTGTTTTTCCAAAGGTAGCGGCACCAAGATATACACACCCTTATTAGTAGCAACAATCACCTTCCCTGGACAGAGCAGACAGACATATTCAGTTTACATTCTCTACAAAAAAAACACATTTCAGAAATAAGCTTTAAGATTTGCTATTTAAGATATGAGAACCTAAACAGTGTTAAGAGTTCCAAAACTCATCTTTGTTGTTACTGTATTTACTAGATAGTATAGTTTACCTGTAAACTGCACCTTGGAAATACAGAGATAATGGTAAATTTATTTATTTACAGCAGATTTTGTTCCAGTCTGAGTAAATTAAACTGGCTACAATCTCTCATGATGAGCTAAGCTGTAAAGGCCATCACTGAAACTATTGCCCAGATTCCACAGAATAGGGACTTTTAACTGCCAGATACTTCCACAGGCTTACATTAGAAAATTGTAAGTTGTACATCAAAGGTAGTAAGTAATACACAGTTCATAGTGCTAGAGTTTGTAGCTCTCCTGGAAGAAAATAGCAATGCAATGTATTCCACACTTAAGAGCTCTTAATTGAAGAGCAGACAAAAAAAAATTTTGTATTTTTTGTTTAACAATTCTTTATGAAATACCCCATTTAAAACCTTTTAGAAAGGAATACAAAAGAACAATTTTTAAGGTGTTAGAACTTTGTCAGGATAGCCAACGGACAAATACCTGTAGCTCACAATTACTGACTAGTAGCATTAAATTAACATTGCTCCTTTGCAAGCAATAATCAAGTTACAAGAAAAAGCTCTAACCCCTCAGACTCATACCCAACAATTAACTTGACAATTAGAACACATTTAATGACCATACATTTTGTTAGAAGCATGGAATGTTGGATGGCTAAAGTTTACCTATCATAATTAATTGGGAAGGCATTTGCAATAATAGTTTCAACAGTTAACGTGCTTGCTAGATATTGTATTTAAAAAACATACTGAAGTGACTGTGCCCACAATGGCAGTTGTTCCAGAATTACTGATGCAAAAAAGTGTTCTTTTTAATACCTTCAAAGTCCTGTAGAATGTGACCTTCTTTAAAAGGCAGGGTTTGCTTTTGCTGCTGGTCCAGCATGCTGTGCACTGTAATGAACTCATCATCGAGAGCAACGACGTAAGGAAAGCACAAAGCTGCTCCAATCACGTTTTCTGACCAGTGCACAGGGGCACGCTGTGAAATGCCATCTACAGTTGCAAACATGCCTACAAAAAGGGAAAAACAAAGCCTTGAGGCTTGTGCTAGTTGAAGACTCTTGTTTTCCCAATATGAAGCATGGGTACCAAGGCACAGAAATTAAAGTCTCAGAACAAGAGATGCAGTATCAGGCAGCATGACGACAGTGCATCACATCTCCCTGGATGTTATAGACCTGTTGGTTAGTTCAGTTCAAATTATTTTTTTTCCTTCTCCTTCACCACAGAAACAGACAATACCAAAAACTGAAGGGAGGAATACTGAAAGAAACTAGCAAGAATTATTCAAGTTTAGTAAGTTTCAGATTTTTTTACAAGAATTATGCCACGTAGTCTGAATTCATTTCCCAACACTAATTTTTAGTGAGACTCAGCATTCAAACAACACTGCCTTAGCAGGAGCCACAGACCTGCATTGCCTGACCTATCTGGCAATAGAGGCATATTTGTTCCTTGTAGTGTCAAATGTCTAAAGAGCATTTTAGTCAACAGACAATCATTTACTTATACTTTTTCACTTTTGCTCCAGCAAAATTTTCACAGAACAAGGGTCCAGCTCCTTGGGATGAGTCACTTCCTGTGAGGCATCTGTGTTTTCAATCATTTGAAAAAATGCAGAGGCTGCGTATAAAGCGTATTTTCCCAAAAGCCAAGTACAAAGACTTTTTTAATATCCCAATGATACCTCCTGTGCTGTCTTCGAAATAACCATATTAAATCTTCAGTTAATTTGTGTTTTCTTTGCCACTATCTTTCCTCCTGTCTATTCTGTCCTTCTTCCTTCTCCAGGCTTAATAGGAATTTGACTTGCTTTTGGATGACACACCACCGGTTCTATCTATGGTACCTGGTATTCCCCAATTCTTCCTGAGACATTAATTGAAGAAAAACTCCAGTCAAAGTTTTCAGACCTAGTTCAGTAATCCTTTGCCAGCTGAGCCATACCGAAGCACAATGTAAACTTCTGTTCTAAACATGAATTCATACCCCTTAAAACCAGTATTCTCATGCTGTTAAAAAGACATGCCCATGAAAATTGTTCTTTGGCAGGAATGAGCCACTTGACAGCTGGCAGAATAAGTCTGAGCTGTAAAGGACAGAAGAGATTAAAAGATTATGTTATTCAATTTACAAAATCTCTTCCAAACAGAGGATAATGAGGCAAGGGTAGCTGGGTAGGAGGACCATCTTGGAATTAAAAAAAAAAAAAAAAAAAAAAAAAAAAGGAAACCAGAAGGTTGTAGATTTTTATGGAACTACAGTGTAGAGACTAAGCTTCTGGATCCTTTACAGCAGCTTTGAAATGATCAGCCCTTTCCCTTGACTAAAGGTGCAACACAAAATTAAAATTTCACATCTGACTATTAGCAAGTGATGCTATTTGCTTTTTCACTACAATGATCAGCTTTTCAATCAGAGCACCTTACAGAAAATACTTTTTTTTACCATAATATACAATTCCCTATTTACTCTACAGATATTGATACTCTTACGGATCAGAAGTGGAGTTTTATGCCAGGCAGGCTGCATTACCCATTTTTAATGCCTTCCAGTTGTTACTCTGTGCTATAATACCATTTCAAAAAGTGGGAGAAAACTTGAGTTAAATACATACTAACCAGTAGTAAACTCAGGGCTAATTATATTTGAAATATTAATTCTTAGAACCTTCTATTTCTCTGACATTCCCAATGTTATAAAAACTGATTTTAAAAACTTTTTTTTTTTAAATGACAGAGCTCTTTTTTAGGTAATTTTCAAAAATCCTTCATGGAACTGAAAGGGTATGCAGAGCAATGCACAGTACTTTTCCAAGTCAACATCTCTCTACATCCCTCTGCCCTCAATAGCTAGGGCTTCTGTCGTAGAATGATGCATTTTCTGTCTTCATCCAGCTCTCACCTAAGGATAACAATAAACATGACAACTACAATCAGAAACCATGGCCTTTTTATAGTACAGGAATGCATTTGATGAAACTTAGATGAAGCCAGTAATCAATTCTGTATTAAAAATGCATATGCTATCCAAAGGTTACAAGAGTTACCCAAAACACAGCTACACTGTTTTCGGCACCAAGAGATCTAGAAATTTATAGAATCATAGAATAATTGAAGTCAGAAGGGTTTTCTGAACGACATTCAACGGGACCAACTTAGATCAGGTTACTCAGGACTTTGTGCAATAGACTGTAGATTTTGTTTATTTGTTTTAAAACTAAAAGCTTGTTAGTGAAAGTATCTCTAAAAATTGAAATAAAACTTCTTTATTATTATTACTTGTTTAAAAAGGAATATGAAAACTTACGAGGAACACTATGAGTGGGTGAAAACAAGAAGGGAACATGCTGGTTACTGCTGACTACCCTGCTTCATGCAGTGTCATCAGCTATGAGAAAAGGCACTGCATAACCTTCGGTGAATCATTCTGCTTAGTACCTGTACGCTTTTTATAAGTTATAAGGCTCAGTTCTCCAATTCCATTTGTAGTCTACTCAATCACTATACAACTGTTCAAACCATGCACCACTGAAGAGTTTATTCTGGAAAAGCAAAAGGAATAAACTAAAATTAGGTATTTAAAATTTGTATTTTTTTTACTCATTAAAGTAATGGAATAGTTGAATCAGGAAGGGACCTCTGGAGACTGTCTAGTCCAACTTCCCTGCTCAAATCAGGGTCAGCTAGAACAGGCTGCTCAAGACTTTGGCCAGTCAGGTTTTGAGTGTCTCTAAGAACTGAGACTCCACATCCTCTCCAAGACCTGTTTCCTGGTTTGAGCACCATCACAATAAGGAATTTGTTTTCTTATGTTTATGTAAAATTTCCTGTATTTCAGTTTGTACTGACTAAAATCCTCTCATCCTTTCACTGGATACAATACCACTGAGCAGAGCCTGGTTCTGTTTTTTTTACCCGTGCACATCTCCCCCCTCCCCCCCATGTTGGCAAGATCTCTGAAAGCATTTTCTTCTTCAGACTGAACAGTCCCAGCTTTCTCAGCCTCCCCACTCACTTAGTGAGGTAGCGCTTCTCTCCAGGACCGTATCCCATGGGATTCTTCTAAGCAGGTCCCTGAGCAAACCAAAGTCTGCCGTCCTGAAGTGGTTCAAGTGCCCCCCTTAAATCCTTAAATAGAGATCCATAGTCATAAAAGCCAAATCCCCCATCACCACGAGCTGTGCAATCAGCTGGTGACCTGCATGATCCACCCACTCCTCCTCAAGCTGTTCTCCCTCACCAGCAGGACTGATGAGAAAACCTCCATCTCCAATATGAGGAAGTCTCCCACTACTATTACTCACTGGTTGTGCTACTGCATTGTACAGGCTCAGATGATCTGCTGGACAGAGCTTCCTGCTTCTCCTCTGCTACCAGAGCACTGAACATACTCTATAGATGCAGATCTGCAGGCAGAGAAGGAGAGTTCTTCCTTTCACGAGAAGTCACAAGTTTCCAGCCTTTGCCATCACAGAACAAGCAGAGACTCAGCCCGCCCTTCCCTCAGCACAGTTGGGGGTACAGGCTCACGCCTGGGTCCTGTAGAAGATTCAATTTCCTTTTTGTCATCTCTGATGCCATGCACTCTGCTGATCTCCTGCATCTCCTTTACTTGGCAACAGAAATCCTCAACCAAGCACACATCTCCTGCAGGTGAGGACAAAATTTCTCCTTGCCCCAATCTCTGGAAGAGGCACCAGGCACTCCCTTCAGCTCAAGACCTGAAGAGCTGCACCCTCCCTTGGGAGCTTGGTCTGAGTCGAGGCCTCTGATGTTTTGGGGCAGTTGCTCAGAAGCATGCCCTGTGCTAATATCCAAGAACTGTGTGCTGAAATTTTGAAAACTCAAAGCCTCTGTACGGCAGGAAATCTGATTAGAAGCATGCAACAAGAGCTTCATGAAATGAAAACCTGAATTTTGGCAAGTATAGTTTCACACACAATCAGAAAGAACTGATTTTCAATTCTGAATGAACTAATTACTGCACAGAATGAAGATGCATCAAAAATGACGTTCCTCCTCCCTTTGAAAGAATGAGCTATACACTAACTGCAAGTAGAGCCAACAAAGTACTGAATGGCTAATCTATGGATCAACTATGAACAATTCTAACAATCAGTTTTAAATGCAAAGAGTCCAGGTAAGGAAACAGGTTACATACCCAAGAAACTCAAAGATGTTTTACTTTATGATTACTATTTTAAGCAGTTGCTTTCTGTCATTCTAAATTCCAGTCTTAACTCAAAAGCAAATTAATCTAAATCAGTGTCACTTCAAACACTGTAAAGCCAAATACATTAATGCAGAATACATCCACCTCAGTAAGAGAGGCTGAATTTAGCACAGATGCTCTAGCAAGTGCCAAATGAACATGTCTTTACCAGTAAGACATACAAAAGCAAACCCAAATTAGAAGTGAAGATTTACATCAAGCCTTTTCAAGTCCATTCACTTTATAGCAGAGGCCTACCTCAAATGCCAAGATACACAATGCTTATATATTATAAAGGTGCTCAACCATCTTCACAACTTTGAAGACACGAGTGTTAAAGACACTACGAATTTCACCAAGGAAGAACAGCAAGATGGATTATACTAGTCAAAACAACAGTGGGGAGGGAATAGAGGACAGATAATAAAAAACCCCCACAAGCTGAATTAGGCAAGGAAAGACTATGCAATCCATAGCAAGCAGTCTTTGTAACGTTTCTGAGCTAGTAGAAGATAGACTTTGCCTGTATTATGAGGAAAAGGGAAGTTTATAGCATGTTTAGAGCTGCAGAAGTGCATTTGCTTAAGATACCACATACCTGATATACTAGCCCCAGGACAATCTACTTACACAAGGATGTTGGATTTTATGAGTAAAGGTCTTATTGTATAGCTCTCTTCCAGGACACCAGATAAAAGCAAAAGACAGACTAAATAAAATTCTGCTTTCTGACTAAATACAATTATGCTTTTGAAAGTGTATCTATTCTTCTTAAATCATAAAAGAAATGAACCACTTGAACAGAATCTGGTTTGACATTCCTAAAAAGATAAATAAAGATTAAAGTAAAAATGGGATCTCCTTAGAAACATGTCAAAAAGGAATACCTTCAGAGGGTCAATTCACAAATTTTAACTTTCACAGCACTACTAAAATGGTTAATGTCCACAAATACATGTCCACATTTAAAGCAACTAACAGTTTTAATACGAAGCAGGCAACCAAGGTGACTTAGAAAAGCCCTATGTCTGAAAAAAACAAGTTCATCTTGGAACATCTTTAATTTGCATAAACTGATATTCTAATGAGTCTGTACTTCTTTCAAGAAAAACTGGTGAGTTGATGCACATCTCACATTCTGGTCACAAGACAAAACTTCAATATAAACAACTGATTGCACCCTTGCTCTTCTTTGGAATTGATATTAAAAAGCCCAAACCGATGCAGATCCCTGAATTAAGGGCCTAAATAGCTGTGATCTTTGTGTCATGCTATTCCTAATGTGTCAGGGAAGATACACAAACTGCATCTCCTAAATGGAGAGTCATATGGCAAACAGCACGAAAGCATTCTGCCTGTGGTCTGTCAGCTCTGGGATATTGCAGCTTTTTCAAAAAAAGCTCAAGATTACTGACCTCACAGCATATTGTTGATTTAGACAGATTACAGCAGCAGTAGTCCTTACAATCATCTGTCTATTAGACAGGAGCATTATTTCACATAATCTAACTTTGGTTTTGCAATACGTAAACTATCATCTTCTGTAATATGAAGCTGAAAAATACTATTAAAAAAATTAAGCAAACGGGAGCATAAAAAACTGGGTAGTATCTCACAACATCTACAGTTAGGACAGAGTTTAATTCTACAGGAGTTAGGATACAGCTTACTGCCACTAACATTTATTATTAGCACTGTAGTACAACATACATATTTGTGAACCTGTTACAGTCTATAAAATGGACTTTGTATGAACGCCTCTCAATAGCAACTGAGGAAAAATAACTCGTCTACACTAATTTAACAATTCTATAGCAACATCAGGCTCCTCAAACCCAGTCCAGCTAGTCACGCTACAGAGAGGCTGTCAGTCTCTGAAGTTTCACTTGGTACCAACCAACTTTTTTACTCTGGGCTGCAAGACACTACTGCTGTTAGCTCTCTATACAGAAATGAAACTTTCTACAGACATGATTAAATTACAAATAATCAGATTTTTGTGCATTAAAAAAAGTAGGGGAGTTATAATAATGCTTAGTACCAAAAATTTACCATCTACCTTTTTATCTCAACATTCCAGTACAGCCCTGTGAAGAAAATTATCATTATTGTGCAGAACACTTACATTAGTTAAGCTTTGCTTCCCAAATGGAGAGAAAGTAAAGAGAGAAGTTAAAAAAATTACAATCCTTAGTCTCACCTAGGCCTCCGGGGCCAGCCAACAGAAACTCTTGTCTGCCTATCCTTTTCACAATTGGCCGTTTCTCATCACTGCAATAAGGAAATAGATCCTGGGAGACGCCAGTATTATAATTCAAAATGATATACTGTGTAGTAAGTGCAAGACATAAGTAATAACCATCTACAGCCACGGCACAGGGTTGCTCTGGAGTAAACACTTCCTTCACTATCTGGACTCTGTCTTCAAACACCATGAACATTTGAATGGTCCGCCGCTTGACTGAGATAATGCAGACTTCGACACAAAAAGGATCCCCACTCACAGGGTTTTCATTTAATGCGAATGTCACAGCTCCTTTGATTCTAGCGCCAGTGGGGACAGGTTCCAAGTTCATCATGTTAACTAGTGTTATTGTGTTGTCGCAAAGCACAAGAAGCCTGGTGAGGGCAGAGGCCGCTTTCAACTCACTCACAGGCTTCTTCAAGCCCAGGTATTTATGCAGTTGCTTGGTGGCAGCAAAAGTTATTTTTCCAGCTGCTGATACCTTTTCATCCAACAGAAAGTGATAGATAAAGCAGTCATTGGTTCCAATATAGAGGTTCTTTCCACAACACTCAATGCATTCAATGTTGATGTAATTCTTGTCTCCCATTAACATCTCCCGCTCAACAGCAGAAACGAGCTTGAAAGCTTTGACGCTCATTGTGTCTTCTGGGTGATCTGATTAAAGAGAAAAAAAACACCACTATTTACTTCCACACGCATACTCAAATATCAAATTTAACATTCACCAGTACAAAAAATCCATTGTTGCGTTTTTCAATAGTCTATAGTCTATTTCCAACCTGATTACACAAGCCAGAATGAGCACATTAATAACCACAGAAATGAATCGAATTGTATGCTTCCACTTCAAGTCTATTCTGAAGCAGATTCACAACAGCACCCAGCTATTTTGAAGTGATGCTTTCTCCACAAGCAACCAGCATATTATCGGCGCTCTCAGACACTCTGGCACTACAAGTTGTTCCTGCCAGTACTTAGTGATTTATAAACCTCTCACATAAAGGTTTCTATCACCTGTACGTGAAAAGATACAAGCTTCGGCTCTCAGATTTCTAGGGAAGGCACAAGGCATTTAGCGCTACAAGTTAACATCTCACGTTGCTTTACACTAAATTTGGGCCTATTAGTACAGTCTCCTAGTGAAATATCATAGGCATATTCCATTTTAACACATACTGTACATTCCTTACTCTTCAGCAATCAGAAATATGTAACTTCCAAGCTGTTTAAATAATAATTTATGCAACGTATCATCCAACTCATAATAAAAGTCGCTGGTTGGTTTGTTGGTTCTTTTTTAGTATCTGCAGAGTGTCTGTTTTATTCAGTGCTACTTACACATTCTCTGTATCAGACTATATGCACCAGCAGTTATAAAGCACATTCACACAGCAAATTTGGAAGCATGGTCCATAAAGCATTCATTAAGCTCAAGATGCAGTACCACAGAAACTAAGAGTTTCTGTCCTCTACTATCACAACTATTCTGGAAGTCTGTCTTTAAGTGCTAAGCAGCACTTCTAATATTCATTCTACAAACCATACCTACCCTTTTGCAATCAAGCACTGTCAAGGGACAGATACAATTTATAAAGCAATTAATAGTATTTTTAAAAAGAATCTGTGCAATTTTACTGAACTCCAGACTTGCATTGTTTTTATAAGAAACCAGCAGACAGCTGTGCTCAACACTCCAAAGAACAGCAAATGAGAAATTGCTGACCTTGTTTAATCACCTTTTAATTTGTCATGACTGGTCTGTATGGACCACTTAGCCAACACAGGGGAAGACATAACACTAAACATCTTGAACAGATTTAAGAAATAACAATTACTGCTAGTCCACACGTACAATGGAGATATAAAGCATCAAATGAAATTTCTGTGGACCAACAGAGAAACCAACATCAACACAATGCTCTTGTGAACAATCCTGAAACTAAACAATAGTCAAAATGAATTTAGTTTCAAATTATTACATCTAAAAACCCCCTTTGCTTTTGTAAGAGAACATTGAAAACCATGGCAAAAATTTCCAAAACTGAGTGGAAAAAAGGTAAGGCAGACAACTCAGAAGTAACCATTAAGTAAACTTAGACAGAACCAAGAATATAGCCAGAAGCAAACCATGTTACCAAGAGACAGTAGCAAACTTTTATCCAAGAACTTCCTATTTTTTTTCAGAAGTTAAAAAGATTTTAGTTTGGGCTTCCATTATATTATCAAATTGCATCCTCACCTGGGGTGTAAATTAGTGTTCTGACCTTCAACAACAAAAAAACCCAACCAACTAAACCCAGGAAGTACTAGAGAAATAGCCTAAGGTGAAGTGATAAATGCAAGTCTCTGGCAAGACAGCCATGTTATCCTTCAACATTATCAAAGTAAACACCGTGTATTAAGTTAAAGAGGGCTGCCCAAAGGTTGACTGCCAAAAAACCCCCAACCATTTTGAAGAGCCTGGGTGTATCCTGAAGTGATAAACTATTGTCTGGAGAGGTTAGGCAGCTTTCGCTCCTGAAGCTGTGAAGAACTTAACATTCCTGTAGCCCAGAGTAAAAATGTTAATGCATGGCATTGGGAGAACTACAGAATTTTGCTCTAACCAAGATGTATTAAAAACCTCCAAAAAACTTACTAAATGAAAGCAGATGATGAGTAAAAGTATAAAAGAAAATCAAAATAGATACACCATCCCCAAGCAGAAAGAACAAAAAAAATCACACAGTACTACATAAGTCTGGTAGCAAAGAAACTAAAACATTCATACTAGAAAAAAGCTGTGAGAAAAGCTTTTAAGAACAACCAACGTCAACACACATAATCTGCATGTGATTTGTTTTAACAGTTATTTTGTTCTCATTAATAAGAGCTTCAGGGCCTGCGCACACCGCAAAGAAACATGTTTTGCGGAACATGCTGTTCCTTTAAAGTGCAAGAGGCCACCCCAGAGTTACCAAAGGAAGTCAGTAGTGTGCTACTTTTCAGATGTTCAGAACTCCGGAAAGCAAGATAATGGGGATGTCTGCTGTCAAAAAAATAATCAGTAGGCAAGCAAATTATCAGCTTGCTACGTTTCATTTTCTTAAGTGCACCGATAACCCGCAGGCACTCGTTTCCAGTGAAAAGTGGAAGGGAGCTCTCCCCCACTTTTGTTAGGTAACACCTCGCTTTGCATTCACGTTTTGTTTGCTGCTGCTGCTGCCCTGCAAACCAGCACCCTCCCTCCCCTCCGCGCTGCTCGCTCACGCAGACACGCTCCTCCACCCCGTCCAATTAACCGCGTCCAAACTCTCGGATGCCATTCCCCCGGCAGGACGGGGATGGACCTCACCCCCGTCCCACACACACACACACACACACACACACACACACACACGCAGCGACCGCTCCCCGCCCGAGGCGCAAAGGCGACGGAACCTCTCCACCCGCTCCAGGCCTTTCCCCCAGCACCTGCCACCGCCACACCGGGAGGCCGGGCCCGCCGCTTCGAGGCGGCCTTGGAGCGGTGACGGGGCCGGCAGCCGGGGCCCGGCGCCGCCTCAGGCCGCGCTTCTCCAAGACGGAAGGACGGCCGCGCCGCTTCCGGTGTGGCGCAGGCCCTTCCGGTCACGTGGTGGGGAGGAGCAGCCGGCTCGATGGCGGCTCCGTCCCACCCACTTACCGGCGGGAACACCGGGTAACAGGGCCCCGCCCCTCGCCGCCGCTGGCGTCACCGCGCCCGGCGTCACTTCCCGCGCGAGCCGCCGCCTCCCGCGGCATTGTGGGAAAGCGGAAAGGTTGGCCGGCGGGGAGGGGGGGGAAAAAAGATGGCGGCGCAGGGAAGGGAGCGGGCGGGCGGCGGTAAGGAGGAGCGGGGTTCGGGGCGTCCGGACTCGGAGCTGCTGCTGCTGCACCCGGAGCTGCTCTCGGAGGAGTTCCTGCTCCTCACGCTGGAGCAGGTGAGCCCGGGAACCGACCCGGCCCCGGGGGGGGGTGATGGTGGGCCTAGCTCGTTGTCGTGTCTCGCCTCCGCGTTAGAGCCGCCCCGTTTGTTTCTCTGCTTTACTCCGCAGGGAAGATCCCGCCTCCCCCCGTCAGCTACGCGGGGGGTTTTCTCCCGGTCCTCCCGCCGTTTCCAGGCCTTAACGAGCGCGCAGGAGAGCGTTCAGGAAAAAAAAAATACAAAAAAACAAACAAAACGCAGGTCGATTCTCCATAGGTGTTTGTTTAGAGGAGGGCCGTAGCGTGAGAGGTGTCTCCGTGTTTGCAAAGGGGCTGTTTTCGAACGCTGTAGCTGCTAAAGAATAATCTACCCAAATCAGCATGGCTGTGAGACAGCGTTTCCGTACAGTAAAATTACCTGTGGAAAGATCATCTTTACTTTGTTACAGGTGTCACGTTCATCCCCAGTCGATTAAGGAAATGCATCTTACGTAATCAATCAAGCTAATGCTCAAGTATGCATAATTAAAAAAAAAAGGGGTTTGGAAGTGAGTTATAAAGAGGTTTGGACCGTATGAATCTTCAGTTGGTGTGATTTGGAATGCTTGCTACCATCTTGCCTGAAAAGTTTAGGTGTATGAAACAATAGTAATCAAAGTTCTAGGTTTTTGTATGAGCTTGCTGAATTTTTGTGTGCTCTTGTCCATGTAGTTTATGTGGACAAAAGTATATGGGTTTTAGGCCCACATCAGAAGTCGTGAAGTGTTGCCAAAACCAGCTGTGGCAGAGACTTGACCTGCTTTCAGTGACCTCTAGTTTGTAGGCAGTTAGTGGGTTTTTTTCTCTTTTAATAAATTTGGCAGGAGGTACCAAGAGGTTTTGGTTTTGCAACCCTTTACACGATTAGAAAAAAACCTGTTGTTTTGTTATAACTGACAGTTACTAGAAATCTCCCCTCGCAACTTATTTTTGGGGAACTGGGGAAGGAAGCACGGCTCTACATCTGTAAGTTTGAACTACGTTGTGTTCTAGTTGCGTGTTTTTTAAAAGTGTGAAGAAGAGCTCTGGCATTGTAGTTGGATTCAGGGAAGTGTGTTTAAGAGTGCATGAAAACATCAGTTATCAACAGTATGTCTATCATAACTTTTTCCTTGTTTTTGCTGCTATTTCTATTGGAAAAATTGCAGGGTTTTGGACAGGGAGGGGCTGCAGGGTTGACCTGTGTGGGCAAAGGTGATGAACTGCCCAGTACTGGTCGCAGCTGGATCCAGCTGTCTCTGACACTGATGAAGACAGCCCATCACACACCAGAGTTTCAAGCAGAGATGCTCATGGCACCTGTGTTCAAGCGCACTTAACAAAGAGCGGCAGCCATCAGGGGCAGGAGACACAAAAAGACGCACAGGGGGAGGCACATAAGCCGGTATGTTAAGAGATGTGCTTGCAGGTAGTGGAAAAAGAAACCACTATGCACTGACCCAAACATCCTGCATTTCCCGTTGCCTCACTGAAGGGAGGGACCAAGTGTAATCCACACAGAAAACAAGGGAAGTTGGCAGTAGGAAGGCAGGAGACCAGGCTGTCATTGGCACGGGGCAGTTTGTGACCTCCACACCGGTCACCCCTGCAGCCCCCTCGCTTCTAAAACCCGGCATTTATGCCCAATACGCTACCTTAAAGTGGCTTTTGAAAAAAGAAATTATGCCACTAAGATGCTTGTGCTTTGAATTTGTCTTAACAGCTTTTTTTTCTGTTCCCCACAGAAAAATATACTAGTCGAAAATGATGTAAAGATGGACAAAGATGGTCTCACTAATCTCTATATTCAACATGCCATTCCCCTGCCTCAGCGTGACTTACCAAAAAGTAGATGGGGGAAAATGATGGAAAAGAAAAGACAGCAAAATGAGTTGAAAAGTGAGAATAAAAGGTAACTTAGCTTTTATTGGGCTAGACTCGGAGAATTTAGGACAATGCATTTAGTTTAATCTTTGTTTGCCTGAAACTTGTACGGCTTTTGGATGTTGTCAGAGTTTACAGAGAATGCCATGTCAGGTCACCTGTGTCAGAAGTGTTAGATTCTACTACTGCAATAATAGGAAAAAGGGGAAGATAATCTTTTTTTGTTATCCAAATGTTATTAATGGTATCTAGCTTATAGTGCTTCTTTTCAGAGAATCATAGAATGGTTTGGGTTGGAAGGGACCATTAAAGGTCATCCAGTCCAACCCCCCTGCAATGAGCAGGGACATCTTCAACTCCATCAGGTTGCTCAGAGCCCCATCCGACCTGACCTTGAATGTTTCCAGGGATGGGGCATCTACCACCTCTCTGGGCAACCTGGGCCAGGGTTTCACCATCCTCATCATAATAAATTTATTCCTTATGTCTAGTCTGAATCTACCCTCTTTTAGTTTAAAACCTTTACCTCTTCTCCTGTTGCTACAGACCTTATGAAAAACTCCGTCCCCATCTTTCTTATGAGTCCTCTTTAAGTACTGAAAGGCTGCAATAAGGTCTCTCCAGAGCCTTCTCTTCTCCAGACTGAACAACCCCAACTTTCTCAGCCTTTCCTCATAATAGGAGAGGTGTTCCAGCCCTCTGATCATTTTTGTGGCCCTCCTCTGGACCCGCTCCAACAGGTCCATGTCTGTCCTGTGCTGAGGACCCCAGAGCTGGACGCAGAACTGCAGGTGGGGTCTCACCAGAGCGGAGCAGAGGGGCAGAATCCCCTCCCTCGATCTGCTGGCCACGCTGCTGGTGATGCAGCCCAGGGTACGGTTGGCTTTCTGGGCTGCGAGCGCACACTGCCGGCGCATGTCCAGCTTTTCATCCACCAGTACACCTAAATCCTTCTCTGCAGGGCTGCTCTCAATCCCTTCATCCCCCAGCCTGTATTGATACCTGGGGTTGGTATTGATCCTTCATCCCCCAGCCTGTATTGATACAGGGTTACTGGTAGATTTCATGGTACTTTATAATGAAGAAAGTTTAATTATTTTTGTTTCACCATATAATTGTTTAATAATCATATTTACAGTGCTTAAGAAAAGTACCAAAAGCATGTTTAATTATGCTTGGTCCTTGGACAGGGGTGGTCTACTCTAGAGTCAGGGGTTTATGCTGCAGCAGTTTTGTGTGTCCAATTCAAAACTAACATCTGCTTTCTGAAAGAAACATTCTCCCTTTTAAAAATCTTTCTGTTTGTATTTGATTAGAAAACAAAATCTTCCTCAAAAGTTTATTTTATTGAATCTCTTTTCCTCCCGACCTTCCCCCTGCCCAAGACTTTGATTTTGAGGTCTGATGTGCATGATGGTTGGTGTTCTGATTTGGCTTCAGCAGTAAATCCTAAGGAAAGTTGGAAGGAAATTCTCATTATAGTTTTGCAGTATTACAGCTCGTTGATTTCATGAGTCTGTTTTAGCTTTACTAAGGTTTCTAACTGGGAAGAGCTAAACAAATTCTGTCAAGTGATTTATTCTAATTTTTTTTGTTAATTTTTAAAAACATTAGCAGTGGCTAGGACACTGAGTTGTCCTGTTACGTCAGGTTTTTTTTTTTCCATGTGCATAAAAGGTAATAGTACCTTGGTTTGTTTACAACTTGCAACTTGAGGATGAAAGCACGAGGTTAGTGTTTGAATAATAAGACACTGTTGCTGTGCTGAAATAGGTGCAAAAAAATTTTTTATCATGGAAATAAAGATAGCATGTGTTTTTGAGGAGACAATGTTAATTTTTAAACAGGAGAATGGCTTCATCTAGAGTTTATATGTAGACTATGTTTAGGGGCTCTTAGTTTGGTACGCTAAAATTCAGTAATGGTTAAACCTATGTAGTATTGCTGGGAAAATAATAAGTAAAAGGAGATATGTTTAATCTACCAGGCTGCTTTTCTTTACCAGTTGCTCTTAGCACTTAACATCTAGCATACTGGGCTTAGTCTTTTGCTCTGTTAGGCAGTTTTAAGATTTTCCAGCAGTTACGGGTTTTGCTTGTATTACATCTTTCATACTTAATAAATATGCTGGCAAAATACTGTCTAGAAAGTTAATCTCTTACTGCTAGTGTTACTAACCCCAGGGAAATGGGAGAAATAGACTTTCAGCAAGTAAAAGTTGTACAGAGAAAACTTCACTTTTAGTATATTGACAGAAAGAATCAAGGAAGTTCAATCATCTTTTGGGATGTTAAAATATTACACTCCTCATAATTGTGTGCACCACTTAAGCAGAACTGGCACAATGTCATTGTGGAGAGGAGGAAGTAGAACTTGCCATTCTTCTTTTTAAAAACAAAACAAAATTCCTAGGTATTGTGAGGTGGTAGGTTATGTGCAAGTCAGAGATGGGAACTGAGTGTGCTGTTAGTGTGGTTTAGAAGTCAGATAAACTGATTGATCTTGTGAACAACAGGAGCTTTCTGATGCGTTCTTCTGTGGAAAGCACAGCTTTACAATGTGCGCTGGAATTAATAAGAGGCTTGGAGACTTGATCAGCACAGCTCAGTGTGTGTTGGCAGGCCTCTAGTAGTTACAGATAGGAGATAGAAACACATTGAAATTTTAAAAGTCAGTGTTGAATATCGTGTTTAGTTTTACTGCTGGGGATTGATGGCATGTCCTAAAAGACTTGCCGTATATTGGCTGAGCTGCAGTAATGTGTTATACCTCAATACAATCAAATATCTGAGGTCAGAGATGATGATTTCTACATCTTATTATTGAATATTTGAGCTTGCAGACAATCATCCAAATACAAACAAATGCAGTCTATCCAACTTCAAACATTTCAGAAAGTATTTGTGTTCAGGGACAGTTAATTTTGTAGATCTATAAGATCATCTTGCCTGCTGGAAGAAAGAGGATGGTATGAATCTCAAAACGTATCTGTAGTTTCTGAAATGCCATCGAGTCTGAAGACTCTTGCCTGCAAACTCTCAGTTTTCAGGAGTGCTGTGGCCTTGGTAGAGCTCATCATTTCTCCTTAGTCACCTGAGAAGCTGCTTCGGCATCCTCTGAGGACTGCTAACGCGCTGATAATACTGAGTTCAGTGTAAAACATGGTACTTCTGACCAGTTTCAGAGATTCACAGAAGAGGTGATCACCTGCCTGTTTTGGTACCAGGTGAATATTTAGGATAATCAGGAGGTGGGAGCTAAAACCTACGCTTCTCTCTGTTTTTAGGGTGCTACCTTAAGTACCAGGCTAAGCTAGACAAGAATAGGAGTGTTTTTCATTAAATTGCCCTCATAATCAGGAGTTGCTCAGAGTCCATCCTGACTACCCGAGTAATCATGTGAAACAGTGGAAACCCAGATTGCTCAAGCAGAGAAGCTTTTGCTTCCTCTAGTAAATCTTGTATTCTTTACCATGCGCTACAAAGTAAACAGCAGGATTAAAGCATGCCCTCTGTCCAGCCTGGCCCAAAATGTGGCTAGAACATTTCTCTAGGATGTAGGAGATGCACATTGAAATTCAGGTTTCACAGAGTGCCCTGCAAGAGGGGACATGATCCCAAAATGGTGCTTTTCAGCTGTTAGCTAGTGTCAGTGTCCTCCCTCAGAAGAGTGCGGGCTAACATGAGTCCAACTCTGAAGCTTTTAAGCTCCCTGTACTTTATATAAAGAAAGTGAATGTCAAACCCAAGGTTCTGTGTTCTTCTGTGAGCCATGTATCTAAACATTACATGTGACAGTTCTTGATGATACAGCATTTTGGAACTTTCCCAAAGTGATTCTCTGGGAATGTTATCTGTATTGTAGCATGTGGTCATTTGTACAAGTGCTACAATTCTAAAATTCAGTTTAGAATAGATAGCAGTCCTCCTAGAATTGTAGTTAGTTCCTGACTTGCCAGTCTTCACCAAGCTGAATTAAGAAAGAAAAAAACAAAACCCCAAAAAACCCGAAAAACCAAAACCAACCAAAAAAACACTCCATAGGAAAAGCAGACTTATTAAGTTAAGAAAGGTGATGGAAAAAAAGGTATAAAACCTTTTCTTTCACATATTTTGTAAATTAGCTTTCCAAAAAGGCTATGGGCAATGTGTTCCTTCTCAGGAGCGTTGAATAAATTCTTGGACAAAGCCGAAGTGAGCAAAAAGTATCATGTTTTATTTTTGAAGTGTGTGTCAGCTTTTTTAGGCTTTTCAAATCAAATTATACTACTTAATCCAATGGATGTGTTAAACACTATTGTTTCACAGTGTATTTAACTACACACAGTAGTATTTAACTGAAACAACATGCCTGGCTGAACACTCCTAGTCTTGGAAGTTAATTTCATTTTGTAGAAGCTTTCCTAGAAACCGCATCTACTGTAGATACAAATCAGAGTTGTGTCTGATCTCTTGACAAACAAGTCCCAAATGAATTGAAGGTCTCTCTTTGTCTCTATCAGTTCTGGGAACCGATGAATAGAAAAAGAGGAGGATTATGTGACATATGTTGTTGTGAACAGATAGTAATGTAGAAGCAAATCTGAGTAAGAGCTGAGCTTTTTCTTGCTCTACGAGCTCTTAAATTGTGACTCCTTCCACATTCTTTTTAAAGTAACCCCTGGTCTTGACAGAAATTGTGCAAGCGATGTATAATTTCTTAATACGTGAGAATTATCAGCAGCTACTAATCTAATGTTGTTCCAAGTCAAATGAATCGAGTCTCTGCGTGCAGCTTATTTTGAAATCTGTTGATACCTAACATCAATATTGTCAAATTCATTTATTACAAATTAATGAATACATTTCGTTGTTGAAAACACTATAGTTCAACTTTTATTCCTCTGTTTAATATGAGATGATTAAACAGTGTGTACTGAAAACTCAAGTTTCTGAACAGGAATATTATATATATATATATATAACTTAATGGTGGTTTGTTTTTTTTATTTGTTAAATCTGTGCTTTCCAAACACTTTGTCATTCTTGAGCAATGCTTTTTTAAAACTCTAAATTCATGTAGAGTGAGCTATGATAACTTTGTGCTTTATTTTTTGGCAGTCAGGATGTTTCCTGATACTACTGTTTTGATATTAGCTTGATAGTATTCCTTTTTTATGAATCAGTTGTTACTAAATTGGTCAGCTCTGACTACACATAGACTTAAAGACACAAACTATCAAAAACAAAACAAAAAAGTCATTAAATCAGCTTAGGGTTCCTGTTCAAAACCAACTTATTTCAAAAACAGGTATGCTTTTTCTCCTTAACGTTTTTATTCCTTGTCTAACAGTCTTTTAGACTATCTTAACGTTAGGATTTTGAATAAGAGTAGAAACAGGAAGATTTAGAAGCATCAGTTTACTAGGTGCTGTTCTTGTAGGTAAGGTGGCACACACTTTCTCAAATAGTCACCTTTTGAAATGCTTAACGGCTATTATCTCTAGTTACCCTGGAATAGCTACAGGGCTATAAGCATACAGTCTTTGGTTGTACAACTGTAACTGTCTGCCTAGAAAGTTCCTCACACAACCCTCTTTGCTGAGGAGCACTGTTCCTCAGACAACGCCCTGCCCCCTTCACCCCTTTATATTTTGGAAGCAATTTCTGTTGCCAAAGTTTGGAGCAGCTAAGGCTTTAAGGTTAGTATTTTGGGATAGATTTTTACTTCAGGCAGGATTAAATTCATTTTCACTACTCATGTCTTGGATATGCTATTTTTGGATCACCTAGCTTGTGTTTCTGAGAATTTTACAATTTGTATTTTCAGTGTTACAACAGTGGAAGGTTTAAGGAAACGACCACTAATTGTGTTTGATGGCAATTCAACGAGTACAAGCATAAAGGTAAAGAAGACAGAGAATGGAGCTGCTGATCGCCTAAAACCTCCTCCAGCTGGAAGCACCACCAACACTGTTAGAAGATTATCAGTTCCTTCAAATGCCTCAACATATGTTTCAGCCTCCAGTTTATCAGAGGACACTAAACTGGGAATGAGGAATAATGAGGCTAAGCAGAACAATGTTTCAAAGACTAACAGCAGTGTGTTGGCTAGTCTGAAGGCGTACCCTTTGTCTCCAGTAGCAGGAACTACTGTTGTGAAGTTAAAGAGAGCCGTTCCAAAAGAAGAATCTGATTTGCCGGTATGTACATTCAGTATCTTGTTTTGCAGCTTTTTTTTAATTGAAATGCAGGAGCCAAAGGTAGACACTTGTAAGAGTTTTCAAGATTATTTTATTTTGGAGTAATATTAGAGTCTGTATTTAGAAACAGGCAAAAGAGTAGCTGGTTTGGGAAAGATTAGAAGGAAGGAAATGAAGGACTTTGTACTTGTCCATGGGAAACTTGTGTGTGAGAGAGGCAGCTTTGTAGAAAGCATGCATGTAATTTTAAAATGAGTAAGTAGGTGATACTTATGGTGGTGCTGGTAGCAGTCTCAAACACAAACAAAATAATCCTACTGGTAGGTCTGAGAGAGAGAACAGGTGTTACAGAACAACACGAACAGCCTTAAAGGGAGGACAAGTGGTCTGTTTCCTGTAGTAGGGAAGGAAAAAATGGAATGATAACATTTGTAATAATCACACTTGAATGGTTGAGTAGGACAAGCTTTCATTTGTCAAAGTGAAGGAAGAGATGTTACAGGAACTGAAGTGAGATGCTGAGAGCTGTAGAATATATCCTTAGAGGAAGAACACCATCTGTTTTAAATCTCACATAGGAATTGGCAAGCTAGAGGAAGGAACTGGATGTGAAAATCTGGAGAGCTGCCTAGATTGTGGGTCTGAATGAGAAGCCATAACAACAAACCGTACTAGTTGAAGGGAGAGGCCAGAGGTCGAGTGCTCATTTTGAGCCACGGTGATCTTACTCCGGTGCCTGGGCTTCTATAAGATGATGAGAAAGACATGCTGAGATCTTGAACAGAAGGGTGCTGTTCTCAGGTAGAAGACTGATGGCTGAGGTGTTAACCATAAAGGTAAATAGTTAACTTCTTTCTGCAAGTTAGGTTCAGCTACAAACAAATTTTCTGTAGAGAAGAGAACTACATTACAGATGGGGGCAGAATGAGACTGATGAGCTGACATGATGAGAGAAGAGCTAATGCAGGATATATGAATTCAGCAGGGCCTGTCTTTGAAAGTGTAGGTAATGGTGCTGAATGTAGCTGCCAGTTGGGGAGAAAGATAGAACAGTGGTTATTTTTGACAAAGGTGTGATTAGTCTTTAGGGGCTTGTCAGTGAGCAAGGAGCAATGGGCCATCTCCTCTTTAAAACATGCTGCGTGGTAGGGATGGGTCTTATATTGGTATATTCCATCATGATACAAATGAAGGAATTTTCACGTTTCTACTGAAATATGGGAATATCTGGAATAAGTCTGGGCTTCAAAGGAAGAAATAGAAGTATCTATTCTCAGTTGAACTGCAGGGGGAGCCTTAGATATGCAGTGTGCAATTACATTGATTTAAAATTTTCCCAGGACACCAAACCTAACTTCTGTTTTCTCAGTATTGCCTCATGAAATGCTTTCCATTAATCTCTTTTTTTTAAAAATCCTTTCATGAAAGAATGCAAGTAATACCCTTGCTGCGTGGATTGGTAGGTTCTATCAGACTTCTGTTAAACATGAGTACCTAAACATATGGCTGTTCTGAAAGACAGCTTTGGCAACTTTTACAAGAATCATGGCAGAGACCCTGAATCAAATTTACACTGGAGAGTTGTGTTTCCTACTATCAGTATTACTAACTTATTATAGTATTTAGAACTCTTCCAAGTGTTGGTCAGATCTGAACTTACAGAGCTTTTGAAACTTTAGCATACACCTCACAGCTTCTTTATATTTAATTTAAATGTTGTGTAGACACAACAGTGAACACTTTTAAGTGGCGCTGTGTAACTGACACTCAGAAGCTATGACTTCTGACAGTTGACTTTCTGCCTTAGCCACAGTTTATGTTGTTCAAGTAATACTGATAAGTTCAGTCATGCCTTGGTCGTTGGTCAGGCACGTTTGAAGTTAGGCAAGTGTATTGTATGGATGTTACTTTACTGCCTGAAATTAAAGAACATGGTATTGAATAATAAGTGATGCAGCCAGGAGGAATCAGTACACTTAGCAGATGGCTGTAGAGTGTAAAGCCTGATATATTTTTAGTATAATGACAGTAATGATAAATGCCTTCTCAAGCAAGTGACCGAGTTTCAAGAAAAACTGAAGTTCTTGTGCAGAACAGTACAGAACTATGTCTCTGATCTTTGGGTCTAATTCCCTTAAACCTTTCAGCGGTTGCAATCCACAGGATTGCTGTAAGTAAACTAACACTGAAATTCTTAAGGAGAAGAGAGATCTTTAGATTGTGCTCCCCAAAACAGTGTGTTGCAGAAAGTTCTCGAAAACTCATATACCTGTCTTTACTCTGCTTGTGTGAACTATTAAAGCTCTGATTTCTCAGATTTTTTTTTTTTTTTTTTTTTTTTTTTTTTTTTTAGATGATGAAAGGAAATTATTTCACCACTTAATCTCCCATTGTTTTACAATGGGCTTGCTTGATTTTTTTCTGGTTTCTTGGGGTGGAGCTTGAAAGATGAACTCATCTGAGGCTTTGGCAATTGTTTCACTTTTTTTTTATACAGGTCATTACAAAGGAAGACCAGCTTTTCCTTTTCTTTTTCTAACGTTTCTTAGTTGTACGTTTTTTTTTCTTGTACAATCCCGTTTCAACAAGTATTTTAAGGCGGCAGTCTGAAGTAACTATAGAAGTATGTTTTGAAACTCCAATAGGTACCTCTTTCTAAGCTGCATAACTGAAAGATATTTTTGCATAACCAATTATAGGATTAAGAAAACCCAAAAGACATGATTCGCAGGTAGTTAAATTCATTGACTTTATCTTCTCTGGAGAAGTTCTGTGATACTTAACTTTCTCCACAAGATGGCAATAGAAAGCTGTTGTAGTAGCATATTACTGAGTACAGCAACAGTCAGTACTAGATTTGAATATGGCAAGTTAATAATTAACTTCTACTTGCATAGTATATCTAAGAATACTTATATATTTTCTTGTATTCCAGAATGACCTAAAGCCTACGGAAGCAAAGAAGAAAATCCAGCATGTTACATGGCCGTGAAGTAGCTAATGGTGCTTGAAACATAAATGTTACTTCCATATTTTCAAACAGATAAGTCATATTTAAACAGTTTAAGTACAATTCTTTTTAAACCTTACAGGGATTCAGATTGCTGTGAAGTTTTAACAAGTTTAAAAGTTCCCTGTTGTAAAGCTGGAGTCATTATCACCAGTCACCTTAAGAGTGTCTACTCTTGTACACCAGGTAGTTCATTACTTCTTTAAAAGCTGGTAATATTACAATATACTAAAACCCCCACTTTTAGTTTTCGAGATTATTATAGTTCATCTCCTGCATGTCACTATGATTCACACATATAAATATATATTTTTTTTGTTTTGGTAAGATTCAGTTTTGTTCCACTTCTGGTTAAATAGTTAAAATAGCTATTGAGATTCAGAGTGCTCCCAAGAGCCTTCTTGGCTTTAAGAAGATAACTCATTTAGATGAGAAAACTGACCATTCTGCTGATAAGATAGCCCGAGACAAAATTCTTTCCTTTTCGCTGCACAGGAGTGTAGAATTTACAGTGCAAGTTAGGTTGATAATAAGAGATGAACTATTTTAACAGCATTACTTCAAATTGAAGTTTCTCTTATTGACATATGAAATAACAAATGCACAGATGGAAGTATGTTATTAGACTGTTTGATACAAATTTTTGAGAGGAAGTAGTGAATGGATTAGTGCCATGTTCTCTTAAATACACAGGCATATTTTATACATGCATAAGTGTAAAAATGTGCCAATGTAGCAAATTTGCTTGTTTTCCTGGTTACAGTCATGCTTATGAAATACAGGGAGAACCTGTGGAATGCAGGCCAGTGCTTTCTTGACTTGGAGAGGGACAGGGATAGGAAGACAAAGAAGTACCTTGATCATTAGTGTGTATAGTTGCACTCTTAAAAAAAAACAACCAACCAACCAACCAAACAAAAAAACCCCAAACATGTTTTCCCTTCCTTTGATGATTTAAGATGGATGTTGGTTTTCTGTGAAACTTGGTGTTTCTTCTGGGTTATTGGTAGTGCCTTATAAGGCAGAAATCCAGTTAAGCTGATGGAAACATTTTGATTAATTCTCAGTGGCTCAGGGTGAAGCCAGTTTAGATCCATTTTAGATATGGATGGTAAATAATAATAACGCTCCCAGACTTAGTGAAACAAAAAAAGAATCAACTTCTGAATCCACTTAGTTAACCCACTAAAATAAACTGTCAGTACTGATCCAAAAGCTTGTTTACATTTTTAACATTGGTTAATATTGAAACCAAAAACTGTAGCTTAATTCATTACTGACGGAAGTTCTCCATTCACTGTTATGACATAAAAGGCACTTCTCGAATGCTGTAAAATGGTAAGAATGTGTGTTTTGAAATATTGTGTGCTCTTTCCCTTTTACTAAACACTTGTGCAGTTTTTGTACTTGAGTACAGCAAACTTTAACGTAATGTACATTTTGTATGTAAAGAGTTGTCTTTTAAGTAGCCTTATCCTATTTAAATAAATTCAATTAAAAGCAAACAAAGTAGTGCTGACTTGTTTTTGTGGTGTAATTAAGCTTGTTAATTTTATACTGTTATATTTCAGGGGACTTGAAGTGATTAGAACTTAAGAAAAAGCTTACAAGGTAAAAGGCTTGGTACCTACTTTGGAGGAGTAGTAGCTACTTTTAGCAGGAGTTGGTATGTGAAGTGCTGGTCCTTGTACTAGTGTAACAGTTTGGTAGGATTTGTGTTTTGTGGGTGGCTTCTTGGCAGTGGTTTAGAGCCTAGGCTATGTTTTGTTGTAGTTCAGTTGCTAGGAGCATGTGTGTGTTGAGTGATATGCAGAACTGTACTGGAATAATAGCATGATGCTGCTATTGCATGGTATTGTCTTGTTTTCAGGCCAGTATGCTTTCCAGCCTTGTCACATTCCACCTTTCCCCAAAGCTGGGACCATTTTGCCGTCTGTTGTAGTGCTTGGGGGGCAAGGTGTAAGCCATGCTGTTCTTACTACCTTCCACTACCCCCTTGGCTAATAGTAAGCCTTCTTCCCTCAGCAAAGTGCTAGAGCAGACCTGCGGTGTGCTGGGGGGATTGCCAGACCCCAGAGGAGAGAGTAAGTGGGGTGCTTGCCCTCCTTTGAGAGGTGCGGATATAAGAGGGATTTTAATGGCTATTCTTTACTACAGCCTTCATCGTAGAATGAAGTCACCAAAGGATGGAATCTAGTCATTCAGTGAGATCAGGTTAGCACGGCGTGCACGTCAAAAATGTCAGCCAGCCAAGTTCTTCAAATGGTGTACAGTAAACCAAATCTGATCTGATGCATCTATTTAGCTTGTTGAATTAATGAGAGGAATGACCTGTGAGCACTTTACACATGGTACAAAAAGAGACAAATTCACAAGTGGTGGCAGAAACTAGGAGCAAACTTTCCCTACCCAGTTACACACAGAGTAAGTATATTCCTAATTCTTCTTTCCACATCTGAAGATTCCTGTTGGAAGTGTGACATACTACTTTCTTCCTTTTGCTGGTTACAGATGAATTCCATCTGGAAGGTGTACCAGGATTGTATATTGCATAACATGGCCATATTTCTTGAAGTTTGCTTTGGGAAAAGAGTTATCTTCCTTTGGATTGTTTCCTCTTGATTTTATTGTCCTGCCAGCATGCTGTTGCTGACAGTTGCCTTTGCAGCAAACATGTAGCAGAAATGATGCTAGAGCAAAGGGTATTACGTATTGCAATACAGAACAAAATTAAAGTGTGCCCTAGTATAGAAGTTAGACTTCTGACTTTTTCAAAGATAAATGTCTTCTGAGTTGTCTTGACCTCCTTGCTTGCTGAGAAAAACAATATTTTGGTTTTGAGTTTAGAGCCTATGAACACATTTTTATCAGCTGCAGTCAGTTAAGTGTTTTCACACAGTTGTTCAGTTTTGCTGATAAATTTTCCCACTGATTTTAGTTAGCAGAAGTCTGTGTAGTATCAGCAGGGCCCATCTGAGGATTGTCTAAACTCCGCAGTTTCAAATGACTGGGTGCAAACAGGGTTGTGTTTGTATGGCTCTTGTGTTGTGTTTCTGCAGACTGTGAAAGCATTTTATTTACTCACATCTAATATGTAAATACAATTAAACCACAATCACAATTTTGTTTTAAATGATTTTATTTTGAAAAATACAATGTGCAGTGTAATGTTGACTAACTGTAATACTGACACTGTCAATCAGAACTTGTACTTCACACAACGATCAGCTAGTCATGCAATAAAATATGTACCTGTTACGAAGCACTCCCACTTCAACTGTTTCATCATTATCTCTTTACAGCATGACACAAATCCTTGTACATTGAAACACCTGCTACGTTCGCAGTCTTTCTACACACTTGGCAGCGCACACTAGTCACATAGCTCAAGGACACAGGTGAGACTACAGCCTTATTGAAATTCAGTGGTGTTTGCCATTGATTTCAGCGGGCTGAGGGTTTCACCCTGAATGTCCATCTGTGAATGTATTGTGCGTGGCCATTGTAGTCCTTGAACTATATCACTTGCTTGTAACTGGAATATTTAGTGGAAGGAAAAGAAAAAACAAAAAAAGATTATGTTATGTCAGTAACAACCAAATGGTTTTACATCCCAGGTTTTGCATTAGTTTTGGTTAGCTGTAGAAATCTTAAAACACCAACACTGCTACTAGAGATTTTGAAGTTGTTTTCCCTCCAGATTGGGAGAGTTCGGGAGAAGAAAAAGGTTAAGTAATGTTAATAGTACAGCGAAACACAGAGTGGCAAAGCTATTTCTTAACATCTGTGTATTTCAGACTATATATTGCAAGCACAGCTTTCCTCCCCTCTCCCTGCCTCTTATTTTGAGCTTTAAATATCCTTCCCACATTCAGGGCAAAGGATGTCATCCCTTTCCGTGAGGAAGCCGCGACCCACTAATGAGAGGGAGCACTTCTTGCAGTTAAAGCAATCATTATGCCACTGCCGTTCTTCAAAGGAGATGTACTTGGTTCCTCCAAGTCCTGTTTGAAAACCAAAAGCATTCTGGTTACAAGAAAAGAATAGCACATCAGCTATCAAGTGATGCTATTTCACACTCCCTTCATGGATTGCTATGGAGATCCGATGTACAGTGGTGTGAAAAAATGACATTGTGACAAATCTATTTGTTGCTGTGCTAATTTTGCCACCCTTATTCTGTAGTAAGTAATATTTTCATCGTCAAATAGTTCTGTTACTTTCAGTTAAGTTAGTGAACTAGACTTATCACTGGTGATAATGGCAGAAATGAACTTTCAAGGGGTGGCACTAGGATATACAGCAGAAGAAAAGGAAAACAACTGCCCCTGAACAGAAGTCTGATAGTTTTTTTTACAGAATGTTGTATGGCATCTGAGTAAGTTAATTTTGTTTTGTTAAAAAGCATTTAGATCGTTAAAAAAGAAGTCTGACAGGTTGTGTCATGACTTGATTCATAGCTTTGAAGGAAGAGTGCCTCAAGAGAAGAAGCAGGTTAGCAAACTGCAAAAAGCATTCAAGAGTTTGAGGCTATAGAGGTTATCATAAGGGGTATTGAAGTTGTGCAGGAAAAAAAGAGAAAAGGGACAAATGTCTCTTCATAGTAATTACCGCTTGCTTAACCTCAGAAATGACAAGCAATTTGAATATGATGCATTGGAATGACTAGCTAGAAGTCAGTGAAAAGATTTAGTTGGGCGTATCTTATCTGATGAGAGGGGTTTTTGGTTTTTTTTGCCTTTAGTAGCAACATTTTGAGAAAAAACCCCAGCATATGATAGAAAGGACTGCAATATTCAAAAGAGAAATGCCTCTTTCACATGAACAGAAAACAGTACCTGTGGTGTTATGCACTGACTTCTAGGAGCTATGCAATCGAGCATGTGTTAGTGAGGGACCGGCATAAGGGCAGAGCAATAACGAGACAAACTCAGATTTGCAGTCTTGGACTGTATGGATCATGCTGTTAAATGCTGATTACTTCATAGAGGAAGTTATATTTTTATGCTAAGTGTTTCATAGTAAAGCTCTAAGCAGTTGCTCCTTTAAGTACTTTTAAATTGGAATGCAGTATCTAAAAGCCTTGTGATTTCTCAGTTGTCCTGAAAAGTGAGGGAAGAAATGCACTGTGCTGCAGCATGAGGTATAAGACAGTTAAACACTTTCTGCTGGTGAAGGGACTGCTGTTGCTGACGTCAGTGATCCCTCTAATGAATGCAAGTGGAATGATGTACAGAACATGCGTATCCCACTACATGTGTAGCTCTGTTGCTGTGTATCCACCATGTTCTGTGAAAATCAGATGAAAAGGAAGAAACTTCAATTTGAGGACCTCTTCCATTTCTTTTTGTTAGGCACTTGAAAGGCATCGTAAGTATTTCACACATCTTGAACTGTATAGTGTCTTGAGTCTCTTAAGTTATTCAGAATGAATTATTAAACCATTTTTAATATTAGAAGTAATTAGTTGAAAAAAAAAAAAAAAACCACCCAAATTTAAAGGCACTGGCCACGAGAGACCTACCACTGATTGGGTTTGTGCATCCAGCACACTTTTTGGCGTAGAGGTTGCAGAAGCAGCTCAGGCAATATGCAAACTCATCCCTGGAGGTAAAGCGCTGTCCAGACAACTGCTTCTTGCATCCAGTACAAACGAAGCACTCCTTGTGCCATGGCTGCTCCCGGTAAGTAACGCCTCCTGTAGTGATAGCCTGTTTTATGGAAAGTAAGACAGAAAGTGTTTTCTTGAAGGTGGCAGGTTTGTAACTTGATTTGGTAGAGAGGAAGGGTGATGAGGTTTTTGTGGGTGGGAGGAGGGAAAGAAGGCTTAACAGCAGCAAAATCATCATTTTGGCTGGAGCTGACCTTGAGAAAATCATGCAAGTGATTTATTATAATTTCCTAATTTATACAAAGAAGCCCCATACTAAAAGTACTTTATTCTCCATGTGTTGTATAATCTCACTCTCAATTGTCCTCTTTGTTTTTAAAGCTAGTCTTTGTCGCTTTTCATATGCATGTGCTCGGATTCATCTCATCTCTGTTCCTTCACCTGTCCCATTCTTCGTGGTGAAGGAACCACCTTCTGTGTTTGAACTTCCCTGTTACTTTCCTCGGCAAAGACTGTTTTATTTGAAATTTTAGCTGAAGCTTTCTGCTTCTCTGACTTTGTCTGGGGTTTTTCTCTTATAACAAGTTGTTGCCTACAAAAACAGCTCCCCTGATGTTAGACAAACTGAACTTTTTTTGATCCTTTGAGTATTCCTATGAAGGCTGTAAAATTGGATGGTTTAATTTTTCTTCCTGTCTTCCCTAAAGGGAGGTGCCCTGGGAATCGGGCTTGTATATGATCATGCTACCTAATATGTGTGTTTGTCTGTGTCTTTGCTTCTTTCCCAAGTATTTCTGAGCCTGTTCTTAAATGTTGATGAAATTGGACACTAGACAGTTTTTAAGGTACAAAACTCCTAGAAGCTTCAGAAAATTGACGGATGGATGGATAGGAGGTGGTAAAGGTAATTAGATATACTTCAGGTCAAAGGCTGAAAGAAAAATTTAGCCTTTACCTGTTTTGTTTTGCCTGTGCGGCAGCAAAGATGCAGTCATTTCTGGCCAGCTAGTATGTCTGACCAGACTGCAGCTTTGCTTGACTTGAAGGGCAAAAGAGCAGGCAGCACACATGCAAGAAAATCTGGGCACAGGTGGTGGCTGGAAGTATGCAGAGGGTAAAGGGAGACAAAGAGGGAAGAGTGGCAGTGGGAAAGGGAATTTACTGGGGATATAGCCATAGTTTTGATTGTCTTTGCCTATGCATACATCCATAGGAAACTGGGATTCGTTAGTTCCATAAGTGTTGAGACGATTCTTCTTAGGAAAGAATTCTAAAATTCTTATCAATGTCTGAGTATAGAGTTTAAGAAATTCACAAATAAAAGGTCCTTAGCCTAGAAAATCGTACTCCTGAGCATACTGAGTTTACTACTGCTTATTTCAGGAACAGCATTTGTTCTGTATAAAGCTTATCTCTCTGTCTTGAACTTCATTAGAATATTAAAAAATGATCAGTGTTAGCTCATCTTCCTTCCAGTTGAAATGTTTAGGTATATGATATACAATGGGTTATACTGGAATGAGGTTATTCCACTGCAGAGTTTTTGTTTTGTTTTAAAACATGTTCTCTCTATGCTTTCAATACAAAGGGATCTTTAACCCTGAGTTAGAGACTTCTCACTGTAGTAAATGCTGTGCCTGGTGCAGGATGGGAACTGAAATTATATCATCTCTTAAAATCAGTTGATTGTGAATCTTTTAACACACATAGAAAAATGAGATGTTCTACCTACTTGGACATAAAATGGGATGGGCTTCAATCCCTTAGGTTTTAGGTAAGTAAAATAAGAGCACTACCTTCTTGCACTGGATGCACTGCATGGCAAACTGCTTTTCATAGCAGGGTACGCAAAAGTTTTGATTGTCCTTGGGGATGAAACTCTTTGTCCCAATAGGCTGTTGGCAGCGGTAGCAGATAAAGCAGGTCTCGTGCCAGCTGTTGCCCTTGTATTCCATCTTCCGAGTACCTGTAATGAGACGAGGGCATCAACTGAACAACTTCTGGCTGAGACGGATGCAATTTGTAGCTCTCGTTTGCCTGACAGCTGGCTGTCAGGCAATAAGCTCTGAGCTAGAGGCTATTTCATGTTCCTACCAGCTTTGCATGGTATTGGGTACCATTTCAAGTTTTTGGAGAGTGAGTGGTTCTTCTCCTCCTATGAAGAAGAGAAACATTTATTGCTAATAATGAAGGCTTAGGACACCTTTTTGTGGTAGAGTTAATAATGAATTCTAATGCACAGGAAGGTACCGGGGAATTGGTGAGACACCAATAAAAGCTGCTGTTAGTGCTGAGTGAAGGTAAGGCCGTTCCTCATTTAAGTTTGACTTTATTCATTCCAAGTCGCTTTTGTTTCTTTTTCGGAAAGCTGCAAGGTTAATTCCTGGCAAGCTTCTTGCCTCCCTTTCCCAATAAAGTACAGTCACTCTCTGAGACAAAGGATTATTTCATATCTGCTCTGGGGCCTTGTTCCTGTTCTCATTGAAGTCCACTCTAAATTTGCAATGGTTTCCAGTTCTGCAACACCTATCCTAAACGTTTTTCTGTCTCTTGAAACTTTCAGTAAGAAAGGAAGCTTTCTCTCTGTCTTCACTTGTATTGAAACCGTAGTTGCAATGTGAAAGGAAGAAAACAATCCTTTACTGAAAAGCAGAAAAGTGGGATGGTACTTAGGAGCTGAATGTACTTGTCTCAAATGAAGTTTTAGGATACAGATACTGTACTTTGCAAATTTAGTCCACTGTATGACAGGTGGACTCTGAGCCCTTCCAGGAAATTGGAGATGCCCTATTATATGGACAAATTTCTTTGCACACTATATAATTTCTATGCACCAGTTTGAGTCAGTGTATTTGATACTGTCCAGAAGGGAAAACAAACAAATGACACTCCTACAGTTCTGCATTACTCTGGAAGCCTGTAGCAACAAACATGATGTCAAGTGCTTGGAAGACTGAGAAGCTGATCGTCTTGGCTAATGATGAACAACCACACTAACTCCTTTGATGCCAAATCTCTCCACCCCCATTACTGCAGGGTGAAGTTTTATCATTTTTCCCTTCTCAAGTGTTAATTCCTCTTTGTTTACTACTTGCATATTTTTCTTTTTCTTTTTTGGTCTCATTAAATTCTGCCCAGAGGCATACTTCAGGTTTTTTTTTTTTTTTTAAAGAATTGACTTGCGGGAGTGTAGTAAGTGAGCTGTTAATTATCTTTCTGCCTGATGCTTACATGCTTGAATGTTTCTGATCCATTTTATTAATGGACACCTTTTAAGAATTATTCCCTCTCTGTGTTGGTAACTTTCTATATCATACCAAAGAGCAAATAAATCAGTCCTTGAAGGAATGATGTTCTGGAAAAAGGAGAGGTGGATAATTTTTTTTTTTTTTTAATAGTTTAGAACTTTATTTTCACATTTTTAGCTGTTCCCTCTATGGAATTGTGTTGCCACAAACTCAAGACAGGGGGAGCCCTGTTAGCTGCTGGACTGAAGTCAGTGGGAGTTTACTTTGCAGAAGGACTGAAAGATCAAGCTTGTAATTACTTTGGTATTTAATGGGCATGTCATGATAATGCTTTATTAAATCTACATTGTACATTTAGTGGAGCAAAGCAAAGGGCAAGTGTAGCATTAACAGTCTCCATAAAGGGTATCCAACCACTTGCTGGTTCTTTCAAAATGAATTATGCTTCAGTTGGTGATCACAGTGCTCTGGCGTAGCTCCTGTGCTAACATGGTGTGCTGTGTAAGTAGAAGATACATGCTGGGTGTACTGCTCTCCCACACAGCTATCTTAGGTAAGCAGCTAAAGACCAGCAGGTGGTTGTAAAGCTTCATAAAAATTGATTTCTTCTGTTTCGGATTATAAGAGAAGGGATACTCTGCATTGCTGAATCCAGCCTCCATTACTACCTATCAATCTATAGCTGGCATAATAGGCAAAAAGAGATCCATTTGGTAAATAAGTTCACTGATCATGGGGGTAAATTTGATGAACAATCTTAAAAATATATACATATGTGTAGTTCCAGCTTTAAAACTAGCACTGACTATTCCCAAACATGTCAGTTGTTACTGCTGTATTGGCAAAAACAGGTGCACATGGAATAATAGAAGGAGATCATGAATGGATAGGGCCATCTGCTTTTAAATAACGTTGTTTCTATTTATACATCCTATTTCATCATCAGGCCCTCATTTTTACACCTTAGGTGCAAAACATTGTGGTTTTCAGCTTTTGTCTAAGATGACCAATGTCAGAACCAGCCAAGGAAAAATTTTACTGGAAAAAGTAACTAGTAATCGTTACGGAGCGTGTACGTGGATTCTTCAAATTGCCTTTTAATATTTTATTTCTAGACTGATATTCCTTCCACTTTAAGCCCTCAAATCATCACAGAATGCTATAGTATTGACATGAGCAGATGAGGTTTTAGCAATCTATTACTATAACCTCATGTTTCATGTTGAAAAAGAAAATAGCTCTTTCCTGTTTCTTCATATCTTTGTGCTCAAGACAGACCTTAGAGGCAGTTTGACCAATTTTTCATTTTTATGGGAGAAGCTAAATTTAGAGTAATTACATAAAAAGCTAATTTATAAATTAAGTAAGCTATTAAATTTGCAAGCTGCTTCTGATCTTCAAGCAGTGGAAGCCAATCAAGACAGAGTACAAAGTTGGGATTGGACAGAAAGATCAATTTTAGTTGTCCAGCTATCAAAAGCCTTTTAATGAATACTGCTGTAGGAAATTACAAATGCCATTAATAAAAATGCTAAATGAGATAAATACTAATTTTCAAGAGTAATCTGCTTCATGTGAATCACAGTTCTGTCATGATCCATTACAAAAATAAGGCATTCTGGTCATGTAAATGACTTGGAATGCACCATCAACTGTATTTTACAAAGTTCACCATGACTTAGCAGAGATAGTCAAGGAGAAACATTTGTCACAAATGTTGCTGAATTTGGGATTGATATTTAGCCTAATATTTTCTTAGTCCAAACAGTGAGCATCCTAACCTGGCATAATAGTCTTCTTGCACTCATTACATTTGGAAGAGTATTCGTTGGAGTAGCAATCAGTACAAAGTAGATGTTCCTCTTTGGCAGCAAAAGGTTTGTCCACCAATGAATTCTTGCACTGGAAGCAGTGGAAGCAGGTTTCGTGCCAGTGGCGGTCCTTGTAAGACAGGTCCTGTAGAAATCCAAAACCACAGAGTAAGCGGAGTGAATAGTTTGCACAACTGGAAGCTCAGAGAACGCAAACATGTCCAAATCTGAACCACGGCCAGGAGCTAAGGCTAATCGCACAGCTCAAGAAAACAAAATGTTCTGATGAAGGTGAACTTATTTTGCTATGATAACCAAGAACAGCTCATGACAACTATTGACCCTTTTTCAATTCGAGGTAACCTTCATTTTTTTGTGTGTGCAGAGGAACAACTGGTTTCATTTAGGTATTTCCTTTGAGAATAAAGCCCCATTTCTGAGTCAGATTAAAACTTGTTAACCTTATAGGTGTAATAGACTTCCCCTATTTGTCTTAGCTATTGCTGATTTCTAGGTCATTTCATAGCTGTTCATTGCTGGGCAGAAATCCTTTTCCCAATTGCTTTCTGGTATTTATTCAGTTCAACAGATTTACACCAAGGGTGGAGTTGGTCTGATCTCTGTTCCTTTTTTTTTCACTGCAACTAATTTTTACCGACTCTTGTATTTTGATTTACCTATTTTTCAAATGTGGATCAGACCGAAAGATGAGAGATCACATCGTATCTGCAGCCAGTGATCCAGGACACTCTGGCCAAGGGATCAGCATGGGCACCTAAGTATTTAAAATACTCTCTGCAGTGGTACTTTTATTATTTAAAAAAAAACAACGGTCCTTCTAAAAATTGTGACCTAAAGGGATGGATTGTGCCTTTTAAAATTTAAATTGAGGTGGCCTAATCGTGTCACACTTGAACAGTGTCTTTGGACTTCAAACAAAATGGAGCTTAGATCATTACGAGAAAGGGTGTCTATCCCAAAATATATAGGCTTTGGTTTGAGGTGGGAGTGTGAGGGGCTAGTACTGTCATGAGTGGGGAGTATAAAAATTCCACAGAAATAACTTCTCAGGTTGTACCTCAAGATCCACTATGTATTAATTACAAGCACTGAATTAATCTGGTTAACCGAAGGAAAAGAATGAGTTGTAGAAGATCAGATTTTTTAGTTGTGTAAATAGAAGCATCACAAAGCGTTCAAACAGAATCTGCCCTAAGCTGCTGTGTGTCAGTCAGTACAGTCACAGGTAACTCCAAATGTGCAATCTTAGCCCAGAGCTAACAAAACCTACCGTGGATTTAGGTTAATCTAAAATAACCACACGTTATGGCTGCAGGAGCCTTGTTCTCATGAATAGCTGACAGGAACACTGAAATAGTTTCACCTAGCTCAGCTGATATGGGGTAACTTGTAACCTATAGTAACTTCAGTCAGAATTTGACCATGCAATGAAGAATTTTTGCTTGGATATCTGCGCTACTTACCTAAATGTCTTAAATCATTGTGAGTAACAATTGGTACCCAATGTATCTTTCATTTCTGAGATTGCACTCTGTGACAGAATATCTAAGACCTTTACTTCACAGCTTTCAGACAGCTGTTTATTCAGGTCACCTATTCATTTCAGCTAACTCCTTTTGAAATAACACAATTTCTGACTAAAATTTTAATCTTTTCTAATAGCAAAATGAAAAAAGTCTTCTTTGGAAATTACATTTTTTTCTCTTTAAATGAAGTTGAATAACCTAAATCTGATCTCAGAGGGGAATAATATTTTCAACAGAAAAAATACAATGTACAGCCAACAGTTTTCCAAAATGTGAAATTTGCCTGCTAGAAAGTAGAATGAGAACAGATCTGGTTTTCTTTCTGTTGTAACAGGTTGTACAATTTTTTTTTTTCCCCACTTGCTGCCTTTCTCCTCTTTTTGCCCTATTCTGCAAACTATTTTTTATCTCCAAAATTCATGTGCTGGTATCTGCTTTTGTTCTGCCTTATTTTATCGATAAAATTTTACCCTGGAGAAAGTGTGTGCCTTTTAGAAGAGGAGTAATGAAGACAAGGATTAGGTGTCAATGATGAAGGGTTTGATCCTTGAGTCAGTTATGATGGCAGCTTCTATAGACGGTAGCTGGGTAGGTGAAAATAGCAGATATTTCATCATGGCAAAGCGATGAAGCGCAACTACAACCCAAAGTACCCAAGATACAGACTGGCTTGCACAATCTTTAGCTACCTTGGATGATTATAACAGATACTGTCATTGAACACAGAGGGAGTCTAAGATGTCTGGCTTTGACATGCCTGCAGCAGAATATTAGACCAATAAAATGGATATTGCTTTCTCTCTCTGAATCTGCCGCATCTGAAGCAAGGAAGTCCAAGGTACTGATGAAACCGTTTCTGCATCATGGTTGTTCTTAGGTCAGTGTAATAAAGTCTCTGAAAATGAGGTTTGGTCTAGTCCAGCGTGTTGCATATCTAACTGGAGCCTTTGCCTTGTACGTAAGCTGTGGATGTATTGATCTGGAATGGATTCTACACTGGAGAAGTTGCACGTGCAAAACTGACTTCAAGCTTGTCTGACCGTCAGGCTGGTCCTCAGTTAAGCTGAAAGAGCACTAGGTTTGCTCTAGGCATGTGGCCTCCAGGTTATGCTAGCTGATTGTAACCTAAATAAATCTGTTCCAGCAGAAGGTACAAGAGATGTACAACTAATTCCTGTTTATTGCGTGGATTTCCAGGAAGAACTAATAAAGAAAATAATATTGTGGACTCAGAACTGGAGTGTATCCTTAAAATATTGATGAGCATGACTTCTCAGCTGCTTTATGCAGCTCCAGGGAAATGAGTTCCCGGTGCTACATATTTTAACTGTAGCTTTTAATGCAGCCTATGTTGCCTAAAAGAAATATAGAGTGACTCTTTTTGCCATTGATCTGTGCATCTGCCCATGAAAACCGTCAGCCACGTGCTCTTGTTAGATAAAATACACATAAGCACAGATAAGAGACTTGTTAGATAAAGCACAGACAAGACTGAAGAATTACGATAGATTGATATTTGAGAGGTGGAATGTTTTTTACATATATAGAGATGCGTGCACACAGATGCTTGTGGTCATGGTCTGTCCTGTACGAGTGTTTTGCAGCTGAAGTGCAGACACCACCAGACCAGTTCCAGATGTGCTACGAGTGAAAAGGGAAGGGGGGGAGGGCAATGCCTGTCTCTGCAGAGCTGCGATAAATCCTGCAGCAGAATTTGCAGGGAGAAATATTTAACACTTCATTCAGTTACATTTATTCTGAACACGGAAAATAATCCTACCCTTATCTGGTTTCACTGGAAGATAAAAAATAACCAAATTAGCGATCCCTGAAGCTACTCAAATTTGAATGGGTGCTTTTCTCAGCCTGATCTGAGAATCACTCTCAGCTGAAAATTTCAGCGTTCCTTGGGTCAACCAAATGAATGATGGATCTTTCTCGAACAGACGGCAGAGAGTCGGCCAAGCAGAGGTCCTTTGTACACACTCAGATGACTGTAAGAATATGTTGCAAGCAAAAGCTAACGCAGATCCTATTTCTATCCAAAACTTTTGAGAGTCATCCCCTGCAAAATAGGTTTGAAACTTTTGGTTTTGAAAAGCCATTATGTGCTTTTCAAGCAATTTTATTTTCACTGATTTTCATGATGTCACCCCCAAAGAAAACATTGTCTAGATAACTGTTTTCAATGTTGGCAAGATCACATTTTATAGCTCCTCCATAGTTCTGTGTAGTTTTGATCCAGCATGGTTTATTTGGCCTCTAGGATGAGACTGCAGGTGACTTTTTTTTAAACGACAAAAGTTTGTTCGTTTTTTTTAAACTAGAAGAGCCCCAAGACTAGAGTTACCAGGTAACTGGGTTAAGCATAAACTCCTCATATCCTGCAACTATATTGTCTTATACTCTGGCTTTATAGGTCTAAGTAAACTTAAGCCATTATGTATTACCTTTTCTCCTGAACTGGCTTTCAACGGGAAGAAGGAGATTAGAAAGCTTATTACCAGAAGAGTAACCGTATATGTTTGTTCATGAATGAAGACTGCAGACTTTTTTGTTTTGCCCCAGTGGTCTTTTCAAAAGGTTGAGCAGAGGAAATGGGGTATGCCAACAAAATGCTGAACAGATTCTAGCCACACGCACCCTGTAGCAAAACACTTAAGTATGTTAGACTGGCACAAACCTGTCAAAAGCATCTTTAGAAAAGGTAAAAACAAGCGATATTGTGCTGAACCCAGCCCCTTAGGGATATGAGAAGAGATGAAGGGATCTGCCTCTTTTACCATTCCACTTCACAACAACTAGTCTGATATTCAGTAATGCACTGAAAAAGTGTTGCAACTCAGGACAGGGTTTAAACATTAAAAATTAGAAAAACAATATTTTCTCCCTTTCCTGATCCACATTACTAGAGGCTTTATTTTCTGTTTATTTTATGTGTAAGACTGACCCTTTTGATTCCTTTGTGGCCTGTGTGCTGGCACAGTAGCTTTATCTCACAATCCACTTTTAATTTCATTCTCCCATTTTGCAGAGAATTTTCACCCCCTCCTGCCTGCCAAGGCCAACTTGTGGACTGCATTAAACACTGGATTACTGTAGGTATTTCCTGTATTTGTGATGGTTTCTGTGCCATAGGGCCTGCAAGGAAACTATTAAAAAAAGCCAACATCAACCAAAAGTCACGCTTCAGCAGTTAAGCAAATGAGAACATAATGAATGGATTTCCAGAAAGAAGCGTGAAACTGTACGTGTGGTGAGCTTTCGCCAGGGATGGAGGTGACGAAATGCCAATTCTTTTTAGAAAGAGTAAATTTCTGCTGGAACCTGTTGGTATATGGATAATGCGAAATAGCTGCAAGAGAAATGGCATTGTGTTTTTCTGCTGCCTGCCAGTGCCTCCTACCACTCAGCATACAAAGCTTTTACTCTGGCTGTGAAAGTTTCATAAACATCAGCTAGAATTGTTTACAGTTAGTGAAATGGCCTAAGTCCAAAGGTGTCATTCAGACACATGCTGTCATTCAGGGTTTTTTCGGTGGGGAAAAAAAAAGCATTTAAAATACAAAACAAATTAGTTATTACTCAGTTACATTCACAGTTACCCATAAATTACCATAGAAAGACAGTGAAGCAAGTTCTGCCCTGATTTGAATTCAAAGAAAACTTCTCTTTGTTGTCTTGTGGGCTTTCTGTGCCGTAGCTAAAACACAAGGTGAATACCCGGCATCGGTTTGACCCTCCGAGAGCCCAGTGCTGTCAGAGCTGGAGCGTTACCAGTGTCCGAGCAGGCTGAAGTTCAACTCGGGTGAGTTGATTCTGTTGCAAATACTTTGATAAAGATTTGATTAAAACAAAATCGTGAGATAGGAGTGTGAAGTTTGCAACGTAGTTATAGAGACTTAGGAACATTACAAACTGTGCTAAGCATAATCATAAGAATACAAGTATTGTTGACAGTCAGTTAACCATAAAATTCTAACACAGATTGGTTAATTATAGTGGTTTGTTTTAAGAAATCATGATGGACCTTAGTTCTGTTGCTTAGAAACCCTATTTTGATCACAGTTTTGGTTAATGGATTATGTGAGATCGACCAATGATTGTGTTAACATAAGAATATTAATAAGGTGGTATGATTAAAAGACCAATCATAGAAAAGGAATTAACATACAAGGTACTTTTGTGTAATCTAATATATGATGGCAAGAATCGTACTGCGCAGAATCACCTAAGAAGAGATCAAGAAGCGGACAAGTGAGGAAGACTATGGAAGACCACCAGAGACCTCCAACACGCTTGCGTAAAGGACATTTACATATGTTAATAGCTTCTTGGAAAACTAATGATTATGTATAACATTTCTTGGAAATCTAGTGAATATGTATAACAGGTGTGTATTTAACCTGCATAGTTAAACCAGACAGGTGCACACGCTAGGTGGAGCGATCCCCAGTGAGCCCAGCGCTGCAATAAAGGAGTGCCTGCTTCTTAACTTCTCAGTGCTGTTAAGGAGTTTTATTCCGGATTTCGGCAACAATTCCACGTACCAACGCTGATACGCTACGGTAGTGTCAGGGACGGCGAGCTGGCTGTCCTCTTGTCAACACCTCTTTTACTTTGATGTAACCCTTTCAGCTATATAGGGGGTTGCTTTTAATTGGGAGGGCTGGCAGGAGGGAAATTAAGAGCATCTCAACGGCAGCTGGGTTCTCAGTTCGGCTCTTCTCAGTGTAGAGAAACAGCAGTGGCCAAGAAGGGACTTGCAAGAGAGAATTTGAGGTGAGAGCTACATGGAACTTTTCAGGCTGTAATATTGATGTGAGGGTGGGTGCCAGATGCAGAAGCCTGCATGTGACCCCTTCTGCTAATGCTGTCACTCCATCATTAGGTTTTAGTTCCAAATTTTACAGCTGCACAAAAGCTATGTCAGAACATACAAATAAATATGGAGTCCATTTTGTACATGCAGTAAACACACCAGTTTTGTTCCCAAACACAGTACAGTTTATCTTCTTTGCTGAGGGGAAAATGCAAATGCAATGTGCAAAAAGAGAGAGATATATATATATAAATACATACATATATGTCTGTATGTATATATGGGTATATTATGTGTTTATATACCTATGTATATATACAGTTTAATGAGGAGCAGAAGCATGATTTTTTTGTCTTTCATGGCTGAATTATGCTCAGTAATACAGTGCACAAGCTTTGACTGAAACTTATCTTGTGGCTGAGGCACTTATAAGGGCGCTCTCAAATGTATTCTCTAGCATCTATTACTGTTGTTGAAAAACTACTCTAGTTTTCCTCTCAGTAGGAACATTAATAGGATCTCTTTTTCTACCCAACCACATGTTTCTTTCAGAAAACTTGGAGGAGTTTAAGTTTGCAACTTTTATCCATCTGTCTGAATTTGGTTAAAATTGGTCAACAGGTTCAAAAGCTGCAGCATAAAGCATGCACAGGCACAAAAAGCAGGCACAGAAACTAAAAAGGACACATTTGCTTCTGGTACACTTTATATCTCTTTAAGAAATCTTTATTTACTATCTTATAGTTGTGTTTTCCACATATAGTTCTGGTTCTCTACATATATAAAATATTCTTATATTGCAGACAATTAGGGGCTATTTTTTCTATCTATCTGCTATCAGGGTGTGTCTTGCTTAAAAGTACAGAAGAGCAGTATATCGGATAACACCCACGCTCCCTAAATCCATAAATCTGGGTTGAAAAGTTCAGCCTGATTAATTCCTGAATACTTTGTCCGAGATTTGTTGAAGCCGGTCCAAGTTTTTAAATTCTTGAATATCAACACATGGAAATATCTTCTCAGGGGATTAGAAAGAGACCTTAAAACAAAAGCACATTCTGGAATGGGGCAGAAATATTTTGCTTTTTCAGGTCAGGCCAGCTGTATCTCTTCTCTAATCTGAATATTTATGAGCTGTAGGAAAGCTGGCAGTTTTACACCCTCTTACAGATTATTGCCAGTTCCCTGTCATGATGGTGAAACATTCTCACCTTTTTAAGGCTTCTGAAAGGGGCTTTCCTACTGATTTGCCAATAGGGTGGGATAGATCAATTTGGAAGATGTGAGACATTTATTTTTCTCAATCTGAGTAAGCATGTATTTTTGTATCTCTGAACTAGTGGTAGACCGGTAGCATGAGTAATAGAGACTAACTGGTACTTCTGGAGGTATGGATCAGCAACGTAGGAAATAAAACAGCAGACCTCCTCATACCAGTCAAGAATTCTGTGGCTGTGCAATGCAAATTGCTGTTCTAGTGCAAACTCGCTCCATCAGTGAATGTCTTGGCCAACTTTGAACGGGTCAATTTTGTGCAAGGAGGATGTATATTGGACGAAGTCTGTCTGTAGCAGTCCAACAGACAGTTCACGGGATGGCTCAAATATCATCTGTCTTCATTCAGCCAGAGTAAATCTGGCATGAACTCCAGTTTTTTGGGTTAATTTAAAAGAAATGCAGGTGGTCACACCTTATTTCTATCAGGTAGGTGTTTCCATGTGGTGCAGCAGTGCACAGCTCAAGCAAGCAAGGGCTCTGCTCTTTCCTCTGCAACCTTTAGTTAGACTCCACTATCATCATTCTGTATTTAAAAGGCTAATTATTCTGTGTTCTAACTGACTTATTACTTGGGTCAGCATTAGCCAGATTTTTGTGGTCAGTGAGTTGGCAGCTTCTCTTGAGCATGGCTTGTCTGTTGATGACAACTGAGTTGTGGTCACTGCAAGGCCAAGCAGTGGCTTACCTCCCTCTGACCCCAAAGTAGGCAAAATCACCTTCTGCCACCTTTCCAGATCCCAGCTGGCCCCAAGGACAGTTGGACTCTCCTAATGAGTTAGCGATACTTTCTAACATCAGATCATCCTGTGCCTTAGGGGAAGAAAGGGGTGTTCTTCCAGTTCTATTAACACGCCTGGTAAAGAAGGGTTTGCCAAGTGAACTGGGAAAAGCAGATACAGGGGTCCAGAAAGCATGCTCTCCCACCAAAAGAACCACTTAGGTAGCTGTTAAGCCGGATCCTTCCAGGTGGTAGCACCGTGTCTCAGAGCTACGGATCCAGGCTACCCCATCAAAATTTCTGTAACGACACAAATCTGGCATACCTTGCAGTCAGCGCCAATAGGTTTCTTGCATTCCTCGCAGGTATTGGAATAAAGGTTTTCATAGCATTTCACGCAGTAGGGGCTGTCCTCCCTCAGGATGTACTTCTTACCGAAGAGGGACTCTTTGCAGTAGTGGCAGTCAAAGCGTTCAGTCATGTTGGTGTCTGGAGTCCAGCTGTCCTGTCACGAAGACAGAAATAGGCACATGTCAGACTGAGCTGGACTTGACCCAATCCCCCAGAAAGGTTTATCACATTGCACCTCAATTTTAATTCAACTTCCAGTCAGATAAATGAACACAACAGCAAGAAACTGGACTATAAATTTTGCAGTGCTGGGTAATGACAATGGCCCATCTACTTTAGCCATCCACTGACCCATCTTTGACCAGAGCTAGTGTTAGAGATGAGAGAGAGGAGTAAATCCTGAGTTTGAAGAACTCATATAGGATTTGTGAATGGGATTTGACCAATAGGTCCAAAGCAAGAAGCTGCCGCTGTAGGGATGGAGGGAGCCAAGTACATTAAGAAGATGAGCCAGCTGATCTTCAGAAGGAGCAATATCTCCTCCATAAAGAAAGATGAAGGATTGCATTGCTGGTAGACTTTAGTCCTGCGCAGGCTATCGGGCATCACTGTTATGTGCTTCTGCTCCTTCCTTCTCCGCATTCTCAGTGAGCCAATGTCTGGCAATCATTGCCCTGCAGTGAGACACCAACCCTCCGTCTCTGCTCATGCATGGGCCTGTGGGCGCTGTTAACAGCAGGAGATGTGGGGTCGGTGATTGTATACGTGACTCTTCTCTTCTGCAGTTGAAGGAGTTATCCAACAGCTGTAGCATACTGGGACACAAATGGCTGCCCTGGTTCAGGCAAACTTCAAACAATGATTACAGAAGGGGAAAAGCAAGTAGAAGAAACTGCAACTGATGCATCAGCTTGTCTGAATTAGGGACAACTGCTGTTTGCTCCTCAGGTCTTGTTATGTCTCCAGCATTTTCTGGGTGCACACACAAGCAACAATGACACAAATGCCTTTGATTACTTTCATGAATGTTCATTATTACCCGGGACAATTTATTTTGGGTTTCATTAGAGTCATCTGCTTCTTTCTTAACCTGAGGCTTGTAGAGTGTGTTGCACCTGAAATCTATTTGGAGGTTACAGCTGGAGCAGAGCATAGCTGCCTGCTTAGGAAGGGGAATTTCCCAGGCAGAAAGCACATTCCACCTGGACTGCATGATCTTCACTGCCTGCCAGGCCTCATCTCCTCTTTAAGCCACATTTAATCTATAAAGCCTTAAATGTTTTGGGTACTAATGGCTTAAGTGGCTACCTCTGCCTTTCACACACAAGTGACATTTATAGCAGCTGCAGTCCTTTTGCCAACTTCAGCTCTCGGTTTTAAACAAAAAGTTGTTACTCGCTTAGTGTTCTTGGCAGAGGTTGCTCGATTCCAGAGTTCGTCCTCTCCTTCTGGCGGTGGGAGCTACCCTTTGGGTATTCTGAAATCCTGAGCTCTCCTCCAGGGTTTCAGGTTTTATTATTATCTTTTATACCCCATAGCTGGGGTTTGATTAAGGTTTTAGGGCAGTTTGAATGTGAATGGACAAAGTTTGTTATGATAGGTAGAAAGCTTTTTTGTTGTTGTTGTTGTTTTTAATGCTCAGTCAACTGCTGAATTGTGTGGTGAATAGCACAGACTAAGAGGCAAGTACGTAAGTGATGGCTCGGCTGCTAGGAAGTCTTTTGAACTCCAAGTAACTACTAAAGAAGAAAGAGAGACAAACTACCAAACCCCAAAATGTTCTTGGAAGAAAAGTCCTGACAGCTGGTCATCTGTGCTACTGACAACCCAGAAAGAGTAAGAGTCCCGCTGCTTTGACCCTACGGATGCTCCAGGAACTGATTAACTTTCTTATCCCAAAGGGCTGCTAGGAGTATGTTAGGTGCTTTTGGTCCTTACGGAGTAGAGAGGATCATAGGGACTGATAACAAAAAGACGGAAAGTAAGAAGACTTATGCTGGAGAGAGAAGCGCAACGATGACCCAAAGTTTCCCTCTAGCCCGTCTGCAGCAGCAGTGGCTAGCGATGGAAGTGTAAGGCAGGGGAACAGGGCTGGTACAGAGCAGCCTTTCCTGAATAACTGCTTCCAGCAGTTAGTCTCCTCTTGAAGCAGAGGTTCAGTCTTTACCACAACATTTAAAAGGTGATGGTGGATTTATTTTCCCCTCTGTTTTGAGCCTGTTTACACCCCCAGCCTACATAACGCATTTGTACTTTCCCATGATAGATCTAGACAGGACTTAATTTCCTTCTAGGAGTAGTTTCAGTAGAATGAATGGAGTCAGACCAGTATAAACTGGTGTGTGTATGTATGACCGAGTGAGAGTGATAGCTTTGTATTTAGGACAGAAATCAGTACTTTTTGCCAGACTTTATTAGATATTTTTCCAAATTATATGATTTGGTTGCACAGTTAATGTGCATTATGACTAAGTTAAAGTGTGAGCAGGAGCCATTTATGAACTTGCATTTTTCACCTTTCTTCAGAATTAATTCTTTCTAACCCTGAATTAAAAGTAGATGTGTGATACCAAGAAGTGAAAAATTTCTCTGCAGTCAAGATGTGTAAAAGCAAAAAACCACAGAGTGTGATTCCTTTACAGGTTTATACCATTTCTGTCTTTCATCCAAAGCTGCTAAATGTAAAATATAGAAGTGGTTTGGGACTGGAAGAAGGACTATTCCCTTAGAGGTGGATGTTCCTGTCTCTTGGTCACAGGAGGTTTCTTCTTGAGTGCTGTATTATTTTCTGTGCTTTTCACAGAAGCAGAGGCAAGCATTATTTAATAGATTTGTTTAATAATTTATTTGATTATTTAATAATTTATTTAATAATTATTTAATAGTCACTGCCACTATTTTAGAAAAATGTGGCACTCGGCTCCCTATCCTGAAAGGGATCTGGTTTTGTTAAATGTGCTCTGAGATTGTCATAGTGGATTGTCCCCTTCACCCCGAGGAGGGAGAGGCAGGCCTGATTTTTATGTCCCAAACAGATTTAGGGCTGAACTCTGCTCTATGAAGACACTGCAGGGGCAGCTGTGGATGGGGTTCGAGACACAACTCCAGAGATTTGGGAAATCAAAACACAAGAAAGGAAAGTCTCCAAGATCTGCACTTTGGTTTTAGTTGCGTGAATCTTTTATTGGATCTGGGACGAAGTTCAGGTCCGATATCTCTTAAAGTTAGCAATTCAGGTTCATGTGTTTTCATTCAGAAAGCTGGAAATTGGGGTGAAGCATCCCAAATTCCAGGCTGTTTAGATCTGGGCCTTGGATTGGATCTCATGATCTGCTATATGATATTTTGAGGATATTTGACAGGGTTGTTTCTTCTCTGGAGACAATTAAATGTAATCACGGGGCCTATCTACTGAAAAAATTAGCAGGAATGTCAAACAAATCATTTCACTGTTGTCTTACAAACAAGAAATGTGAAATTGTGCGAAGTAATGTTTTTGCCTGTTACTTTGTACACATGGTCCTTTACATCGGCAGTCCATTAGTTCCTGTCATATAAAAAAAAATTGTGTTTAGCTTAGTGCAGGCTTTATGTGCTGCTTTGGGTTTTAAGAAAAAAAACAAAAGACTTCACAGGTGTGGATGGACACAAATTGCAATTCAATCTCCTTGCCATTGATCTATTTCTTCCTCTTGTGTTTGATACTTGTCGACCGTAAAGCTTTGTGGGCCAGAGGCTCATCTTTATTACACCTCTTTGTGGTACAACAAGGTCTTTGGATTTTATCGCAGTAGTCATTTTATACTTATGCTTTTTCAGACTGCTCTCAACATTATCATGAAGGAGAAATTGATTTTTCTGCCATACAGTCTCCCTCCTACAACATTAGACGTAACAAGTACATCTCCAAAAGGAAAAAAACTTTCCATTGCAAGCCCAGAAAAGAAGTTACAGCTTATGCCAAATGTTAGCACTACCCACATTGTGTCTTCCAGGAAGTAAGAATTGGCATGAAAATTACCAAAAAGTTAGTAGGCTGACTTAAAAACTATGCTTCTTTCCTCTTCTTCCCCTGTTTGCTCAAATAGTCTCATTTTACTAGCAGTAATTGTTAAAGTTATCATATTGGCTCATAAAAATTAGGGCTCATAATGTCATTAAGAAATCATCCAGTGTTCCCCCATCCCATGACACTATTGACTACTGGAAAGGGGGACTAGGTGCCCCAGACCTTGCCCACTTTTCCAACTACGTCTGCAAGCCTAAAAAGGGATGTTCTGTGCATCTCTCGTTTCAGGCCCTCTTAGGGGTGTTGAACACTGAGAGGTACAGACGCACAGGCACAAGAGAGAGAAAGAAGTCAAGGGAAAGTGTCTAAAAAAATGTAGGAGCTGTGTAGTTTATTCAGTGAAGCTCTGATCTCTTGTAACAGAATCTGGAGACACAGAATTAAGCCCCTGTAGACGCTGAAGAGGGACTTGCTGTTGACCGCAGCTGGGTCAGTTGGGCTGGGGCTCTCCCTGTGCCCCTGGAGCAGGATGTTTTGTTAGCCACCTGCGTAGGAAATAAAAGGTCTTTGGAGACACCCATCTTCCTCCAAGATGTACACACGTTTCTCCCACCTGACTTTTTTTTCCAGAAGAACTGTGCACATGGAGAACTTTCTATCTGTTTATTTTCCTCCCCCTGAGAAAGGAAGATTTGTGCCTGGCAACTCCAGTGACACAAGCCATGCAGATCTAGAGCATTTGGAAACAATTTATGTTAATGTTCCAAAGGTTAAATGCAAAGATTTATGATATTCTTTGCAACTATGAACTAGCAGTTCAAACTATGCTGGTCTTTCTGGCAAGAGGTGATTATTTTCCTGTAACTTAGCAGCTATTGCCACATTCATTATCTATCATCTCATTGCAGCAACTGCAAGCCACTCTTAAAAGAGCTAATCATTTTTCCAAACCAGGCCATAATGCCATGCAAAGAGAGAGGGGAAGAAAGCTAATTTTATTTCTTTTTAATTTACTTTAGGAAAAGAAGAAATGACCGTTTGCCAGTAGCACTGACAAGACGGGGGCAGGGGGAAGTTACATACAGTCAGAATCCACCTGAACTTCAGCGTGTGGAAGTTAGCTGGTGTAGATGCCCACCATGGACACCCAGAGCAGTCCTGTGCGTTTAGATTTACTAAACCACATTAAGGGATGGTAGCCCTCTTTCTTTGGCTGGCCAGGTGTAGCTTATGCTCTGCTTCATGGGATGAGCGCCCTCAGGCACTGTTATGACAGAGCGGAGGGAGAGCAAAGGGAACGTTGAGTGCCTGGAGGTCTTGCTGGCCATAGGGCAGGTGTTGCCTCTTCGAGTTGCTCGGATCCCTGACCCTCCAACAGCCGGTTCCTGGCCATGGGGAGCCAAGCCAGCTGATGCAGAACAGCCAAGTCTCCCTCCGTGGCCCACGGAGGGACATTCACTTCCTTACGCTAACGATGGCCAATGCAAGAGCTAACCAGGTGCTGAGAGACAAGCGATGCACAGCTCATCCTGCAGGAAGGCCAGCCAGCCACTCTTCCCTTCCATAGGTCCTCTGTCCCTGCCGGCGGCTACTGGGGTACCGCTGCGTGAACGTGCGTTTCTTGAGTAAAGAGAGGAAAAGGAGAGTACTTTTGCAAGTATGAGACACTGGCGCTTATTGCTACGACTCTTCAAACCAGCATCTTTGTGTAGGTCCTTAAAAAGGTGAGGCATGGTTACTATAGGGAACAAGTCGTTGGGTAACCCTGTATCCCATGATGTGGGGTTTATGCTAAGCTTGTAAATGAGACAAGGATGCTGAGACAGATGTGGCTGTACTCTTTCTCTTTTAAAGTTTTAAGCTGAGAAGAAAGCGGAAGCCTTTTCCTCTTGCTGCTGCTATGGAAGAGCAATCCTGTAGTAAGCTCATCAAAAGAATTTGGCACCCTGCCTTCAAGAAATCAAGGCCCTTATGGTATGTCATTGCTCTCCCAGAACAGCCCTGTCAACAAGCCCAGGCTGCTTTACCAATGGCCACATGAAGGTTAGCATATTAGAAGTACCTAATTACAGAGGTGTTCATTGCTGCTTCGGAAGGTTTTAAACTCAGAGTACATATTCATAGATCTCCTAGAAGCTCCCTGGCAAAAGTCAGAAAAACTTGGTTTGATATCTGAACATAATAGTAATGATAAAAAACAATAAAAATCAAAGCGAAATAAAGAAACATCTCACTAAATATCCCACTCAGGCCTTCCTATATACATGCTAAATATTAAAAGCTATTTTAAAAAGTTTGGGTTTTGATGGACTTTTAAAAGTTACCTTAAAACATTCTTCAGAATCACAGGTTTTTCCAGCAACTCAGCTTCTTTGTGCATGGCTGACTTATTTTGCCTATGGTATAACATTCCGATGTCTCTTTTTAAGTACTTTAGAGCAATTTTCTGAGCAGACAGACTGCATTAACATGTGCAGATAACCAAAGCATACCTGGTTCCTGTCTGGATTGCACAGTCAGCCTATCATGAATTGGAAAGTGGATAGTCTGCTTTTTAAGATTGTTTTCCTTAACATAACATTAATAATAATAAAAAAAAAAACCACAAAAGAAAGAACCAGAAAATGTTTCTCGTGTGGTAAGGTTCCTCGTGTGCCTGGCTAAAGTAATCCCAGTTACAGCAGTGGAGAAGGAACACTCTAGTTGTGGTTTCTGTGTGGTTTGTTGTGTTTGGCAGACAATAAAGCTCTGCTCCAGTTTAGAGCCACTCCAGCAGTGGTAGAGCAAGCACCAGTGGTAGTAACTACAGAGGCCACAGAAGACCTGAGCACTGACACTTTGAAAGTGTACCCCGCACAATTTACACTATGATTATCTGAGATTGGTATTGAAATGACTGGAGGATGTATGGTCTTACCAACATTCCTGCATACATTTCAATTACAAAAGGAGCCTGTTGAAATAACACGGTCCTAAACGTACCATAGCAAGGAAGAGCACAGTTCAAGCGGAAAGGCTTGCTCTTGTTTTCTATTTTAAAGCCTTTTGAAACTGCTGTCTTCCTTCTTTCTGTTGCAGAATAAGCAAAGGCTTACTCAAAGAGAAAGATCAAATACTTGATATTACTTAAGCACAGAAATTCGTATTTCTAATAAGAGCATTTAAGCAGAAAACAGAAAATGATAGAGGAGAAAAATAGTATAAGATTAATCAAACCGATTGTTATCTCTGGCCCTACCCTACAGAAATAATGTATAAGCTAAATGACTGCAGAGACTGAACTCCAATGGAGGTTTGTTTTTCCAGAAAAGAATTGCTTTTTCTTATTGACAGGAACCCCGCTAATCCCAAAGAAATTAGACCTAAAGATAAAAATACCCAGAAAATGCCACGTGCTACCATGCAGTGACATTTCTGAATTCTCCTATATTTTTGAAGTCCTGCATAATACAATCCAGGGCACAAAATCAGAACCATGTCCCAAATATTCTATGTTTCCTTCTTTCTAGAAAGAACAAAACCAAAACTGGGAGGACCCTATGGAGGAAGAATGCTTTGTTATTTGTCCTGGCCCCTAGCAGAACATCTCTGGGTCTCTCTCTCTGGTTCTGTTTACAGAGGCAAGACCACAAAGCCCCTTTCTGTCTAAGATAATTGGCATGCGTGGTGATTTGGAGGATCAGTTAATGTACATCTTTCAGCTACCGTATAAAAATACTGTAGCAGTGATTGCCCCAGGGCTGTAAGGCATCCATACTTCTTGCTCAGCTGCTGTGCCGTTGGCTTTCCAAAACGTGGCAAAGGCGGCTACATAAACCTTAGAGGTACCCGTTCAGCTGGACACATCTTATCGAAATAGATTGATTACACCTGGGTGAAACCAGTTTGGTCCAATTTGTTTGCTGGGGTTTGGGGCTGGAGACTGGACACAGAGAGCAAAGAGATGGGCTATTAATGTCAAGTCAAAGTACCCGTGGTGCACGAGAGATACAGGAGCAAGCACTGGAAGACACAGAGAGCCTGGGGACATGGACACAGGCAATCCTTTTGTGGGCGAGATCCCTTCTAACTGAAGAAGGAAGATGTTGGGTCCACCAGGGAGAACTGCACGGCGTAGTATGGAGGCGGGGAATTCATCAGGGGTGGGATCCTGGTCTCCGAAGATACTTTCGGTCTAAATCTCAAGAGTGCTTCAGAGCAATGACAAAATAGAGCTAGGTAAATGCTTACAGGCATCTTATGGTTTTATGCAACTCGCTACTTTTATTATGCAAGATGAAGCAAAGAGCGGTGGGTTTTGAGCCCTTGCGCCTGTGTTTGCCAAGGGTCTAGAACTACGTCCCACCACCAAAAGTGCAACCTTAGGCCCTTCTCTGCTGTGGTTGATAAATTTGCAACTTTAAAATTGACAATTGGCTGTGAAAGGGAGACATGAATATTCTTATGCCGGTGTTACGCCCACCTACATTCCTCTTACAGCATATTACTGTATGTACAGTAGCCATTTAGCATCCTAGTTAATATTATCCTATATAATATAGAAGGGTATGTGAAAAGGAACAAAATTAGGACTGTAACTTTTTCACCTGGCATGAGTATTTTGATGTTCACCCTTAAAAGAAGCCTCTAGTGGTTTTTAATCAAACTGTCTCTCTCTCTATAGCTAATTAGTATTGTTGAAATGTTAATGCTTCAGCGGCTGTCAATGTACCCGAGATTTATTTCCATGAAACCTGTCATTACCCTGCCATTTCACACCCTCACTTGGGGTGAATCTGCATCACAAATAACTGTGCATATGTAAATGAAACATTAAAATTACACAATTAGAATTAATCAGTCTAAAAATGCAAATTATGAGATCCCCAATCTCTGAAGCAGTACTCAAGTGAGGGAAGGTGACTGCCTGCAACACTACACCATCCAGAGTTTCTCTGAAGGTGCTCAGGACCAATTTAGCTGTCAGAGAAACACGAATGAGCCTCAGACCTGCATGTAACGAGTCTGCAAGGTCCTTGGAAGAGTGGCAGCGTGCTGGCCAGCGGCAACAGGCTTTACTTCAGTTTTTAGCCTGATTTTTATGCAGAAGAAACCGTTCCTTCTGGCTGATGGTGTTAACATTTGTCCAATCGTCCCTTAATTCTGAATGTCCTGACCCCTGTGAGGCAAGGTGAGGACAACAGCAGGTAAGACATTGCTTGGCTCTGGGGCTCAGGGCTCAACGCCCTGGAGAACTGAGCCAGGAGTCACTCGTGTGAATATCGGTCTTTACAGCCCTCCTCATCCCTTTCTTTTGGGATGAAAGCTTGAATTTGCAGCGCAATGCAACAGAAACTGTCGCCAGCCCTTACAATTACAGGAGCTGTACTTTGTCATCAACTTTTGGGGGGTTTTTGGCTCCTGATGTTTAAAGCATGATGGGATCCCAGAGGACTGTGTTGTGTGTGGTCAAAGGAGTCGTCTGATTTTTTCCTAATGCAAAGTGTGCCAGCTGGGAGCGCTCATGTCTGTATGGACAGGAGAGATGTGATTTCAGGGAAAGGGCTTCCCTAGGCTTCCTTAAGAAACCGTAAAGTCATAGGTAGGAAAGAGGGCCTTATCTGTGCCCAAGTACTTTAGTTGGGAATCACCATTACATGCTCTTCGTGGCAGGAACTTTACATATACAAACAATATCTGACACAGTATAGCCACTGCTATGTGATAACAGTGATCTCACAAAAAGCAGTAATATTTTGCTATAAATCCCAACCACCTGGAAGTGACTACTTGGTGCTTGCATGTGTAGCACTGCTGATTCCATGGGAGCACATTCGGCGGAATGGTGAGAACCAAAAATAAGTATATTCTACCCCAGCACTTCTGCCACCTTGGGATCTTCTAAACTTTCTCAAAAGACCACAAGAACTGGTCCATCCCCCAGCCTCAGGCCTGCTAGTCAGGTGGAGATGTCAGGTGGGAACCCCAGGTAACTTTGACAAATACGATTTCTGGGCAATAGCGGTTTGTGTCCCTTCAGCTGCCCCGCTCACCTCAACTACATCTTGCCTCAGAAGCCAAAGATCATTATCTGTGTTATGGCTAGGGTAAAAGGTAGTATTAGTGGTGCTCTGGTCAGATTTTTGGATACAGTAGTGCCACTATGGCAGTGTTAGGAACTGAATTTTCAATAAATATAGTACCTCATATCCTTTTTTTTTTTATTTTCTCCAAATGTGGTCAAAAATATACACAGGCTTTTTTGACAGAGCAGCCTTTAGAGTGCATCCTTTCCCAGTTATATGTACAGGGGCAGAAAACAGATAGAGATTTTTATAAAATTAAAAAAAAGAGACTATTTTTCTGCCTTCCCAATCCAAATGCCTGAAGTAGTCATTTTCAAAGTTTACCATCTGGCTGATAGAAGGCACAGAAGATTTTAGCCAGAAAGCTGGGAGTCCCATAAATTTATGAACTGATGAAAATAGGGTTCATAGCAGAAACCAAATGGCAACCTTAGTTACAGCATTCCTTCACATTCAGATGCATGTGAGTATCTAATAACATACAGCCTTCTGTTGGTCCCTTCTAGGGCAATTCCTATTTAAGACAGCGTACAAATATGTATAGCCAACAATAAACGTTATAGCTACTGACTGTGGCAATCTCATTGTCAATCAGCAATCAGCAATCTTAGTTAATATGGCTTTAGATAGGAGTCAAGGGGGTAACAATAACAGACCGACTGAGTGCTGCTGGTATATAGATTTTATAAGGTTTGCTTTCTTGTGACTATGTGTGTGTCTCTGCACACAGCAAAGCTGAAATATGCAGGTGTCTGGGGAACTAAATAAAAGCCGTATCCCTTTAGGGAAGTAGAAAGTTTAGAACAGCCATTAATGCAGACAATGAAAGTTAGTATTTCCTTTATTATGTACACAGAGAAATCCATGTTAGACAGCGTACATTAAGGACCTGGGTTATTGTGGCTGCACACACATGCTGGCAGAGAGAAGCACGAAAAGAAGGAATTCAGAGCTATTAATTGGGATTTGCATTCTAATTTATTTTCTCCACGTAAAAAGAAGAAATGTGATGCTGATGGCTCCCCATTTTTTCCCGCACACAATCTGTCCGCAGTGTTTTCCCACAAAGAGGAAAAGCTACCTTTGTTTCATGTGCATCTGCTCTTGCTACAGTGCAAAAATGCTCCTTTGTTGAGCTCGGCAGCAGGAGTGTGCACGGAGGTGTAAGGAATCTAAGACCCCAGCTTCTACTTTTTATCACCTCCCCGGTGTATTACACACGCAGCACAATACAGTCATTAAAAACAGTTACACACGAAATGACCCAGCGCCTCATCAGCTCGCTGATGTGTCACTTTACAGACAGACATGCAGCAGTCATTGCTCCGATAAGAAATTTGTCTTTTTCTCCTCTTCACACCCCTCGCCGTGCGCTCAGGAGAAAGGGGGACCGCCAACCTCTCTCCTCGCATCCTTACCCGACAACCCACTGGGGCATTAAAGAACCCTCTCCTCCGCTCCGCACCCTTTGTTTAAAGCGACGCCTTCAAAGATATATTCCGTGGGTAGTGGGGAGGGAGGGGGAAAAAAAGGGATATTTACTTACAGAGCCGTAGCGGGCAGCTAATGTCACCTCCCGGAGCAGGGACAGGGGTCACATCCATTAACGAATGTGCAAAGAGCACACCGGCCTGCCCGCGGAGGAGAGCCGTACGGCTAGCCGGGGCTTCCTACTGCCTGCGAAGAGCGGCTCTTCCCATTTCAGCTCGGCAGTCAGTGTTGTGTGGAAAGAGGCTGCTGCCTTCCCCAGCCTAGTGAAACCCCTCTCTATCATTTTACCATATAAGGAGACAAAAGCATCGGAGACACTCATTCTTTTAGGCGCTCTGCAGCTGGCATTCGACACTTTTTCTATTCCAAGGGTGTCGATACTTCCCCCTCCTAAACGTCTTGTCTTTCTTGGCCCCCTTCCTAAAATAAGGCTCCCCCTCCCCTCCTCCAGCCTTTGTTTCTCTAAACCCCTGACGCTTATTAATAACGTAGCTTTGCTAAGTCCGAGGGATCGTGCTTTACAGAAGGAAAGGTTTTACAGCAACTCCAGCCCAAACATTTGTAAGGCTGCTCACCTGGCTGAGAGAATAAAGTGTTTGGTTGTATTTGGTATGAGGCTTTACTCGCTTTGGCTGTTTTGCCTGCTGAGACTTAGTGCCTTGCCCAGAGCAGAGTGAAACAAGCTGTCTCCTCCTTCATGGAGAGGTGCACATTTTTCTGAGGAGCAAGTGTGCAGGCGTTTCTTTACAAGTGTTCAGAGCCCATTCTTGTTGCTCTCCACCCTTCTTTCTTTCCAAGTTCCCCCGTAGTGAGGAGGAAAAAGAAGAAAAACAGGGGAAATAAATAATTAATGAAACAAACAAAAAAACCCTCGTGTAAGAGAAAGCCAAAGGAACAGATTGTCTCAGCACATGCTCAGAGCCAGCGGAGAGCCCTGCCAGTGGGCACGTGTTAAGAAGAGGGGGAACCATAAATCCTCCTATAACCAGGAACTAATTTTTCTGCTAAAAAATCCAATTTCATCTATCAACGATCCTAGCAGAAACACATTCTTTTAACCAAAACCGTCAGGGTCCTGGGAAACCTCCCAGAGGGAAGAATTTGGATCAGAAGCGCGCGGGAGACGTCTGCTCTCTGCCATTTGAGGAGTAGGGTGGGGAGGCAATTCAGGGCAATACTTCAGTAACGTCTGGTGCTTGGCAAAGGGAGGTGCTTTAATTTAAACGCTTTCAACCTTAGGAGAAAGCAGTAGGATACAAATGTAAACCCCATTAGCCCGAGATAGCGTTGCTGTTGTTTTGCATCCAGGTGACACAAGGTAGCCCAGTGTCCTTTTGCATTGGACACCAGGCGGTGATGCAGGCGTGCGTATGGGTTGGCTAAGGGTTTTTCCTGCAAAACAAACTTATGCCAGAACCCTCACCCGTACTTACTGTCCTCTTGTGCACCTAAATGGTAGTCAGATTTGGAACGGGGATGAAATGTCAGTCTCAGCTCTATTCAAAACCTACAAAAGCACAGACAGAATAAAATGGTGGGAAAGGGCCATTCCTAGTTCTTCTGTAAGGAGCAAAACCTCCTTTACAGAAGTGAGTTATTTTGGTGACCAGCAATGCTCACGGGACTATCTGTCTGTCGCTGCAGCCTGTGCAGTTGCGTTTTCAAAACACAGGCATTGTGCCCTGGAGGACTGACCGTGGATGTATGGGATTAAGGAGTTTGATTCCATGGCAATTAAAGCTTATTTAAATCAAAGCTGCTGCACTCCCCAGCCCCGTGTCCCTGCCTCCTCCCTTGCATTTGCACTGGCACTGGAAGATGAGTTAAACCTAAAGCAATTTTCGGCGAGCCCTTGAGCTACCATGGAGCTGCACCTGTGTCTTGGGAGAGCTGCTGGTTGGGCTTCCAGCCCCATCACCGGCTTGCTGGATGCCCTTGGACAAGACATTGCATCTTTCTGTTCTTTGGTTTTACTTTCTGTAGATATAGAGCTGAGGACAGCCAAATTCTTGTGTGGGTTGTTAGTAAATTTACAAAGGGCTAGTTAGTGCATCATCATCATCATCATCATCATCAAATGATGTTTCTTTCTTTTAGATTAAATTATTGCACAGTGACAACAATAATAATTAATTTCCATCTTAGTTACTGTTCTTACCTCCGTTCTGATTTAGAAGTGCATGTGAAGAAGAAAAATGGGCCCTGAAGGTGATTAGGTTTGGGCTATTTGAGTCAGTTTATTTCCAAACCTTTCTAAAACAAATTAAATATTCCAAATGTGTTATTCATTTTTTTCAATTTCCATTATATTTTCATTTCCCTATCTGTCCATTGACAGCCACTGCAGCAACTCTGCCAGACATTTTTTGATGTGACCTGCTGGAATACAATACAACTGTTTTCCACAATTACAAGTTAAAATATATACCGGCTCCAGCTGAAATGGTTTAGTTTAACTGTTGCGGGTCATGGGTTGAGTTTAGGAAGATAAGATCATTTTTGTCTGATTTAATCTAACATCTCTGACTCTTTGAAGGCAGAAGAGCCTCTGCCAATTTTAAACCCAATGCTTTGTGTGCTCACTCCGGGACTTGATGCTCAGTAGCCACGTCAAGACTGCACGGAGCTGTGAAAAGGATGGAGGAGCTCCTTCCCTCATCCCATGGTGTGGTGTATGCACTCCATCAAACACTGCTAGGCATGGCAGGGGCAACATCTGACCTCTTACCCTCCTTCAGTGGGTCTACCCCTGCTCACTTCAACTTCTTATCTGACAAGTACATATTCAACAGTAATTGGCAAAACCCCCCACGCTCTCTTTCCCACCAGCATCAAATCCACCAAAGAGAAGAAAACCAATTTTTCTTAATGATAATTAAGGAAAGGGAGATGGGGAGGAAAGAGCAGGGGCTTTTTTCACTGGCAGATTTAATGTTTCAGTGACCCACGTTTGGTTTTTTTTTGCCTTTTTTTTTTGTTGTTGTTGGTTTTTTATTTTTTTTAAACTTCATTTGTTCTCTGATTAGCCCAGCACAGATCAGCCATCTTCAAGGCTTCAGAGGAGACAATGCGATGAAAACAGGGGGCAATGTTTCTAATAGGGTGCCTACATTTAAGATTAAAAGTACAAATACCATTCAGTGCCATCCTGTAATTTAGAAACATACCCTATGGCTTATATATTTCTCATCTATGTAGCATTTATGTAGCACATATTGCTTGTTCTTCAGTGGCCTGCGTGCTTTAACAGGTTTAATTCTAATGTGGGGAAGGCCATACCTCACATGTGGGAAACAAGATGGAAAAAGTATCATTTTCATAGCAGGACTTCTCAATGATTTTACTAATCCTTCAGAAATCACACTTCAGCTACGGGGTTGATGCCGGAATAACTACCATTTCAGCACTTATCTCCTTTTCTGGCTGAAAAGAATGAACAAAGAAAAATATTGGAAGGAGACAGCTGGAAGCAGAATATTTCCTTTTCCCCCAGTTTGAGTCACAGAGAAATTTAATGTTTCTAAGAGAGCAGGGGAGGTGGAAAGCTACACTTTAAGGTTTGAAAATGGCTGAGCTACTGACTGATTCCTTCCACCACTATTTTATCCTGGAAACGGTTAAGTTACTTTATCAGAATTCAGCAAATCCCTTTCTGATGCTGGAACCTGTATAATACAAGCTTCCATTAAATACGAGAGGGTGCATTTAGAAGAACTGCTATTTTTGGCACTACTGCTTAGGAAGTAGTATAGACTCATGCAGACATTGCATTTTAGTTCATTAAACCTAAAATAACAGCCAGGTAATATTAATTTTTTCTGAAATTTCATTCTCATAAGATGTTCTCAGATATGTAGTTTTTCCCCAAGCCTATGAGGAATATGCGAAGGGTAAACAGATATTTTTGGTGTGTATTTTCTCTCCCCATTCCATCTCCCAGTCACAAGGCTTTATTCTGGTTTTCCCTTCTTCCCTTAGGTGACTAGATCCTTGAGTAGAAACACTCAGCAAGTAAGAAGTATCAGAGTTTCATAGACTCTGATGAAGAAATGATGGATACTTTTGGACAATCCATTAAAACCCCTGCAGCCAAGGCAGATAAGGAACTTTACATGAAATGAAAGTCTGTCTGCTTTGGGTTGATGCAAGACTTCTTTTCTTTTTGGGAGGGTGTTTAGCCTAAATCAATGTGAAAAGCTTAGTGTTTTAGAAACTCCAATCTCACCTGGAAAAAAAATTTTTCCGTGTTTGCTTTCTTAATGTGTTTGAATAGTTTTCACATACAGTCTTAAACAATTTCCTCTCGTGCATTTAGAGAAAGGTGCCATGGCTTAGTAGCACTGAAGAACTTCTGGTTTTGTATAGGAAAAGTTATCTTCAGAGGGATAATAAATATATTGCTATGTGATAAGATAGATGATACCGACTCAAATTCAAGGCTGTTTCTGTGATTAGATGATCTGGGATGGAGCTGAAAGCAGTTTAGACTTTTATGGTCAGTTTGAACAAAAGATTTTGTTCAGTGATTCAAGTTAGTCAGGACCTCCTTTTCTATCCAGTTAGCCCCAGTTTCATTCAGAGAAATCTATCTCCTGAAAAAGATGTCTCAAAGGGAATGTGGCAGTGAGATAGGGGTCAACATTTGGTCTGCCAGTCTATGTAATTGCACCTATGCCCCTTTCTCCATGGACAGTAGAGATGCAGAGATGGTTTGCAGTGGATGACCCAGGCAGAAAGACAGCTACGTCCCCGCTGCTGCTGCTTTCCTCTCTCTCAGCTATGGAGACAAACAGCTCTTGACGCTAATGAAAGGTGGGGCATGAATCGAGGGGATCAAAGAGGAGGAGTAGTGGTGCTTGAGGAAGGAAGGGACAGAACACACCAGAAAAAGCTTCAAGGAGCAAGCCAGGAACTGGTCTCTGCTAAGGAAAATCCTTCTTGGTGATGGTTGAATTTTCAACAGCTTGGAAATCTGTGGGACCACATTACAGGACTGGCAGGTCCTTCATTGGGCAAGCAGCATTGTCAGAAGAGACATCCCAGGTCCTCGTGGATTAAAAGAAGCCATAAAAGCCATCATGGGATAAAGGAAGCCGGTCAAACATTTCTCCAAGCAGCAGGTGTCTGTGCCATGTGGGCCAGCCACCCTGGAGAGCCCTCACCAGGCTGCTGACCAAGTGGAGAAGAAATCATGAAGAGTTGTAATGAAGTGAGAGGAAAGCAACCATTCTTCTTGTTGAATACAGTCTTCTCCTTCCCTACTTTCCCAACCATTCTTTCTCTTTCTTTCCTCTCACTAGAGAACAGATGGTGCCTCTACTTCTAAGGAAACCGAAGTGAAACCTTTTCGTCTGTGCCATCCTCACCCCTCTTTGGACTCTAAGCATTCCCAAACCCCCTCGGCTCCATAGTTTGTTCATCTGTAAACAGGGATAGGGAGCCTGGTGTCATGTCTTTGGAAGTGCTTTGGGATCCAGAGACAACCTCTGACAAGAGGTGAGTGGTTTTTAGAAACAGTGACTCTAAATGAGGATAGTGCAGAGACCTACGCGGAGGAGCTCTTGCTTCTTTCCTTTCCTCTGGATTCAGCTTGATTGCCGTGTGGGGCCCTGAGCATGACAGATGGGAAGAGGCTTTTGGGTTTCCTACCCCTGCGGGTGGAACCTGGGATGTCAAATTACTACAGAGTTTGTAGTAATTGCTGGTCTTCTGAATTGGCAAATACTACCCCTTAATTTAGGATTTATTCATTTTAGTATAATCATGATTTATGGTTCCCTGTTTTAGACACATGAAACAAGCACACTGTGATTGTTCCAAAAAAACTAACCGCTCTGTGGTTTTGATAGCACAAGAGACATGCAATTCTGTACAAAATAGCTCACATACCTAGTATTCCCTGCAGTGTTCCCAGCACGGTCCAGTGTTTTTAGGCAAAGTCCCCTTTCCAGAATCCTCCCCCTCCCCTCCTCCACTGCTCATGGCTTCTTCTCCAAAACCTTACTTGTGTGTGAATAATTTCCTTCTGCTCCCCTTAATGCTTTTTCTGCCTGCATCCCTGACATGTTTTACGACCCTCTAGAAATAGTCAACAGCAACTTTTGTAACTGCTGTTTCCCCTTATCAGCCAGCCAGGGGCCCAGGGAGCTTCTGAGGAAAGAGAGGTTTTTAAAATCGAGCAGTTGGCGGACACCTCAAGAACTTACCTAACTCATTTCCAAGGCAGCAGTGACAACATCTACCTTGTTCCTGTCCAAACTACCCTTAAGGATTAACATTAGGACTCCACAACCTCCAAAGTCAAAAGAGCGTAAGTTTTGTCAGTCCAACACAGATAGCAGAAAGAAAGAAAAAGACACTCAGACTAGAGTTTTCAGTCTAACATGAGTGCTTGTAAATGATGACTAGTGTCAGGCAGAACCTGTAATTTGTAGGTATTCAGATCATGCCACAGCAATGTGAAAATCATTGAGCAGAAGGGTTCCTTCAACTCGTTATCCTGTTCTTGGGGTCTAAGAAGTGTCTTGGGAAGAAAATGAAAATAGCCTGTAATGATACCTCCTCATAATGCTCTCCCAGTCTCCAACAACTTTTGGCTCAACCTGGGATTTCTCAGCCTGGAGGCAGTATCCATACTGAATATCACTTCCATGAACTTGCACAGTTCCCTCCTGATCCCATGAAAGGAAATTCACAGTTTCCCGCAACAGGTAGCTCTACTCTATGTTGTTGAAGAACCTTCTCCTTGTGTTCATTTTGAACATGTTACCCACTAGCTTCATCTGATGCCTCCTAGATTTTACACTTGCAGAGATAATGAGCAACTGATCTTTACTCACACTTTACAGGCTGCTCATATCTTTGTCAATCTTTATCATATCTCCCCTCAGCCATCTTTCTCCTAGGCTGGACTGACCCAGCCTACCTAGTCACTCTGTATGACAGTTACTCCCCGACCTGTCTTTTATCATCCCTCTCCAAATTTTTTCCAATATGACACCTTACTTTGTCAGATGAAGTGGCCAGAACTTTAACATTCAACATGCTTCTTGGCTGCTTTTGAGCACTGAGGAGGGTTTTTTTGTAAACCTGTATGACCCCCAAATTTCACACCCAGGTGGTCAGCTCAGAACCATTACTTTACAGCTAAAGTTACATTTTTCCCCACATGCACTGCTTTATGCTTATCTACACTCAGTTTAAGATGCTGTTCCAGTGTCGACTCATCCTGTTGCCTAAGATCCTTCTGTTTCTCGGTCTTAGTAGAATTTCCGCTATTAATCTCTTATTAATCTCCTTTTACTGCAAGAACTGCCTGTTGTCTTTCAACCGATTTTATGCAATCCATGCAAAGATCTTCCCTCTTATCCTCTGGCTGCTTGCATGTTTTTAAGGGTGTTTGGTGAGGACCCTTGGTGAATACATGGCAAAGTACAAATAAGCAGATGCTGCCAACCAAAGATCTCCTGTATCTGCATGCTTCTTATCATCTTACAGGAACCTGATGGATTTGTAGAGCATGATTTCCCTTTACAGAGCAGTATTGAATTTCTCCCAATGTATCGTATTTATCCATCTTCTCTACCCTGCATAGTAATTTCTACTAAATTTATCAAACTTACCAGGCTCTAATTTCCCCAGTTTCTCTTGGAACCATTTAAAAAGGCTGGCACTGTATTAGCTACTTTCAGGTGCTCAGTTCTAAGTCTGTTTTAAATAAGAGGCCATGCACTATTATTATTTCAGTTAATTCATCCTTTAGATTTCTTGGGTGAACACCATCTGGTTCTAACATTTTCTTCCTATTCATTTTGTTTATTTGTTCCATACCTCTTCTACTGACACTTCAGCTTGAAATAGATCCTCTGACGATCCCCATAAGGAAGTGTTCTGCTGTGGGAAGCTCTCCAAGTTCCTCACAGTGAACGCAGGAGTAAAAAAATCTGATTTAGTTTTTTCTGTTACAGCCATCTCTTCCCTGAGGACTCCTTTTGTACCCTGTTTAGGTATTGGCCCTATCGTTCCCCAAACCATCCAACTTGCCTTGAATTCAAAAGAAGCATACAGCTGCAGATCACTTCCCAGATTATTTCAGGCTCCTAATACTTTGATGTAAGTAGAAATAGTCACCCTCTCCGATCTGAATATGACTGGGGACATCCTGTTTTGCAGAAAGATCCTTCTGTATGGCAACAGTTATTTTTCTGCTCAACCACTGTTTGTATATACTACATATAAACTGAGAGGGTTCGAGACGTAGGCTCAGACATATATTATGATTGAAAATATGAGCTTACATTGTGCACTTTGAAGTCGAGTCCTTGCTATTGATCCTTTTAGGTCTGTGCTTACTTTGAACTCTGTAAGTGCTCAGGCCCTTTAAATAATAGGATTAAAGCAATCTTCTAGCTGCTGATGTGAATTTCATGTCTAACACTTCACATAGAGCTGAAAAAATATACCATCCATTGTCAGCCTGATAGACATATGGATTGTGTTTGTCCCTGCCAAGTTTATAGTCACATGGCTGCCTAGTGGAGTTGCTGTCTTAATGCGAATGAAATTCAAATGTTGTGAGTAAAACGAAATAGAGGCTTGTAACAATGGCTTGTCTTGAAGATAATGTGTCTTCTGCTGGAAGATAAGTAATTTTTTTGAATCATTAGAGAGGAGTCAGAAATCACATTATGAAGCAGAGCTAGTCCTTTCATTTATCCCTAATGGCTAACCATAAAGTCTAGCGAGTCCTTGCTGGGTTGCTACAATACAAATGCCTTACACAACTGAGCACTGCCCTCCTGGCTGGCTGCTCCCCAAAGAGCACCCGGTCCACAGTGATGCTGGCTCTTCCTTATATCCAGTAGGATTTCCAGGAATCCAGACCCCTCATTTGCAAGGAAGAGTTCCTAACACTTGGATGTCCAGAAAAAAATGCAGAGAAGAGGCTGGCTTGCTGTTGGAGTGAGTCCAGAGGAGGGCCATGAAGATGATCAGAGGGCTGGAGCACCTCTCCTGAAGCTGAGAGAGTTGGGGTTGTTCAGCCTGGAGAAGGGAAGGCTCAAGGGAGACCTTATAGCAGCCTGCCAGTACTTAAAGAAAGCTGGAGAGGGACTTTTTACAAGGGCATGTAGTGATAGGAGAAGGGGTAATGGCTTTAAACTGAAAGAGGGTAGATTTAGATTAGATGTAAGGAAGAAGTTCTTTACTGTGAGGGTGGTGAGGCACTGGAACAGGTTGCCCAGAGAAGCTGTGGCTGCCCCATCCCTGGCAGTGTTCGAGGCCAGGTTGGATGGGGCTTGGAGCAACCTGGTCTATTGGAAGGTGTCCCTGCCCATGGCAGAACAGTTGGAACTTGATGATCTTTAAGGTCCTTTCCAGCTCAAACCATTCTGTGATTGTCTGGCAGCAGACACAGCACTGGCAGGCAGCAGAAACTTCACTTGCAGGACAGAGCAGAGGAAGACTTGGGAGGAAGGCAGGCTGCTCTGCTTGGGTGCCCACAGTTCTTCTACAGCCGTGCTCACGCTGCTTCTACGTGAGCCTGCCGGCTTTCTCCATGAGCATGCCTCGGACGCGGAGCTGTTTGCTATTTCCTTTAGTAAGCTGCATATCTATCTGACATTTTCATTTGTAAGGGCAGGGGGAAAATGCAGAAAGGAGGCATGGCTCTAGGTACTTGGGCAGGAATCCAGGCTGAGAGTCTGGTCACAAATCCTGTCCCAGCAGCCGGCACAACCTCCTGTGTAACCGAACCCTAACCCGTTCCAGGCACGATGAGCTGGATGTGCCTGTGCCTTTCACGTGCTAGGTCCCTGCTAACTCAGCCTCTCTCATTCAGCAAATGAGGAAACCATTACCAAAAACAGGCAACTGGGTGGCGTGGCAGACTCCAATAGGAAGCAATGATAACGGAGCGGGGAATGGCTAGGACAAAGGGAAGACCATGCATGGACCCAAATGATCCCCAGCACGCAAGGTGGGTGCTCCTGCTCATGGTGGTGGGAGAGGGTGGCCTGGCCACACCACCCCTGCGTGTGCATTTTGCCACTGGAAGCAAAGCAAGGGCTGCTGAGAAGAAAAGGATGGATGAACAAACTGTCTTCGCATACTGCAATCTCCTTGTGCCAATGACAGGGAGATCTTCTCAGGGTGACCGTATTGCCCATTCCTCTTGCCCCGCTGCCTTCCCTGCCTGCATCTATAGCAGTAGCTTGTGTTGACCCAAACACAGCAGAGGATGGTCCACACTGTTCAACCGTAAGTGCAGCCCCTGGTCTGGTTGAGCCCAAAGCCCCCGTTGCTCTCCCAAGGGGTCTCTGGCATGGCCCAAGGGCTGGCCCGCCCGAAGGACTGCTCCTAACAGGAGGGTGGATGTGTCCATCTCGTTTTGCCTGATAAGACAGTACAGCTGTATGGACACCAGCTGTGCCATGCTAGTTGGCCTCAGGACCAGTATTTTGTTATAAATCAAAATGTTTCTGAGACAAAACTAGCTAACAGAGAAACATCACAGTAAATCAGATCTACCTATTTGCCACAAGGATGTCCTTAGAAAACTTGTTTCTGAGATTTCTATGGTTCGGTTCACGTAGTCTGTTCTTCTATCTCATGCACCATTTGTTCTTCAGGCTCAGGAGAAAGCTTTTGTGGCCCACTCTAGTCCTTTCTTGAATGCTTTGCTGCTTATAGTTCTGAGGTCCCTTGGTCTTCAGACCTGGTGGAGCGTGGATGCAAGATCCTTGAAACAGACAGTTTTGCTGGTTGTTTTTCAAGCGTGTGCTGGGGTGCCAACATCTACAGCCACTGTCTTTCTCACTTGTGTCTGCCTACAGATCTTAAGCAGAACAATATGTCTTTTTACGGTGCACAACGTATATTATGTTCGTGTAATCGAGGCCATGTAATTATACCCTCTGCTTAGCCACCAGTATTCCACAGCAACAAATAACTGTACCCTAAGACACTAATTGCACTAATAAATCTAGATCCTCCTTAGGTTATGAATCTGCAAGTTACTGAACTGCAAGACTTCAGTAAGATGACATTACAAATAACACCATGGCTTTATTGAAGGTTGTGGTCTACAAAGAAGTGTGAATATTATTACCATGAAGCTCAGACATGTTTCTGCAGCCAGTCTTGGAAGCCTCAGAGTAAAACTCTTACTGAATTTGATGAGATGGAGGGTGAAACAGTTTACAAATGAATGACCTTCTCCATCCTGATAAGACATTCCAATTGTCTTTTATAATAGGTTATTTATAATGATTGAATATTTTCCCATTGATTGCCTAACAAACAAACTTACATAAGCACCTTCCACTATTAGGAAAAGTTCTGTTCTTCTTCTTATTTTAAATGGTCAGTCTAAAATGAGAGGCAACCAGTGTCCTAGCTGGTTGATTGTCATTGTTACCACAGTCACACTGATGTTTTTCAGAACCAGTTCAGTAAAAATAATTAGGAATACATGTCTAACTCATAGCATCAGATCAAGAAAGTACCAATCTCATGCAAAACCTCTTCTTTCCATTCAGGGTTTCTATAAAAGACTGTTAACATTTCCATTGCAGTCTCCAATTTTTCAGAGACCTTCAACTTTGGACAAAAAGGTGCATTGGATTGAAACTTTTTCAGGTAATGTTGGCTGAAAAGACTATAGCCATTACAAGTTTTCAAATAGGTTTGTGTCATTTTCTCCCTGCAGATGAGAATGGATGGTCTAGAAAACCATCATCGTTCCGTCCCTCCTCCTAAGTTTCTATGTTCTTTCATAACCCTTCACTCCTGAATAAACTCTTTCACACCCTTTTGTTTTGAGAGGCAAAGTCATTTCTGCAGACTATTGCTCTCTGTTACAGTCCCACCAAGCGAGGAAAAATTCCTAACAAAATATTTCCACTTTCTACACAGGTTCTTGTTTCCACCAGCAGCACTTGCCATTCACAGGATGTGCTCCTTCTGTGCTCTGGGTCCCACTTTGCACCTGGAAGCAGACTTTCAAGAGTTCCTACAGCACCAGGATAGCCTTGGTTCAACTCATGAATCTCCAGAGAATGGTCCCCCTTTGCTTAATTGAGCAGAGCTGGACATAACATCCCACGTGTTGGCTAGAGGATTTTTAAGGCAGATGAAAGGAAGAGAGGGGAGAGTCTCTCTCCAAGACTTATTTCTTGGAGCCCTACAGCCTGCTGATCCTCGCTGCACTTCAGCACTTGAGTCTACGCTGAAATCTGGCCCTTACTTCTTTCTGAATTAGGAAAAAGTGCTACTTTTCTCCCCTAAAAGGATGTCAAGAGAAGAAATACTTGATGATATGAAATGTGGGCCATACGAGTACGTAACACACAATGTGTTTAACCTGTGCTCATGCAAATTCCTGAGCTGGGGCTTACACCCAGAAGTTGAAAACTACAACAAATAGAGTTTATTCTGATAGCTTCCTCTCTTTTATTGCTCTGTACCAGGAGTGCCATGCTATAGAGTGTTGGCACGTCTCTCTCTCTGTGTTATAATCGGTGTCCTAAGCCCTTGAGTGTCCTGCTGCCTTCTGCACCGTTGCAGTCAATGGACTTCATGCATAGGAAATTAGGATACTCAGCATTTAAAAAATGGGATAAATGACAGAATAATGGGCTTCTGTGTGGTGGTATCTGTGGATTGTAGGTATTCCTGTTTTCGTATGGTAATCTCTAGGCTTGGCAGGCTTTGCTTCCCTAGCTGCAGACTACCAAAAAGGAGCACTAGTCAATGTTACCTACTTCCCTCCAGCAGAAAGCATGCAAATTTCGAGTGAGACTTTGGTGAAAATCCGTTAAGCTTGACAGCGAATATGCTGATCTGGCTTTGTTTATGAAGTGTGTGAAACAATTTCTGTCCCCATGTCTGTGCCCATTCTACTCCCGTGACAACGCGGTTTGATAGTGTGCTTATTTTCCTTTTTTAAAGGAGAGTTTTCCTCTCATTTGTTGCGATATGGAAGTTTCACAGGGACAGCAGGAAAAAAAATATTATAAAAGAGAACCTGCACAACTGGCTTCACACAAAATGTTACTGAAAAGATAAAGTGAAATTGGGAGAAAATATTTTTTCTTCTAGCTCTTTCAGTTTTACTACTTGGTGGCATGTGTTAATGGTAGCCAGTAAATCAACCTGCAGCAGAAACTTTTTGAGTTTTATGAAGTTGATAGATGCCTTTAAAAGGGGTATGGTAGTGCTCCTTCCATGTTTGTGTCAGAGTGAGCTGAGCAAAACCAGGCAGAATTGCTCCAACTGCTTTCAGAAAAACTAGGACTCTGTGTAATATGACCTATGCTTCTCAAAGCTAATCAACGTTAGATGATGAACATTGTTGAAACAGCCTGAGACTTATCAGTATGAAACTGTACTCACTGTGATATAAAGCCAAAGATAAAATACTGCAGCCAGTAATAATTCATCTCGCTGAAAAACAACTGTGTCAGGGTGCCTGTGCTCTGGTTAGACAATACACAGCTACAAAAAAGGGAAAACTGGTAAGGGAAAATGTGAAAATGCGCTATGGTGGTGCAAAACTACACAAGTTTGGCACTATTAAAATTAGAAGGAAAAGGAGATCTGAGCTTTGCTAATTATCAGTGGAAGTTTCTAAGAAAAATCCAATTGATTTCAGCGGGGCCAGGATTTCACCCCCAAGTCAGTATTCACATTGCCTTCCTTCTCTGGTTTTCTTCCTTTTAAAATGGCCTTTTTCATTTTCTGTATTAAAGAAGTGTTTGAATGAGTCTGCCCCCTCCCAGCCTCTTGCCAGCTGCAATCAAAGGTCTGCCTTGTTCTGATGGCTTGCTGTTTGGAAGGGAAAAAGTAAAGTTATTCATCCATTAATCATATTTTCAAATGCTAGGTAAGAACAAAGTATTATTGTTGGAAAGACTGCCTTTAGAATGGGTTCACTTTGGGAACAGGCTTTGGGTCTTTTTGTTTTATTTCACTTTTAAATTCAAATCCAGTGAAAAATCCCTGCATTAGTATGTATGTTCCTGCATTTTCTTAAACCAAAGATCTTTGGCCAACATATTTTTTTAAAAAAACCCTAATGTTTTGCTGCGTATGATTGGAATGCTGCTTCTGCTTCTTGTTTTTAAGAGGGGATACTGTCAATACACCAGTGGCGATACTTTAACACTAAGTGCCCAGCCAGAACGATTTTGTTATTTTTATTGTTTTAGCCCGAGGCTTGGATGATAGACAAAGAATTTGAGGACATGAGAAAATTTCTAGTATGGGAGAAGTGAGACTACTCTATAAAAAAGTATTTGTTTTGTACATGATTTCTTTATTGCACAATTTACTGCGGAGGCACATCAGTTTAGCTTAATAGCAAGATTTTGGAAAAAACCAGACCAAAAGGAGCAGCGGGTCCGGCTAAGGCAGCAGCCAGCTCCCGCTGGTGGCCTGCTGAGAGTCAATGCTGTGCTCTCTGGTGGGACGAGCTACCCTTGGGCTCCAGCCAACTTACAAAACTCATCTCCCCGGTGCTGGGGAGCAGAAGATCAGAGCTCTGTGTAGATCTGAAGAGAGCAGACCACGGGCTAGTGGCGGGACTGTTACTGCTGGAGAGCAGAGAGACATGCTGAGATGCCGGCTGCGGTGTCTGAAGACATTAAGCCTTCCAAGGCATCCATGCAGGGACAGTAACCTTTGAGATAAGATAGGCGTGCGTGCAGACAATTTGGCATTTTACGTGCCTTCTTTCTTCCACCGAAGTTATGTGCTGTTCTTCACAGGTAAGGTGGAACAACCTTGTTCCTAAGCGTGCTGTCTCAGCGCTATCTACGCTGATGGTCACGGCCCCCACCAGCATAAGCCTGGAGCGCTCAGCCAGACAAGATATGTTAACCGAGGACGTCCACCATGGCAGTGGGTCCCCATCACGGGTGAGGTTGGACACACGGGGTGACCCTCAGAGGCCATAGCTGTACTCATAAATCAAACAGGACCACAGCATGCTCCCAGGCACTGAGACCCAGTCAACCACGCTGGTCGGTTGTCCAGATTCCGGCTAGGGCTCTCCTACGTGGGCACGGCTTGGGAGAAAATCCCATCCCTAGGACATGTTTTGCATGTCGCCACTCGGTTTCAGAGGCCAGGAGTGTGTAATGGCCCGGGCACGGCCCCAGGGCCGCATCTCCCATGGGAGCATTGCCGGGCATATCGCACGCATTGCCACGATAGAGCCCGAGAGACGGCGCGGGGACCCGACCCAACTTCTCCACGGCCACCAGCCTGATCAGCACCTGGTGTAAACACCCACCTCTCAGCTAAAGTCGGTGGATCTCCAGCAGCTTTGGACCAACTAAAGACCTACCCTTTTGCCTCTGAAATCCTCACTTAGGGACTGAGCCCAATCCCAACCACTTTGAAGTGAGTTGACCTTTCCTACAAGCCTTGGCTTTGGGTTAGGTCTAAGGAGTCCTGCTCCCCAGGGGTGCCAGGGATTTGTGATCCTGTTAAAGTCCGTGGAGCAATGGTCGCTCAGCATTTTGGAAAAAAAAAAAAAAAGCCTTCTTTCATTTAATTTCCTAAATAATGGAATAGTAAACAAACTCTGGTGAAAAATGTAATAGCTTTAGTTCTTGGGCTAAAAGTAAATTAATATTTCTTACCTTTGTGTCATACTTTGTGATCCTTGGATTAAAAAGCCTCTCGTTACAAGAATGTTTATATTAAAAATGCCTGTGTAAATGCATCCAAACAAATGTACACACATGCACAAACAATCTTATTTTTCCAAAGAGGTCTTCTTTTATTGGCTTCATTTGAAAATTAATGCTCTCATGAGATGAGGTTAAAAGTAATTTAATGTAACAATAGCCTGATAATTGGCATTTGGCAGTTATTGCTAATGCTATTTTACAGGCTAGATCTGACGAATTCCTGCTTTGACACCCAGTTATGTTTCGGTGCTTCGCTTTCTCTTCCCTTTTCACACAGCTGCTGTAATCCATAACAAGTGATTGTTTAGACACGAAATCAGCAAGCATCGCCTGTAATTTGCCTTTCTTTCTTTCATGGCCATTAGGAAATGGTCTGAAAGAGGGGAAAAAAGTAAAATGTTCCTTCTGTCCTCTTTTTTTTTCACTATCTATTCATTTCCCAAATATTCATCATAAAGAAGAAAATGCTGATAGAGGGGAAAAAAAAAAACCCAACCTAATCAAAAGCTTTCTGGCTGAAGTCATTCAGTTTGCTATTCAAACAGGAAAGTGTCTATAGTTAGACATGGTTGTGTTCCTTGAGAACATGAAAACATGACAGCGTATTATTAGTGCAGAAACTAAAGAGCAGCTGTTAGTTAGCACCTGGTTCCCAACAGCAGACTGGAAATACAAAGAGACACGCTCTGTATGTGCCCTGGCAGCAAGAAGAGAACAAACATCTTAAAATCCACTCTTCCCCTAAGAAAGCAGCGCTCCCCTCAGGATATCTACCCAGAGCCCTGAGAAATCATTGCGAAGGGAAAGCGAAAAGGAGAAAAAGGCCCAAAGGACAGTGAAAAACCAAACCAAGGCACTGCCTTACCTTGCTGCAGCTCGGTGCTGCCTCTGCTTGCGAGTCTGCGAACGAGAGAGGACGGGGACTTGCTGCTTTATCGAATTGCCCAAACTATGTGTTTAGTAATTAGGCAGTTAGGCGTTCGTGCTTTGGATGAGCTATAAATATAGTCTCTCCGAAGTGCCAGCCATCCGCAGGAGATAAGGACCGCAGCACCTCTGTGCTACCAGCCTTTTAAGGCTTCGTAGCTAGCGAGGTATGAAGAAAGGGCTGCCGAGCTCCTGAGCAGCCCCGGCCCTTCGCTCCGCTCCGTTTGGGAGTGCCTGCTCTTAAAATACACTCACCTGCTGTAGGGAGGTCCTGCGAGGGACCCCAAGGAGCCGGGCGATATTTCAGGGCTTGATATTTTGGCTGAGCTACGAGCAACTCTAATTTCTCAATCAGATTAGCTGTCAGGGCCCTGGGATTGACAGAAACACCCTAGGAAATGCCGACTGCTTTGCAGATCTAACGAACTCCAGCTGCCCTTCGCCTGCCTGTCTGTCCGTCCCAGGTGTGCAGCCTTGCTGCAGGGGAGCCCCTGCCTCGTGTCCTGCCTTGTTTTACCCCCGCACCTCCTCGCGTGGGGAACGGTAGTGCCCGTCCTCCCATCCCACAGCAAAAACCATCAGCGACTTTAGAGACTAGCCTGAGGTCACGAAATAAATCCGCGTGGGCAGCGGGGCCGTAGCTCAGGAGCGAGCTCGCCGCCCGGTGCGACGCCGGGTGAAGAGGATTCTCGTACATGGAAGGAGCGAGAGATTAGAGGTGGAAAAAAGCTTTTCCAGCAGCTCCCGTGGGCAGCGTCTTGCTGGCTCTGGAGGAGAACGTGCCCGAGCAAGGCTCAGCGCAGAGCGGGGGGTTACAACCTGCCTACCTCCTTGCCAGTGCTGGGTCCTGCTCTGCATTTCAATGTACTTCTGCAGAGAAAGCCGCGGCAGAGACACAGCCCTTGATATGAAGTTCAACTATTTTAAGGTGGTTTTTTTAAGGGGAGGGAAAGGAAAATCTCTCTTTACGACAGGGAGGTGAAGAAATAGCATTGGGCAGCCTCCACGTGCAGGCAAATGACTCTCTTTTACACAGCAGCATACTTCTCTGAAGAAGTACTGTGCTGTTGAACTGAGATTGCCAGTTGTTCCTCCTCCTGACCGAAGCAGGAATATTTGCTGAGGGATTTGATTTCTTTGCTGGGTTTATTTATTACTTCCACAGTCCTGAAGAACCCCCCATTCCCTCAATCTCTCTCTTCTCTTCAGAGTGCCGGTCGAGCAATAGTCTTTAGGAGATAGCGTCACCTCCCAGCTTGTCTCAGCTCGTTTGGATAGCAAGCACGGGTCAAGCCCTGGAGACTGGATACTAACACAAACCATGTGCCAGGTTTTCTGACATGACAAACTGATTTATGGTTTGACATGGAGCCCAGTCAGGTTTTACGGTTTTAACTCCAAGCCAATGAGAAGTTGGCATCTGAAGGGTTCATCCTAACATAAAAAAGCTCATAACAGCACGTCCTCGGCCCCTGCCAAGCAACATGATTTGACAGCCTGAGTCAAGTCTCTTGGAACAAATGACTTTCACACATCTCCTTTTGTCCACGCAGAAATGCCCAGCTTCCAAGCACCGTGGACGAGGAGCGTGGCCTAGAGACTTAAGTTAGGGAGATAAGAGAAATATCCCACAGATTTCTGATGAAAATATTGTTCATCCTAGAGCTAGTGGTCTTTTGCCACATGTTCCTTTAGCTACCATGTAAACAGCTCTTTCTCACTTCCCAGAACAATAAACAGTTATGAAAAGCTGTATAAGCAGCAAAAATGTGGTAGTTAGGACTTATGTTTGGACAGCTCTGGAAAGCCTCAACCTTTTCATGTTAGCCATTTTTTTTGTTTGCATGATTCAAAGGTCCAGTGATGTTGTAGAAACAACCTGGATAAAAGATGGTTGTCCCCAGCCCCAGCCCAGGATATTCTGGGCACGAACGACATGTTTAATCCCCAGGTGTCAGCCCGATTACAGAGCACATTTGGATCTGGTGTAAACATCGAGCAACTGGGGACCAGCTTGGGGTAAAGGTGGCCTCCCAGCACACTTCACCTAACTACTTGAGAAGGTGGATTACAGATCTGTCAATGCACACATTACTGCTTTTCTCGCTGAAAAAAAGCAAATGTCCTGTAAAGCTGGTTGCCCCCGCACTGTCCCTCTAAACTGTCCCAGTTTCATTTGGGGTATTGCTTTACTCTTTGATGAGGCTCACCGGGGAAAGGAGGGCTCCTTGAAAAAGGATGCCATCAGAAGGCTAAAGCATCAGGGACAAGTCAGGCTGCTAACGATGGAGGAGCAGTATTCCTGTGGGTGTTGTCTGGGAGCAGAGACATCTCCGGGCTTCTCAGCTTTATAGCAGCATTGGAATTTAGCCCTTTAAAAAGAGGGGCTGAAGTGCTCTGGCCCAAAGCAGCAGGGGCATGGCAGGACCTTTTGCCATGGGTCTGCGGCACCGGAGCCAGCCCTGCTGCTCCCATGGTTAAGGCACAGGGAGGAAGCAAAGCAAGAATTTCAGCCAATTCTCTGCTCCAAGGCAACGGGAGGTGCATGTGCTAGAAGGGCTGCTTTCTGTGCTTTCGCAACAGCAAAGGAAACGCTGCAAGTTTTAAGCACAGCACCCTGTGGAAATGAGACCAAGGTCCCGTTACCTATTCGTTACACTAAGGTTAGAAGTTTTATCACCGATCAGGATCCACCCCGTCATTCTCTGCAAGTCACGGAAGATGCCAGACTGTGGGCATCCAAGAAGGATGTAACTATTCAGGATAGCTTTAACAAACAAAAATCTCACCAGCTTGCACCGGTACTACCTTTTCTAAAGGAAGAGCTCTACTGACAGATAGTCATGGGAATCTGACCTTGCTGTCCTGACATTTGTGTTCCTGGTAGGTAGCACAGGGACTAAAACCATGTTATGATGTTGTTGAGCCTTTAATCTAATTTGGGGGATTTAGAGGTAGGTTCTGTACATATGATATTGACTGCCAGAGACTTAGCAGCAGAGCCAAAGGGGAAGAGGGAGCCTGTGGAGATTTTGCTGGTAGTCAATATTTTGCAAACACTTTACACTCAGGCCCCGGCAGTGAGGAAGATGGGATTAGCTTTTGCCGTTACGAACTGGCGATTCGGCTGTGCTGGCAACCCATCAGCCTGCCTCCTTCTTCTAGCCCTTCGCAGCCACAGGTCACACCAGTATCTTCCAGATAAGACATTTGCACATAAAACCCCAAACCCAGCCGCCCCGCACCTGGGGGAAAAACATGTACAAACACTGACCCCCATGCAAACCTGCGGGTACGCAGCCTTTTGCCAGGAGGCACAAGGGGCGTCAGGAGCATTGCACATCTTCAGGCCTTCCCATGCCTGTGAAAATCCTCGCGGAAGGCAGTTTTTGGGCTCCGACACCGGCAGCCTCAGGGATGCCAGTGACCTCCAGGCCCCTGAGGATGGAGGAGCACCCGGAGGATCCCAACCCCAGGTCCCTCTCAGTGGGTGGTTGTCCTCTCTGCCACCACCGTGCCCAGGCTCTGGAGCACAGGCAAGGTGGAGGTGCCTTCACACGAAGCAGCAAAGCACGTTTGATTTCCAAGGGCTTCGTCTCTGCCCACCTTCCCCTCCCGCCCTGTGTTTTGAGCCGAGGTTTCAAGAAGAAGTCATCGCCGCAAAGATACGTGCGGGCTTGAGGGCAGGCTGAAATGCTCGCAGCCCTGTGACCTCTGTGTTTTCCATGGGCGCTGTCATCAGCAGTTCACCTCACCTACTTTTTGCCATCAAAAGCTGGCATCTAGCGTAAGCCGGTTATCTGCGTGATTTCTTTGGTGGGTGGAGGTGCCTATCTCCCACTGCTGAGGAGGAGAGGAGATGACTCACACCAGACAGCTAACTTCTGGTGACTGAAGGTATGAGAAATGCGCCTCACTCAGCGTGAGATGCCCTTGCTGTGTGTAGTGTGCCACAAAAATGCCTGCGTTGGGCCAGATGTAGGTTAGCCTAACCCATTTTCTTGCCTCCAGCAATGGCCAGTAGTTCATGCTTGGGAATATATATTCCCCAGAACAGTTTCCTGAATTCCCATAGGTGTTGGTTTGGGGACTCTCTGAGACAGAAACAAACTATATTTAATGACCTTGATGGATTTTTTTTTTTTTTCCCTTTTCTTTCCATGAATTTCTCCAGCTGTTTCTGAACCCAAATGCTCAGGGTGTTTGGTCCATCCCATGCCCAGTCTCTGCAGCTTGCACCCCCCAGGCCTGGGGGCTGGCAGAGGCTCAGAGCACAGGCAGGAGCATTCTTTCCAGCACAAACAATACCACGTTGGGGTAAATGATGCAGATGAGCCTTAGTCTAAAAATTCAAACACCCAACTCTCCAAAACCTCTGAGGCCAAACTTTGCATGGAAAACCTAGGGAGCTTTCCCCTTTCTCCCCCTCTCCATCCCACTCACACTGGAGGAGAGGAATCCCATCCCCAGGCTGCACTGCTGCCTTTCTGCCCCGACTTAATGCCCCTATATCTGAGGGTTCACCTTGCCAATCTAGTGACACAGCCCTGACAAACGCCCTGGGTAATGAGAGGACTGGATGGTGCCTCTTTAGCCAGAGGGACCTCTGGATATATTATCAGAGTGCAAATAAGGTTGGAAAAGCAGGAATCATTTCTTCTTCACTTCATTTATCTGCCCAGCAAATGCTACAGCTCACAAAAGGCCACTGCTCTTAGCAGCTGTTTCGTGGCCCCACCTCTGCCCTTTCCCATTTTGGCTGAAATACTCGTTCAGTCCGCTGTAGCTGCTGTTTTTGGATCATGCTAAGACTTCTTCGGTCCAAAACTAATTCTACCCTCATAATCCACCAAACTAAGTCCTGATAAAGCTAAGCAGGCTTCACTTAACAACAAGCTGCGATATAATTATTTGTGGGTTGCAGTGACAAAGGTATCCAAGTGATTGCCTGAGTTCAAAGCAGATGAGAGAAGCAATCCCAGTAACACCAAATTTTGGTGCCCTATTTGCACACTCACCTGCCTGTTTGAATTAATATCTTTACCCCACTGTACCTAAGTCCACCAGTGAGTATGAGTACATGTGCAAAAGAAACTTTCAGGACTTCTTTTAGAAAAGAGGTATTTTCTCATGAGATAACTGTTATCTGAGAGAAGTACAGCGCTGCGACCCCAGCATCAAGAGTCGGGAATTGCCACTAGCAAAATTAAGCAAGCAAGAGCCCAGTCTGCTTCGCCTGCCCCCAGGTACAAAGGTGCTTGTATAGATAAGGAATTTCAGCCTAAGCAGTTTTATTTTGGCATGCATAAAAGACTAAAGCAGACTTTTGTAACAGAAGCTGTAGATTGCCTTAGGCATAGGTGTAATTGCCAGCCCACCCATAAGCAATAATAATCCCAGCTCTGACATTAATTCATTGTGTGACCTTGGACATGACACTCACATCCACATTATCAAACCTGGCAAGTGCATGCAAGTCCCACTGAAGGACAGAGAAGCTGCAAGTGCCAAGCACTTTAAAAAAATCAAATTAAGCTCCCTGGGGCTCAGGTTTCCCACTTATAGGGGAAACTATGAGAGAGATCATTGCTGAGAACAAGATCTGAAAAATACACTGAGATCATAAAAAAACCCCAACCCTTAGCAGACTAAGAATTTCCCAGACCTCCACAGCCATTAGAAGGATCCTGCTGGCAGGAGCACATTTCCCAGCAAAAATCCCCAAGAGTGGCTGTGATAGCCCTTTCCCTACATCTTCTGCCTCAGGGTTCATGCTGGCTGGGGGCACACGGTCTCAAGCAGAGGTGCACCCCAAAATCGTCCTGTCCGCACACACTACATGACAGTCAATAGGCTGTTCTTAGGACATATTAAGTAGGACTTCAGTTGTAAAACAAGTATGATATTATACTACCTTCAAAGGCATTTCCCAAAACAGCACAGAAATAGAAACTAGGATAATGCAGCTGGCAGTGGTGATAAATCTAAAATCTTGCATAAAATGTTTAAGCCTTGTATCATTTCTGCACACTGCGGAATAGGACAGTGGCTCCCCTTTTTTGGCATTGCCTGGGTGTAAGCCCGATGGCTCAGGTTAGCCTGCTGAAGGCCATCGTGTGCAATCTGAAGCAAGCCCAGCAATATTAAAAAGTTATGTTTATAAAGAGCAGCTGTTGGTGTTACGGTGTATATCCTTCCCCTGGAGACATAATCAGCTGCGTAACTGGTAACTCAATCTTTGCTAGCGGTTTGTTGCCTTGCTGATAGAAGAGCAGCCCGGGGCTACCATGGACCTTTTAGGCCATTTAGCACAATGTAAAAAATTTCACCGTAGAGCCTAGATTAGCCTGGACGCGAGCGCCAAAATTAATGTCAAACCTGACACCTACTTGTTCCCCTCACCCAGATCCTGTACGTGACTATGATGAGCCTCAAACGCTTGTTTTCTCTCTTCGATGAGTCACTGATTTGCCTCTTTTCTCATCCCTAACATAAAAAGCCTTCACCTGATTGTATTAATACCTTTTCTGTTTCAGTGATGACTTTTTGTGAGAGCTCACAGGGATTTTGCTGGTGGCTGAAAAAAGCTATGTGTATTAAAACTGGCACCCTAAATTTATGGCCAAGTTTGACAGAGAACATGACATTTACCAGGAGGACAGGTCTTTATGGTACCCCAGTTAAATGACAGTGCTACTTCTGTCGTCATCAGAGCTGCTCAGATTTTTCAGAAACGATTTAAAAACAAATAATCAATTCTATGGCCATGCATTAATTTGAAAGTCTTGACAGACATGTTTAGCCATTAAGTTGTCAGAGCGCAGAAACCAAAACCAAGGCATGCTGAACAAGGAAGCGACATGTCTTTGCTATGTGTGTCTTGTCAGCTGAGACTAGCTAAATTGTTAGTTACGCACTGATCGAAATACACAAAGAGCTCTCTGATTTTCAGATTGTTGGGAAAAAATACACAGTGCCTTTTTCATGCTTTAAAAAGATACGCTTACATACAATATAACTGAAGGATAGTGAGATTAGAGTCTTCGTCATGCGAAATCTGCATTCTGTTTTTGCACATGTCCTGACTAAAGAATTTGCTGATCTTTTCCTAATTGCCACCTGTACGCCTCATAAAAACCATCATCCAATGTAATACTAGACCACCTTAGCATTACCATAATTTTCTTTGCGTTTCTGTCCATATCGCACCATCTCTTCTCCTCTCCGCTCTTACGGCTGGCAAGCCGCATCTCCCCGCTGTTTCCTTTCTGCCCCGGGCACCTGCGGTGTCAGCAGTGTGGTCTGCCAACCTCCCCTCTCCGCTCAAGCCACGAAACCCGCAACCTAATCCTCTCCATCTCTGCCTCCTTAACATCCTTGCCAACACTTCTTTCCCCTCAAGGTTTAGCAGGTGTTTCCTCAAAACATCTGCACTTTTCCCCCTTCACCGCATTCCCCGCGTCTCCCCGCTTAACTTTATCTCCCCACGGCACGTTATTCCTCTCCGCTTTGCAGCTGACAAATGTTCTCGCGCTATTCCTCACCTGTCAAGCCCCGCACGAGCGCTCGCGTCTGGCACCGTTTTGGCAGGGCACGCCGAACCGAGGCGAGAGCTGAAGCCACCTGTTGCAGTTGTTGTTTTACGGCTCCTCTGCCGTGCCGGAGCACGGCCCTGCCTCGCAAACCGGAGTCTTGTGGAAAGCGGTTCGAATCGATAAATCACCCAGACACGCAAGGTTATCCCCAGCACCAGCGATAAGGGCAGCTGCTGAGCGTAGCCCAAGCATCTCTTGGAAAACACTTCTGTAAACAAATCTGCCATTGAATTTCTGGGCACAAACGTTAAATGTTCTGGAGGGCACCCTGCCAAGATGGAGATGAGAGGTTCACACCTCGCTTTGATCTGTGATTGCAAAAAGCTTGGCTCCCACTCAGCAGACAGCAGTGCTTCTTTCTATCTTTTAGGAAGAATGAGCTCTTTTGCAAGAGCCTATTGAGAAGAAGGCATTTTTCTGCATCCCTGCCCGAGCCGCGGGCATCGCCCATGGTTTGCAATTGAGCATGGACCTGAAGAGTTTCAATAGTTGCCAAAACTAAAAAAGTATAAAAAAAAAAGCCTCCTGGCATTGAAGAGTCTAGAACAAAGGGAGAGCAACAAGTAGAAAGAAAGAGAAGTTGTTATCTCTGCCTTGCATGCTGAAATGCTTTCAGGGCATTCAAGTCTGTGCATCGCCACAACAAATCCTAAAACAACACCAGAACCCGGACCTGTGGGCTCTCTGGCTCTCATCCTGCTTTGGTCCTGATCTATCCTTGTGTACAGGAAGGGCTCCAGAGACAACCTGGACTTCTAGAGATCAAATTTTTAGAAAAACAAATATTGAACTGTATAAAAACACAAGAATTTCATTAATAGAATCTAATAGGTTGGAGGAGGTTATACCTTAAAAAAAAGAAAAATCTGAGTGCTGCGGAAGAGGCGTGAATCTCCATTTACTCTACAGCTAGGTACCAAACCAGCACAGAGGTGTCTGCTTCTCTGCAAAGCTGCAAGATGTTTCCAGGATGGCTTGTGCAGCACCATGGAAGAGCATTGGTAGGAGCTCACCTGGGCACTTAAAGAGCTCAGCTGCTCTATTCTTTCCCCTGGTTTGTGGCCATCCAGACCTGACCTGCAATGATTAAGGACCCAAAGCTGAGCTCTGGGATGGTCCCTTCCCATGAGACCTCTCATCACCCCCAGGGGAGAAACCCCTCACTCCCCAACCCCTGCTGCAGGTTCTTTCCAGGGCTGCCAGCCCAGGAGGAGCTCCTCCGCAGTCATAGTGCCACCAAACGTGATGTCCCTGTCTATAAAAGAGGGTTTCACCACCTCCATTACACGTGCTGCAGGGCACCGCGGCTCGGGGCAGGAGGAGGAGGAAGGTGTGGTAGAGGAGGCCCAGGGGATCCCAGGAACACATCTCCCAAAGTCCCCTTTCTGACCCAGTTCCATTAAAGGACTTAATAGAGGAGCCTTTCGAATGTGTGACCTATGCTGCTGTGACGGAAAATGGTTTGCGTCTTCTCTCAACGTGACTGTCAGTAACAGAGCATTTCTGCTCCTTTTCAAACAAGGTATCGTGCTAGCAGCTCAAATTGCTCGGCTTTTTCTTGGTAGCTCGGTAGATTTGAATGCCAGAATCTTATCAAGGACAACCCTCCTGCATAACACCGGCCAGCCAGCAGTGCTTCTGCAAAGCAAAATAACCTCTAGGTCAAAATCATTCTTCACAGGGGTGAGATCAGGTTAATGTCAAACAACCCAAGATCATTCCTCCTGATGTTAACGTGACAGCGACAGGTATGTCTACAGCCCTTACAAAAGCAGTAAAGACTTTTGCCATCAGTGGCCAGTTGTGAAACTTTGTAAGCGAGGATGGGTACTAGTGTCACATATGAGATCTAAACACAGGGACTGCTTGATGCAAAGCATTGGCTAACATGGATCCTGGATTCAGGAGAACAGATGGAAAATAAAACTGTGTTAATAGAATATGCAGTATGATAAATGACTTTTGGTTTTAATGTTTTCCAAAATTCTCTCATCCAGTACATCCATACCTTCAAAGGAAGAAAACGCCCTCACGGGGTATTGCAGGGACATTGTTCATACCAAGCATGTTCATGTCATTGTCAGCCTGAAATAATTTGGTTACCATTAATTCTTGTCTCGATGCAGCCAAGATCTAATTAACTACATGCATTATCACTGTTTATATGTTTATATCTACTGCGATTGTTAGCTTATGCATATATATAAGCTGGTGTTTTGAGTGTATAAAGAATTAATGCAAGGAGGCTTGAATCCTGCTCTGCCTTTGAGGAGAAGCTTTCCTTCACAGTCAGCATGCATTAAGGTAAGCACCAGGATGGTGATATTTTTTCCCTGTCTGGGCAGAAGATCCCACCTATCCAGCAGGCACCAACACTTCTCAGGCCAGGTGATGGCATGAGTGGCAGAGGTGTGAGGGGGACCCGAAACATCCCAGGGGAGAAAAGAGGTGTGCAAGGACATACATATCCCTGAATCAACATCCCTTCGATGAAATACATGCTGTGGACCAGGTCTTGCTTAAAGACAAGTTTCCAGCTGAAAGGTATATAAGCATGCTGAGAGCGTTTTAACTGGATAAAACAGAGAACAGTTAGAATAATCTATCTGCAGCTGTAAGTTTTCTTTTATTTCTGCACAGCTGCCTCTAAATAAGGAGATCGTAGTGCTGATCTTTGGATTCCTGAATAAATTCATTCCTTACTTTATCTTCAAGCCTGTCTGGTGGTAGGAGTGATTTAAGGATAACTGGCAAACCACCGTCATTCCATTCCCAGAGAAGCGATGATTCACGTGAAGGGGGTGTTGGACAATTCTCCTAGAAAAGATACAAAGCCAGAGGTAGCCAGATGTTTCTCCCCAAGTTGCATGGGACATTTTGAAAGTTGATAACGAGGCTTGGAAAGGAAGTCTTCTTGGGACAGAGTCTATCTCTGGAAATCTAGGAAAGTGCCTCAACATGGAGTCTCCAGCAAGTTCGTGGTGCGAGGGATGGCTGAATCTGGTGAGCTTCGGCTGCTGCAGCTCCAGGTTCAGGGGTCCAGCCTGTAGCGAGGCTGAGCATGTATTCCCGACAGGCAACACACACACGCACACACAATATGCACATCAACGGTCACATGGATCAGCACAAAGAGGAATCGGTGCCTTTATCGGCACAGCCAGCGCTCACACAAACATGAACACCACAGACAGCCCCATCCTGTTCCCCCTTTCTGGGGGATCAGGATTGAAGTCCACTACTGGGATATAAACACAATGTATGGTCACTTCAGGAGCTCGTCATAGACACCGTGTCTTCTAGTTGGCATCTAGCTCACGGTCTCTTCCAGCTGCTGGCGCTTGGACCTATGAGCCCCAGAGGTTTGTGATCCCCCTCTGGGTGCTGGTACTCTCTAATCCTACTAGTCTGGTCTGAAGTTTGGTAGCACTCACACAAAATGACTCAGGACAGAGAGTGCACCCTCACAGAAGCCAGTTAGAAATAAGATTTAGTGAGAATACAGGATAGATGGTGGGGATGAAGCACAGGACTCAGTCAAGCAAGTCTACACCCAACTGGGCCCTTTTATCTCACTTTCCCCTCTATTTCCTCGTGTTTGTTACCCCCCAATTCATGTTGATGCCTCCATTTTTCCACCTCTGGTCCTTCCCATAAGCATCCCTTACTCAGACCCACACATTCCCACAGCCTCCTGAAAACGTCCCGTAAGAAATTTCATACAATCCTGTGCCTACCATGCCAAGTCCTGCATCCTGGTAGGCAGTATCTCCCTTTCCCATGCAGGGCTGTCTGACCCATTTGGCTGTCTCATCATGGGTGTTTCACACCGGTAATGGTCTAATCCTTCTCCTTTGATGGTTGTAGGGAGTTGCTGGTTCAGTGGGTTTTCACTGCTCAGGTCACTAGGCTGCCTCCATCCATCATTGATCCTTGCTGGTCTTAACTGCTTGCCCTTTAGTCGCATAACTTAACACATAGAAACTTAACGTTGCTCTTGGGTGGCTAGTAAAAGTAAAGGCCAAGCAGAGCTTCGCATAGGGAGCCATGCTGTCTTGGCATGCCTGGCTGCACAGACGATGTCTAAACCACATAAAAATGCTTCTTTAGCACAGAGGAATAGCTGGATCTCCAGCTCTCCTTGCATGTGTAAGAAAGTTTCTGCAAGTGATCTTGATGGTTTCCATCTTGGAGCGTCCAACTTGAAATGGGTGAAAGGAGCACAATTTCTAGAGGATTCAGGTGCTAATGAAATTCAGTCCTCTGAAAGCTTCATCTTCACACAGAACAGAGTCTATCCCCCTCCCTGAAAGCACAAGTGCCACATTTATCCTCAGCATCTCTGCCTCAGATACTCCTGGAACTGAAATAACCCTGGTTGCCATAATTTAATTAAACTATCGGTTTGAAATGTCTGAGTGTTGTATTGAGACTGTGTGGAAAATATGAGCACAAATAATTGCATTAGCTAGGAGTAATGAGACAGCTTGCAGTGTAAGACTAGAAAGGCCAATGTTCAGTGCCATCCAAGCTGACAAATCCTGAGATTATAGCATTAAGCTGGTCCTATTGTGGACTGCTGCAGAACTGAGACTGTAAATGTTTATTTTAAAATGGGCATCCAAGGGCATGTTCCGGATCTCTTGTTACTCCCTAGTGTGATTGTGTGTATTCCCTTAATATCAACTATTGATATTAGCCCAGCCAGCCCTTGATACTGCTTGAGCAAAGCCATTTGTAAGAGGGAGAGCGCAAGAGCTGGACTTACTGTTGGCGACATCTAGATCATGGAGATGCTTAGAGACTGACCACAGCTAAGGAGGCTTTGGCCCCTTTTATTTATACTCAGATGGCTTTTTTCTTTACTGACATTATGTTTATTGGCACATCGCTCAGACTGAAGAGCTGTCCCGTGGGAAAAGAGGAGAACTGTAAGGGAGCATCACGGCAGCTGCACAACCCTCTCCGCCTCTGAAACAGCCACCGGGTTTATCAACCCCCTGTATCCCAGATGGAGGGCTATGCCTCTGGGCTTTGGACTTTGCTTTAGCAGCAGAGAAACCTGAGACAGGGCTGTAGCGATAGCCTTCTGCTCCGTCCTCCTGGCCACTTCAGCCCTACTGAGGGGTCTCCCCGTTGCCAGCCCCCCCTGGCAACTCCCGCCTGGGCAAGTCTGATTTTCGGAGGGACGCAGCTGTAGGTGGCCATTAGTGGGGAAAAAGGAGTGCCATTATGCTTGCTTATCCCTTATCGACACACTTTGAATAAAAGTCCATGATGCTTGGTGGTTTTATTGACAGACATTAAAAAGAGCCTCTGCCAAGAGATTGGGAAGTTATGGCAGCTAATTAGTAGAAAAGCCATTAAAAGGCATTTGATCTTAAAAGTAGCAAGGTGTGAAAACTGTTTTTGTCTGTAAGGCTGATTGGTTGTGCAATGTCAGTTCCAAGGCCAGATCGTAAAGCAGGGCTGCTTAATGTAATCATTAAAAAGTAAAAACCTTGATTTTTCCAACTGTTCTGAAGATGTTATTTTTAGGGTGTGTGTTCCTGTTAAATGTGTCTATGTGCTCCTAAACCAAAAGGATGTGAAAGGAAACAAATGTGAGATTTTTGTTTCACATCAGCAGCCTGGCTGATAGGGCTTTCACACCAGGAGCCTGCTCTCTGGGATCTCTCAAAAATGGAAAAGCAAAGCTTAGTTCAGCCAGAACACAAACCAGAGCATTAAGACTGACTTTGGACCAGGCCCAGACTAAACAAGAACACGGCTCACATCAAACCCCTATTTTTCCCGGAGCTTGCTGACGAGCCCCTGAGATAGTCACAAGGATCGCGACGGGTTTGTAAGCTCTGCTGTCGAATTTATGGGCTCAGGGGTCACCCCCGTTATTTGGTGCTGCCGGTCACCTTCTGCCCCCCCCCCCCAGCAGCATCTGCCCAGCACGGTTCTGGGGCAAGGACATCCGAGAGCGGTTCTGCAACCTCATCTTGCCCCAGTGCCCCCCCCCCGGCTTTCCCCAGCTCTTCGGGAGCCCCGGCTGCCAGCTGGGTCGTGGACCGTGTTTCTCTGCAGGAATTCCTGCTGCTCTGTTTCAGCTGCCTGCCGGCCCCTGTGGCCAAAGGCCCTGCGGGCTGTTCTCCTTAGAAATCACAACAAGAAGAAGAATGTAACATTAAAAATAATCCAGGCATTAGATTATGAGCTGCTGTGGGGAAGAAAAACCCAACCAAACAACAACCCCCCCCCCAAACAAAACCCAAAACGCCACAATATCCTACTTCTCTCTGCCTGAACTATTTTCCTGGATCTTTCCAGGGGAAAAAGTCAGTTTATCTTTTCCCTCTTCCAGGCTGTTGGGTAGCTTTCAGGCATGATCCAAACTCCACTGAAGTTAATGGAAAGTTTTCAAGGTCTCTGGATCAAGCCCCAAACGCAGGGTGGTAAAAAGTGTGAGTGTCCTGCCTTACCCTCAGGGGGAAAACAGACACGTCCTACAAGTATCCTATGTTAGTGTTCTGTAAGTAGTCCTCTCCCTTTCCCCGTTTCTCCAGCACACAAACAGGTCGCTCTGGTGATACGGTAGTTGAACCTTTTTTCAGAAAGGAGGACAGGCCTGGCTCCCTTCTAGCAATGAAGTTTCCATTAGCAATGGGGTTGCACATCACAGGAGTGGTCCTTCTCCTGGTCCTTGGCTGCATAATTTCACATGGAGCCCTGTGGAGGTGACTCTGCAACTGTATGACACTTTACCTGGTAACGCCATAGGTCTCTGGATAACGCACCATCTGCTTCGGGTCGGGCTGAAAAACTCTACATGATTTCTGTAAAGAGTCACCAAACCATCCATTTGGCCCAGGCCATCTGTGTTTTAAACTGTCAGCCTTTAAATTTTATTCTCTGATATGAAAACAACCTTAGGTAGCAAATTTTTATTGGCAGCCTAACAGATGAGATATCGGCTGGTGCCGCAGGCAGATAAACTTCTACAGACTTGAGTGATTACTGATGCAAGCCCTTCTACCAAGGCTATTAAAGAGGCCAGTTGAGGCTTTGGCCATAAAATTGTCCCACATGCAGACAGACAGAGTGGTAGAGGCTCAGATGACGAGAACCGTTTTAAACCCTCTGATTCATTTGAACTACTATGAGTTCGACCAGCTTGGCTTCCCAGACCTTACTTAGCAAATAGCTGAGGTGGAGGTGATTTACCAGTGGCTGCATAAGCTCTCTTTGGTACAGTTTGTGCCAGGCACAGCTCAGGACAAGGTTTGCCAAAGCCTCTTATCAGGTTCTTTCACAAAGGCATTGAACTTTGTAGCAAAAAACATACACTCCCCTCCTCACTTAGCACCATTTTCTAGTGAAAATGAACATCACATAGTTGTAAGGAAAATCCCATATCAAGCCACTACTTGTTGTAGTAGCTTGATTTTTCCAGAAGTGATGCCTCGGGCAAGTTTCAAAATTTAAATTTCTGATACTCTTTGCGTTTCCCCAAAGCTGTTTTTTAAATGAACTTTCTTTTCTAAGCTGTTACAACTTCCTGATAAATCTGGGGTCTCTGTGGCTTCCTCCAGCTTTCCTCCTCCTGACCATGGGACTCACTGAACACCACAAAGCCACAGAAAAGCAGGGCTGAGTCCTCTGCCCTGGGCAAGATCCGCCACAGACATACCATTTCTGACAGATGTCTTGACAAAATGTTAGTTTGTTCTTAAACACCCATAGCACCTGTGCGATATTCAGCAGCCCTCCTGAAGTGTTTCAGCCTTTTTTACTCATGCCTCGCTCAAGCCTTCAGCTCAATCCATCAATAAAAACTCCTGAAGTCCGGTGGCTCAGGTATGGGCGCACATGTCCTGGGTGGGTTAGGTTAGGCAATGCAAACACCCTGCTACGTACATTTCCATAGCATACCCGATTGATTTGGAATAAAACTCTTCTAAGGATCTTCTTCCAACCCCTATGGTGTGGTAAAGGCCAAAGGAGTGAAGCACATCTGGCCAGCTGTGCCGTAGGTGCTCAGAGAGGGTGATCAGTGGTGGCACCACAGGTGGAGAAATGCAACGATAAGCAAGAAGAAATTTTTTTTTTTTCCCATGAAAGCTGTCAAAATTCCTCTTCTCCGTACCAGTTATTATGAAAACTGCTCATACACGCACACCACAGCACACAAGAACATGAGGGTCTGATCTAGAGCTTGCCCTCAGTCACCTTACATCTTCCCTCCCCTGCTATCAGAGTCTGGGCTGTTGTGACCTCTGCATCCTACGGCAGAAGAATCATCGTCTTTTCCTCGCTACAGTGTTAATGCTGGCCATTTCAGACAAAGTAATTGTGATTTCTTTGTGGATGGGTTAACTACACCTGCATCATTGTGGCAGAGGTGAAAAACAAAATAATTTCCTAAGCAAAGATTTTGCAACCTACTCGCTGGGGTACTATGATTTCCCAACAAGCTGGCAGCATAGGACCAAACTGAGATAAATATTTCATAATGTCAAATAATTTTTGGGTGCCTAAACAATCTTCAGGATAAAAGCATTTTGTCAGCCTGTAGGTGTACCCAGACAGGTGAGATACCTGTGGAAACGGTGTTGATCCCTTAGGGAACGGTCTGTTTCTCCATAGTGCCGTGGCACAAAAAGCCTTTGCCCTAAGCTTTTGTCCCTGGCTTTGTTTAGGATCACTGCTGTATACTCAAGGAAAGGCTCTTGGTTTGGATTGTCTGAGGGGTTTTATTTTTTTCAATTCTTATTTCACTACTTAGACTGTACATGTTTTCATAGCCTACACAGACTTTGCAGTGGTTCTTAAAAATATGCAGACCTCGGTTTTTTTTTCTTTAATATGCAGTCACTTTTAGGGATCCCGCACTGTACAGCACAGTAAACAAGCAGGTAAGGCTGTGGGGCAATGAG